>NW_027185777.1:18736734-18800242 GCF_028583685.1 Petaurus breviceps papuanus | reverse complement strand
CCCCGGCCTCGGCCTCGCGGGTGCCCACGCCGCTCCCCCACCCCCCGCCACAGTTTCACTTCCGCTCTTGGGCTTTGGCTTCTCATGCCGGAGGGTGATTAGGGCCATCAGGGCCATCGGGTAGAATTATTTTTAACTACTGGAGAGATGCCTTGAATGACCGATCTCCTCCCTTATCCATCAAGAATAAAAAAAGTTCTTCAAACTCCCGAATTTATCGGTAACTTAGAATCTCTTCTTTCTGTTGGGTTCCCTGTTTTCTGAGAGCAGTTTTCCTTTCCTTCCAACTGAGGTAGATGGTTAGGATGATTCAGAAGTGTCTCCATGGCATAAACCTTGGAGTAAACAGCACATACACACATCTGCATTCACATGTATATGTGTAGAAGTATACGCAAACATATTTACAGGCATATTGACATTGCTACACATGTGCATACATATACACTCTTGCAGGGTGTCCCCAAAGTCTAGATTTTCCGGACACCCCTATCTAATAGAGAGTCATGTAATATAAAATTATGAAACCTTGAGACTGTCTAGAGAATTTTTTTCATTTGCTTGTCAGCTAATTTTCTTGAATTGAGCTTATATGGAAATGCATTTCTCACAGCGCATCTGTAAATATTTAGGGTGTGGAAATAATGGACAAATTGTAATAGGCACTTCATATTAATCAAGTGGTAGGAAGTTCCCTAAATACTGGATAGTCATGGCAGATAAGAGCTTTCGAAAGCTTTGGGTTACTTGGGTAATAAGTAGGTGTAGAGAAAATTTTTGGGAATAGCTCTTGTATGTAGTTATCTTGTCAGTGCTTGCATTTCCTCAACTTTATTTCTTCTTAAAAGTAAAGAGAATAAGTGGTTGCTTTTGTAAATATTTAGAATCTTTCTCAATTTTCATATTCACTTCAGCATTTAGTAAGCCCCTACTATCTGCTGAACATTGTGCTGTTAGTCATACTGTAACTGTAGAAAAAATTAATTGACCCTTATTTTTATCCACTGATAACATGGATTTTTAAAAAAAAGTTCATTTTGAAGACCGAAAAATAATTTTGTAGTTTATCAAAATGAAAAGCACATGCTGAACTGAAGTTCCAAAGTCAAGCCTTGAAAATTCAGGTAAAAATTGGAAGGCTCTTACAAATCGAAACATAAACTACCTTATTGGAATCTTCTAAAAACTGCTTCCAAGGTCTGTACATAAATAGTTCAAAACAGGGAGGTTCCATTTGGTTTTATATGTTGGGAAATAGGACAGGTACATGGTATGGTAACACATGTTTTAACCTGTCCAATTTTTTTCTTTGTCAGTGTAGTTGTTTTTTGTTTTTCTATTGCAAAACTTGGAAGCAGTTTAAACTCTACCAGTAGTCTCTTCCATTAACATAAGTTGCCTCATGTTCTATACTTTTTCTCCCTAGTAAAATCAGAAAGCTAAGAATCCTATTAATGATTCTCAAAATTTTTTTCATTTTATCGGTTGAACACACCAGTGAATCATATTTTTTGGCCTAAACCCTAAAAAAAGATAAGAAAATATTTTCAAAATAATAACAGGTACATATAACAGTGATTATCAGAATATAGGCCTTTACCTTTTAGACTTTGCTTGTGCCTGGTGTCTTAATACCCCTGCCCTCCAGATTAAGTAGAAAGTGAATGTGGTATTGGTGGAAGGTATCACCCCTGCTGTTCTTGTCATTGTTATGCCTGGACAAGATTCTTATTAATGTTCTTTCATGTGTTTGACCTAAAGGTTGGAGAGTGATATTTTTTTTTGAGCCTCTTTTGTGACTTTGCTATGTACCCTTGGTGCTTTCTGGTGCCAGGAAACAATGCACTATTTGAGAAAATATCCTCAGACAGGGTGATGATGATGTGCAACTATATAATAATCTTTTAAAAGGAACATTGTATATCCTGAAGTGAAGTTGAGTAGTAGCTTTATGGTTTTTTACATGGTGACTTGAATGCAGGTTTGACCTTTTTTACAGTTTGGGTAATGTTGAACAGACCAAGGATATTTAGCCTGGAGAAGAAGAATTTAGGAAATTCATTACTACCTTTAAATATTTTAAGGGCTGTCTCTGGAAAAAAAAAAGATTTCAGCCTCTTAGCTCCTGAGAAGAGAATTAGAACTAATAGATGGGTGTTATTGGAAGGCAGAATATTTTGGGAAGGTATGAGGAAGAACTTCCTAACAGAGCTGTTAGAAAATGAAATGGATTAGTGTTGTCTTGAGCTTTTCATTTCAGATCTGAAAACACAAGTAGAATGACTCCTTGTCAAGGATTTGGGAATTAGAACAGAGCTTGGACTAGATGACCTCTCTAAGGTCCTCGTCCACTCCCAGAATCTGGTTCTAGTGCACTTCATTTAGACTTCTAGCAGATGCCCATGCTTTTGTGGGGCAGATTAGTTTTTTATAGGAGTTTTCTAAAACTTTATGTCCTGTGAATTCATAGACTATCATCATTGCAGGTAAAATATGGCTGCATAGTCTGTTTGAATTTTAAGAATGGAAATGACTTTATAAACTCTGCAACTAAGTATCATGGACTTTACTGTCTGCTGTCTGAGAAATGGGTCTCTGAAATCATGATTAACTATTTTGGAAAGTCATACAGATGAAAAAGAAATTGAGAGTACATTTTGGTTGAATTGATCTGAATGATCCAGTGTTCTCTTTTACCAAGCTCCACTTCTACATCCTGGCACACATCTCTCCTTTCTGTTTCCTTTCTACTGTTCCAGTCTGGGCATTTATGACCACTTCTCTGGAGAGTTGTAGCCCAAGTCTTACTGCTGCTGCTTTCTTTCTTTCCCACTCGCTCTTTTGCACAGCTTCTTTGGTACAGATCTGGCCATGTCACTTCCCAGTCTTATTTGCCTCCCTGTTAATTATCAAATATACTTCGAACTGTGTTGAGTTCATTCAGGGCCCTTCACAGCATCATGTCATCTTACTTTTACAGCTTTCTTTATAATGCTTCCCTGCATGTTCAGTCTTCCAGCCAAATTACTGGAACAGAGTTTGTTCTTAAAGTATATTAGAGCTCTGCTTCTGAACTTAACGCTGTTTTCCTGTTGGTTTTGGTGCCTTTTCTTGTGCTCTTTTTTTTTTTTTGGAGGGGGGGAAAGACAAGGCAGTTGGGGTTAAGTGACTTGCCCAAGGTCCCACGTCTAGTAAGTGTGTCAAGTGTCTGAGGCTGGATTTGAACTCAGGTCCTCCTGACACCAGGGCCAGCGCTCTATTCACTGTGCCACTTAGCTGCCCCTTGTGCTCTTCTTAATCCTTGGAATGGCCTCCCTTCCTCCTTTTACAACACTTTTTGGGCAACTTGCTAGTATCCATACTGTTTATTGTTAGTCTGTATTATGGTTTCTGTATAAACTCCACAAATGCTTATTTAAACTTGGTATCACCTTCATTGTAGCAGTGTTGTGTGTAAAAAGTGTTGAATAAAATGAATCACTAAATACCACCAAAAGGTGACATCTTGTTTTAGTGTGTGGAATGTTGAAATGTAGCAGTTATCATTGGACACTATCAGCATCCTAATATGAATCCTTCACTTATTTGGTAGCTGGTTGATTTCTTGTTCACACACAGCTTTCATCAAAGACCTTTTATAGAAGAATTGGTAGAGGTAAATAAAATACTCAGCTCCATCTGAAAAGAAACCATGGGGAAAATATCTGAAAGCAATGCCCTACTTTTATTCAAAACCATGGTATAATGGTCCATGGAATTCTGTGGCATGTACATTTCTGGTCTTAAACATGGTGGACCTGGAGAATTCGATCCAAGGTTCTTAATCTGAGGTCTGTGAACTTATTTTCAAAAACTGTTTTGATAACTGTATTTCATTATAGTTAGTTTCTGTGGTAATTCTTTGAATTTCATTTTACTACTTTATTCTGGGAAGAGGTCTGTCACCAAACTGCCAAAGGAAAAAAAAAGGGTAAGAACCCCTGGTCTAGATTTATCAGAAGGTATACTACCATAGCAGAAACTTTGGGAAAGCAGAGGGAGATCCCTCAAAGGTAGCTCGGGGCAAATGAAAAGGAAATACTACATTTCCTAGCAGGTAATAACAACTTACATTTATATTTCACTGTTTGCAAAGCTGCTTACATATGTTATTTAATTTGAGTTTCACAGTAACTCTATTATGTGGAATGATCTTTCTTTTATAGAAAAGTAAACTGAGATCCAGAAGGATTATGTGACTTTGTCCATGTCATTTAGGGACACTTCACACAGTAAAAATTAGTAAGTTTCTGAGGTGGATTTGACCCCAAGACTAGTTTCTGTTCTGCCAGATTGGCAACTTAAGTTATCCATTCAATTATTCTAAAATCATAGGATCTATGAAGCTCTCTACTCCAACCAACTCATTGTGCAGATGAGGAAGTGGTGGAGGCCAGGGGTTGGGGGCTAATAATATTAACTCAGATTTTGTTTGTCTCCAGAGCCATTCTCTTCTACTGTACTACCTATCCAAAGATGTGGAATAGACTAGACATGAATAAAAAAGTTTAACTCTGTTCTTGAGTGACTGATTCACAAATGAATTTTTGAATTCACCTAAAGTCTTTCAGACTCATTTCTAATCTTTAAGGTTGATGTTAAGGGTGAAAACACATCTTTTGGTGATTGTCAGACAGACTCTAGGGTTGGGTAGATCATGGATCTGGCCAAATGTGGTAATTCTTATGTTTTCATAAATAGTAATCTCTTGTGCCCAATCAAATAACTGACATTTCATATGACAGCATGATAGTTGAAATTTTTATTGAGTCTAGAAATGAGCGTCTTTTTTCTTTGGACTTGAAGTATATTTAACATTTAAAAATTTTTAATTATAATTAGATTTCATTAATTTTTTTAAGCAATTCTCTGAATAAATCTTGTCTCTGCTGTAGGATTTTTATGTTATCTTTTTCGGGAGAATCTTTTAAAAAAATAATTACTAAAGTATTCTCTTAATCATGAGAACACTTAAACCATATTTTCTCATGTTTTTCTCAGCTGATTTAATCTCCGGGGTATGCTAACGCTTCTTGGAGTGGAAAATGACTCTTTCATGTGTCATTTGTGCTGTGATCTGACTTTGAAGAAACCCTCATTTATAACTTTTAGTGAAATTTTAGATTTAATATTAGACATTATGAGTTAAAAGTCCAAGATGTGTCTAGAAGGAAAGAACCTTACTACATGAAGAAAAAGAGGTGGAAGGGACATTGAGAAGAATATGCAAATATATTCCAGTAAAGTACATAAAATACCGCTGACGGGAGTAGAGGTAAAAATAGGAACAAGTTAAACTGTAATTTAGGGGCACTTTTGAGGCTTTGGTAAAGAAAAAAAAACCAGACTTATTGGAATCTTTTTTTTTTTCCCAGTGTTGGTTGATAGCTTTGAGCAGAAAGAAAAAAATAAACCTTAGTAGCACTTTGCACCTCTCATTGCTTTGCTCCCATCAGGTACTCATTACATTGAATGAAATAGTTTTCAGTACACTCAAGGTAGATGACAATATACAAAGGAATGTATGGCTTCATATAGTATAGGGAGCACATTGTCGCTGATTTCAGGCTACTTATAGGAGGGGTACTGATTGACCAGAAAAAAATAGTAGTGAATTCTTTTTGGAGAAGGTAACTTTTTTTTTTCCATTTTTTTTCTTTTTTCCAATACTTTATTAACTTCTGATTTACATCATTCATTTCCGTCAGATTTTGAGTTACAAATTTTCTCCCTGTTTTCCCCCTACCCACCACCCCAAAATAGCAGTCCCACAGGATATCCCCTCCTCCAATCTGCTCTCTCCCATACCCCCTTAGACTTTTCCAGCAGGGCATGGTGGATCTCTATGCCCCAGTGCCTGTATATCTTATTTCCCAATTACATGTAAAATAGTTTTAATAATAGTATATATGTATATATTTGAATATTTGATTTTAAAACTTTGAATTCCAGATTCATTCCCTTCCTTCCTTGTCACCCACCCTTACTGGGAAGATAAGCAGTTCAGTATAGGTTGTACATGTGTGGCTAATGCAAGACAATAACATAGTAGATATATTGTAAAAGACTGACTATATTTCCCTCCCTCCTATCCCACCTCCCACTTGTTCTATTCTCTACTTTGATCCAACTTCACTCCCCTCCAGCCTGCCCTCCCTTCCATCATCCCCTCTCTCATCCCCTTCCCCCCCCTACTCTCCTGGAGGGTGAGATACCCTATTTAGTGTTTGTTTCATTCCCTCCTCAAGCCAAATTCAGTGGGAATAAGGTTGACCCATTCCCTTTTGCCTCCCCTCCATTGTAACCATTTTCCCTTGCCTCTTCTATATGAGATAGTTTACCCCATTCTGTCTCTCCTCATTTCCTCTCATTATATTACTCTCTCACCTCTTAATTTCACCTTTTAAGTATCATCCCTTCCTGTTAAATTGGTCCTGTGCCCTCTATCTATGTATACCTGTAAACATATATATACACATTCACATATGTATTCATATGCCCATATACCCTCATATATAGACATATATATATTTCTATTCCTTTCAATTACTGAGAAAAGTTTCATAAGTTACAATTATTGTTTTTCCATGTAGGAATGTTAATAGTTCAACTTTGATAAGTTCCTTATGATTTCTTTTCCCTGGTTAGAGAAGGTAACTTAGTTAGTGGTTTAAAAACTATTTAAATGTCTCCTGTTAATTAAGGAGACAGATTTGTCAGTATCATTGATGGTATGTTACCAAAGCCAAAGTCTTCTTAACTTTGGTTCTTGTTCATGTCTTCCTAATGTAGAATAAAATAATAACTAATAATTTTCTTTAGCAGAAATTGACTGTCTACTAAGTGATATTCATGAAGAACATTGTCAAACGAAAGTTTGTAATGGTATATACTCTTGTTACATATTAAAATTGGTATTGATTGGGTAAACTACTGAATTTTAAAAAAGTATAATAGTAAACATTTGAATTTCAGTGAACTCATGAATCCTTTATTATACTAATAGACTAGTGTAATATTTGTTTTTGAGTGGGAGAGTAAAGAGTTTTCTGAGAGCAATAAAAAATAGGGTCATGGATTTATAGCTAGAAGAAGCTGTAAAGGTCATCTAATTAAAACCCCTTATTTTACAGATGAGGAAAGGTAGTGCAGAAGAGAAGTGATTTGCTATAGAGAAGGGACTTCAATCCAGCACTCTTTTCAGCACTGTATCTCATTGGAAGGCTTTCTTTCGGGCAGCAGTAGCCCCTTGCCTCTTAAATTTGTGGAGTAGCCTAGGTCCATGAATGCCTTCTTTGAATTTTATATCCTCCTGTTGCTTTCTGCTGCTTTTGTTACCTGCTCCAATGAGATCACCAAAGACATTAGAATTGTGAAGTGTCTGCCAGTAATCACTGGGAGATTACATCTATCTTTGAGTGGAAAGGGAAGATGGAGGGAGTCAGTGAGGTTATAATGACTGTGACTGCACAGCCTGGATGGAATTTGTTCAAACTCATCACCCCAGTAAAGTGGCTGAGGTCATTGCACTGCCTGTGGGACAGGGAGCCTCCCAAGCTTGCACTGGGTGGAGGACATCAAACCCGGAATTACTAAGTCATGATGAAGCTGTTAGAATTACTTTTACCCTCTGCTGATGTCTTCATTCCCTTTCAACTCCTGGAGGGACATGGTGAGGTGTTAACATCTAATGTTTAAGTGAGTTGCAGCAAAAGGTAACAATCTAGTCTTGTATGTTCTTATGGAGTTATTTGAGTAGACTGTAGGTAATATACTTCCCATCTTTCTATCATAGGGCTAAAATACACTTCCTTTAGAGGCAGTATAAAGAGCTCTGGGTTTGGAGTCAGGATCTGCCTTCAAACCCTGCCTTTCCTACCTGTGTGACCTTAGGGAAATTACTTAATGTCCCCAGGTTTTAAATTTCCTCATCTGAAAAATGAGTGGGTTGGACTAGGTAGACTCCCTGAGGTCCCTCCCAGCTGTTGACCAGGGCTTCTTAACTTTTTTGGTTTCATGGACCCAGTCTGGGGAATCCTATGGATGAACACCACCTCAGAATAATGTTCTCAAATACATAAAGTACATAGGGTTATTACAAAGGAAGCTAATTAAATTGAAATGTGGTTATCAAAATAAAAAAGTTCATTGACTCCAGCTTCCCTTCCAGTTCTATTATCATAATTTTGTATTTACATAACTAAAGTTACAATTAGAGAATTTTCATATTCTGACACTATAATGAGAGTAGTCAGGAATTAGGAAAAACTTCTAGATTTTCCGTGTAAATCAATAAAAAAAGAGGGCTTGATATGCAGAATTTTACTTTACAGGTATCCTTTTTGTAATTCTTCTATCAAAGTATCATGGAATACTATTTGCAAAACCCCAAATACTTCTTTCTTTTTTTTCAATTTAGAAAAAAATATTTTTATTTCACATCATTTCAGATGGGTGACTTGGCCTGTAACTCCTTGTGAAAAAAAAAAATCAGTAGGCACAAGCAACAAAATAAGAAGGTTGAAAAGCTATAAGCTCTTTTTTTCTAAGAGACTATGACATCATCTAGTAATTAAAATCATCCCAAAAATTAGATCAGTGATGCAGTGTCTTGAAATATTTACAAATGGTAATCCATAATTTTTGATTGGGGTCAATTTTTTATTATGAGTAAATTTTCAAAAAGTTTTCAATCAAAATATCAGTGCTGAAAATATACATATGATAGTGAAATTGTTTTTAAGAAGACTTTTAAATGGTATCTTATGTCACTAACTTGTTATGATGAAATTGCACTTACCTCACAGTTAACTGGCTTCTGGAAAAGGGCAAGAGTTAAACATTTTTTGAGAACCCTTATTTACAACATAGGAGGAAATTGGAGGGTTCCTCTTATTACAGAAAATGCATGTTTTGCATAGACAAAACTACTTGGTTCTGCTATTAACTGTTAGAACTCATGGAAACTACGCTCACAGAAGCCCAACTGTATTATTTGTTGTCTGTATTGAGTGGATCTAATCTCCAGCTTTTGATTCTATAACATATTCTAAAAATGTATGCTGCTTTTATTTGTATTTATAACCCACCCACATGCTTATCCTCCACTGATTTCTTACCACTCCCATTTTTCTTGAAAGTAAAATTTCAGTTTCTTTAATTATGAAATTAATTTAAAGTAGTAGGTTATCAGGAAGCAACTTAAATAAAATTTGTGGGTTTAAAAAATTTTTTTAAAGATGAGGGCCTTTGAAGATATCCAAAATTTACCCAACTAGATAGCCCAAAAAAAGTAGTTAATTTTTTTTTTTACTTTTAGATGCTTTATTAATAAGAAAGTGAAAATAACCCCAGTCCTAATTCCCGAGGGACTTCATCATGAATTTAGTGATCTGAGTCACAGAAAGGAGTTAATCTTGTGAGCCTCCATTGGCATGAGTTAGAATCTGTGTTGAAGCATATAAGAAGTTTTTTTAGATTTTTCTTTTTTTTTTTTAATCCATTACCTAGTTTTTTCAGTATGGATTATTGACCTGATAGATTTAATGGCTTCATTTTGTAGTAATGGGTGCCTGCATTTTAAATATTTATTGCTGAGTATGTGTTAGTGTATAACAGTATATTGAGCATAAGCTTTTGAAGTCCATTGGGTAAATCTTGTTAAAACTTTAAAGCTGCTTGTATAGGAATTCTCTTAAGCACTATTGTATGTTAGTTGTTTTGGTTGGTGAATTGGCTCATGTGATTGACTTTGCATGTGTATTACTTAGGAAACTAGCTTTTTACCAAATGACAGTTTTGGTTTGTGAATAGTAAGGTTTTTTGAGCAAGAATCTTATTGGTGTTAATATGGAAATCCATATGAATATTTTCATATATGTTTCCTTCTCCCAATTTAATCCACGAAAAGATTTTAGTAATTCATTGACTTGTACCCAGAACCTTCTACTGATTCTATGGTAGAGTAGATCCCAAATTGAGGAGGGAGGAGAGCTGAAGAAGGGGAATTCCCATGAGGCACACAGCTTCTTTTTACAGCAAGTGTCTTTAATCGTGTGACAAATTTGAATAACTTCCCCCCCCCTTTTTTTTAAAGAGAAACCAAAAGCCATGGTGGCAGGGACCTCCTCCCCAAACTCTTCTTTATCATGTCTATCTAGTCTGTATTTTCTTTTTGGTCTCCCACCCTCATACGTTCTTTCTGTAGGCAATAGAATCAGATTGATTTTTATTAAGGATTAGTCTGGTTAGCTTTTTGGTGCCAAGTTAGTTGTAGGTTGAAAAACCTTTTACCTTCTGCTACACCATTAAGCTGCAGAATTAATAATTAATTTTCGCTGCTGAGTAGTAGAGGAAGCTGTCAGTGGTGATCTCAAAAGTCTTATTGATTTTTGCTCATAAAAAAGAACCCTTGCTTCAACATTACAGTTCTTTTAGAGAAAGAGATTTTTTATTCTTTTCACTCCCTCATAATTCATTTTTTTGCAAGTGCCTTCACAGAATTGTCTGGGACACAAATATGAACCATGGATCCAGAAGAGGTATTTTGCAATGAGAATATATACATAGATTTCTTTGTAGGGGTACTCTTATATTGTGACAGATTGAATATAATACTGGAGTGTTAGTTTGTGATTCAGGATCCTCTTCTCTGAAGCTTCTATAAGTCCAAGGCTACTGCAATAGTTTATGTCTGTCTTAGTTCTTTAAATTATAGTGAGTCCTACAGGTATCTGTTAAATTGAAATAGTTTAATCACCTTCTGTGTAAAAAGGAATTATGGCAAACAAGAAGAAATCTAAATAGGTACTGCCACCTAGGAATTTGCACTCTGGATCAGGAATTACATTCTAGTTGTGTAATTGTGTAAGTCACAGAAATTTAGAATCATAGATTAATAGATTTAGAGCTGGAAAGGACCTTAGAGGTCACGTTTAAGTCCAACTTTCTAATTTTACAGATGAGGAAATTTCTTTCTGGAGAGGTTAAAGTTACTTTTTCAAGGCTACAAAGTTGTGAGGCAAGTGGAAGGGCTAGGCTTCAAACTCAGATACTCTGGTTTCAGACTCAGTGCTGTTTCATCACGCTGGCTCAGATAGGAAAATGGAAAGCTGTGGAGGGAATGTTGGTAGGAAAAAGACAAATACTCATGTTCAAGGGCTTCACTGTTGTCAAAGAAAAAATCTGGTAAGTATTTCTTTTAAGCTCTGTTAGAATAGAATTGAGGTTTCGTTGGAAATATGGAAAGCATCATGTAATGATTACATACACATCTACAATAAATACATTTCAGAGAGAGAGAGAGAGAGAGAGAGAGAGAGAGAGAGAGAGAGAGAGAGAGAGACCTTGTGCCAACTGTTTAACTTGGAAATCTTGATTCTGACCATGTCATTCCTATTCAGTCAACTCTGGTGGCTACCTATTCCCTCTAGGATCAAATATAACATGCTGTTTGGTTTTTGAAGTCCTCCATAAACTGGCCTACCCTTCCTTCCTTTTTAGTCTTCTTTGACCTTAAATCCCCCATGTACTCTGCAGCCTAATGATACTTGTCTCCTTGCTGTTCATTACACATGACCTCTCTCTCTAGACTGAGTTTTCCCTGGCTGTTGCCCAGTAGTGGAAACTTTCTCTCTACTGGTTTTCCTGACTTCCCTCAAGTCTCAGCTAAAGCTCCATCTCCTACCAGAAACCTTTCCTGACCCTCCTTTGATGGTAGTGACTTTCCTCTGTCCCTGATCTCCAATTTATTCTCTCTGTATCTGGTTTGGCTATAGTTGTTTGCATGTTGTCTCTCCTGGGTTAGACTGTAAGCTCCTTGAGGGCAGATTCTGTTTTTTACATTTCTCTATCCCCAGTGCTTAGGAAAATGCCTGGCACAGAGTTGTTAACACATGCTGTTTGACTGACATACTAGAAACACTTTTTTCAACTGAAAGCTTTAAAAATAAGGTCTTTTAATAGGCACTTAATAGTACAAGCAAATGGAAGTTAAGTAGTTGGCATATTTGAAAATGTCACCTCTACAATGCTTTATTTCTTATACCTCCTGAGGCCAAATAATACTGTTGATTTTTTGCTTCATAAGGTAACAAATTCCAGAAAGAATTTCTCAGTTCTGATCAATTTCTCATTTGCTAGAATGGGTAAAGATTTAATGTGAAAGATTAGGAGAAAAATAATTTGCAACAAAAGTAAATGACTACTCTGAGGTGAGGCCTGGGGTTTGAGGGGTTTGGACGGGTTTACTTGCATTGACATTGTGTGGGGATTGCATAGTTCCAGATTTTAGGAAGATAATGTGTGAGGACTGGAGGCTGGAGGACCAGGTGCAAGTCCCCAGATACTTTTCAAAATGCTTACTTTAAGGCTGGTATTGCTCTAGTTTGTGGGTACAAACATCAAATGGTTAGTCTAGTTGGGGAGACAGGATGTAAACACTTTAATCATTAAGGAGTGGTTCAAACAACAATGATGGCATAGGTGACAACATGGTAGTCCCTGGTCAAAAAACTTGGGAGTATAGGGGTGAACTTGGTTGGTTTAAAAAAATTTTTTTTGATAACAGTCTTTTAATGTTTGGTTACTTTTGTAATCCTACATATTTTATTTTTATTCCTTTAAAAATATCGTTCTGAGAGTCCGTGAAACAAAAAAAGGGAAGAATACTTCCTTTAGTCACTCCCCATTTTCTCTAGGGCCTTTCAAGTCACCTCACAATTTGACTGCAACCTACCTTTCTAGTCTTATTTCATATTATTCCCCTTCAATCACTTATATGTTCCAGCAAAACTAGGCTACTAGTTGTTTTCCAAACTTGCCATTTCATCATCAGTTTTTGTGCACTAAAGTGAATAGTCTGGACCTATAATGCATCCCCTTCTCAGATCTTTCTCTTACAAGAGCGATCTTCCTTTGAAGGAAGCTTGGTTCTGGTACCTTTGTGAAGTCTTTCCTGATACTTTGTCATTCTTTTCTATTTGGCCCAGAGGAATTTGTAAGCCCCTTCAGGGTAAGGATTATTTTTGTGCTTATATGTACAGTGCTTTTGCCTTGTACGTTGTAGGTACTTAATAAATATTTTTTGAATTTCAGGATATTTTTTGAATTCTTAGATTTGAGCTTTGTCTTGAAGGATAGAGAAGATCTAGTTAGATGGAAAGTAGGGGTTGGTCAGTCTTTCAAGCAGATGGAACCAAAAGCTTGGGTAAAAGGCCACATATGTATGTGTGTGTGTGTGGGGGGGGGCACTGAATCACTGAATGCATCAGTCAGTTTGGCCAGAGCAGAGAGTTTGTAGTGGAGAGTAGCAGAAGAAAAATCTAGCAAGGCATAACATACTTAGTTCTTGAGGGGAGCAAGATGGAAAGAGATGGTCTGGGGCAGGTAATTTAAATCATGTGTTGGGTGATTTAGAGTTGGGTATAACCTGGAGAGGAGAAGATCAGTTAGATTGAATCTAAATGTTGTAAGGACCTTGGTTATGGGT
Source organism: Petaurus breviceps papuanus (assembly GCF_028583685.1). NCBI lineage: Eukaryota > Metazoa > Chordata > Mammalia > Diprotodontia > Petauridae > Petaurus > Petaurus breviceps. Next base: position 18,786,714 of record NW_027185777.1, on the reverse strand, counting down.
CTAGGAAGTGGGAATGGGAAAAAAGGGAATAGATGTGAGGTTGCAAAGGAAAAACAAGACTTTGTGAATATGTTGGGGTCATGGAAAATAAAAAGGGATGGATTAAAGTAAAACAAGAGATTTTGTTCCATTAATTCCTTTTATCTCTCCTTTTCTACTAGGCTAGTTCCCTCTCTTCTACCCTAAAGAAGCCTTCCCTTGACCTTCTTTAACACTTCAAGCTGTTGCCCTGTTGGCTTCCTACATCATGGGAATCTTAGAAAGAATAGTCTGTAGCCCAGGTGTCAAACTCAAATCCAAACACATCTTTGTGAGCCTCTTATTGACTTAGAAAACCACAATTTAACATGCTCTGTGTTTTATTCTATTTTTATTTATTTTGTTAAATATTTTCCAGTTATATTTTAATCTGGTTTGGGTCACACCCAGAAATTTTACAGCCTTCCATTTGGTCACCTTTGGTCTATAGCAGGGGTCTTACCAACTTTTTTTGTAGGGTGCCTGGAACTAAGAAATGATAGTTACATTTTTGAGTAAAGTTTTGTTGTATTTTAAAATATAAAATATATTCTTGGCCAAGAAGGTGTCAGTCAGGATTTGGGCTTCAGCCATAATTTGCTCTCTCCCCTCATATACACTTATTTCATTGTCTTTACTACCTGCTACCCAAACCCCTGTAATCTGACTTCTTTCAACCATCATTTTGCTGAACATCTTTCTCTAAGATCACCAGTCACTTTCTTATTGCTAAGTCTACTGCAAATTCTTTCTATTATCAGTCTCTTATGACCTTTCTGTAACATTTGATACAATGGACCTCCTCTTGTAGAGTATAGCTTCTCCTTTACCTCTGTGACATTTGTCTTGTGGTTCTCCTATTTCAGTAACTACTACTTTTTCCTTTTTGTTAGCTTCTCATCCTCCTCTCAACTCTAAAATTTAGGGTGTTCTCAAAGATTCTGTCTCAGGCATTTTTTCTTCTTAAACTTTTACTTATATTAATACATTTTTAAATTACACACATTTCTGAATATATTTCTCTCCTCTCCCTTATCCAGCAAAACAAACTCATAATCAGCCCCAGACTTTTTAAACTTCCTTTTCTATAATGTCCCCTTTGGTAATTTCATTTAGTCATTTATCAGCATTATGTAGGTGACTCCCAAATCTGTATCTTTATTTCTGTCCTCACCCCAGTGCTTCCATCTGTGATTCAAGTGTTTGTTGCCTGTTTCTACTTGGACACCCTTCAAAGTGTTTAAAACTCAATTAATCATCTCTCATTTTCCCCACTAGCCCCTCCTCCTCCCAGGAGGAAATTCAGTAGCAAGTCAGGGTTGTTTTAAGGATTTTTGCTTAGATATGTGAATGTGTATTTGGCATAAAAGTTATTATATTAATTTTTTAGGTTCTTTGGGCAAGTGAGTGTGTTCTTTGTTGTAATGTATTTTTTTTTTTTAATCAGTGTGGGTCATAACACTGTAGTGGAATTTGGGGGAGAAGGAGTTTTCAGGGGACCTTCCTGATTTCCAAAGTGTAAGAAGTGAATATTTGAGGCCCCTATTTATGGAAGCAGTGGTTTCTGTATGATCAAATTAAGGCAAAATCCTGGTTGCATATTCTGTGTATCCGGACTCTAAATATACTATTGTTTTCAGCTTTTTATGTATTTAACTTTATCAGCAAAAACAATCAGAGATTGCCAGAAGTGAAGCTTGAGTCTTTGGCAGGGTTTCATGAAGTGAATAGAGAAGCAAAAAGTAAAAGCTACCAAATATTCTTTCCACATTACCATTTCTGGTGTTCTTTTTTCTTTATGTCACTAGTTAGGCAGTTTTACTGGTAGATAGCTGCTTATCCTTCTTCTTCATACATAATTCATTCTGCAGACCTCTCATTGGTAGGAATTTAGCTATGCTTATGTAACTCCTTAATTCTTTTCCACTCCCCTTCCAGAAGTTTTGCTACCTCTGGCTTTTTCTTTCTGGGAGCTTTTTTTCTTTTGACATTTGTTTTCTCCAGCCTTTCCTGAAACTACTACAAGACAACTGTAACTGCTGATTTTCTTCATAAGGAATCTTATCTGAGCATTGAACTGAAAACACTGTCCATTAATGATTTAAATAATTAAATAGCTTAATAATAAATCTCATTTGGTACTTATAAAACCTCATGTATATATGTGCTATAGCAGTATCTTTATATTACAGATAAGGAAACTGAGGCTCAGAAACTTGTCCATAGTCACATAGCTAGTAGGTATAGGAGATAGGAGGTAATATTTCAGCTTGTATCACTCTAGACTCCAAGTCCAGCATTCTTTCTAATACACCACATTTTTTCTTAAGCTACTGATTGACCTTTGTATTTGGATTTGTATTTGAATTAATCTATATATACAAGTAAAAAGGTTTTGTAAAAAATGCCATCTGTTAACATTTTAAAAAATGAACTTTCATTTTGGCATACAAAGGTCAAGGTCACCCACTGTATCCTGGGCCATTGCTAGTCTTCTTGATTTTTGTGTTGCCACTGGACTTATATGACTGGAGGAGAGAATGAGGATGAATGCAACTATGCCTCACTTAAATGTCACCCTTGTGATGTCATTGGTTTTCTTCTAGACAGAAGGACAATCAACAGCATATGAAGCCCCAGCTTACTCCTCATTGAATCCCCCACAGTAAACAGCTAAGTAAATAACCTTAGTGACAGTGAGTGTACATTCATCCTTGCACTCTGGTTAGCCAGCCCAGTGGTTCTCAAACTTTTTGGTCTCAGGAACTTTTTACATTCTAAAAAATGATTGAGGACTCCTCCTGCTCCAAGAACCTTTCTTTATGTGAGTTGTCTATTGGCATTTACCATCAAGTTAAACTTACTATTATGAGAATAGTTTTGACCTCATGGACCCTCTGAAAGAGTCTTAGGGACGCCCAGAGGTCTTTTGGAGACTTGCTACTCTTAGTGTACACGGTCCCAGAGAGAGACAAAGTGTTTGCTATGGGTAGGTTGTTACTAATGCTGTCCAGTGCTTTTATTTGTATTCTGTTGTTGCTGAAGATTTTCATGTAGTTTGTATTAATTATTTCTATTCTTTAGGGATGCTTTGTATTCTATCACTTGATGTATATCTTTTATTTCTTTGAGTTCTTGTTATTTTTCATGGCATGGATTCTAGAGTGATAAGAGTTGAAATATTACCTCCTACCTCCTAATATTTCTAACTTCCAGTTGTGCTTACAGTTTATTTCCAACTTCTTTGCTGTTATGAACAGTGCTGCTATGAAAATTTTGTACAGATATCTATTTTTTTTTGTAACTTCCTTAGGGTATAAACCCATAGTAGAATTGCTGGGTTAAATTTTTTTGTAACATCTTAGAGAATTCCAAATTGTTTTCCAAAATAATTGGACCACTTTATAGCCCTAACATCTGTATTAGTGTGTTTGTTTTCCCGCATCCCTGCCTATATGGAATTTTCTTGTCTTTTCCCCTTTGATGGATATGAAGTAATTCAGAGTTTTAATTTGTATTACTGTATAGTTTGCCTTAGTTCTATTAAGTTAGTGTTAAATTATTTAACTCCTTTGAGTATGTGGTTTTTTTCAATAAAATAAACTCCCCGTAAAAAGAACTTCTACTCTTTGATTCTTTGCTCTTTATCTTTCCCACTGTTCTTGGGAAGTAAAGAATGCAATTAAATAGAGGATTTGGGTTTTTGGTTCTTTCTCTTTTTAAAATAAAGACTTTCACTGCTATTATTTCATTTGATGGCCATTCAGTCTCAGTTTTGAGAAGTGGAATCAGCCTTATTATCCACCTAGTGCAACCCCTTCAATTTACAGACTAGGAATCTGAGGAAGTCCAGGGACAGTGTAATTTGGGGCTCATGAAGTATGTATAGTAAGTTTCAGATTTGGGGCCTGTAACCATAAATTCAGTTCTCTTTCCACTGTACCATGCTTCCTCAGGGTTCAAACCCCAGATAGTATTATTTGTGACCTATGGGGAGGTTGCTCCGTCTTGATTTCCTGATTTTGTAGTGTAAAATGAGAGGTTGGAATAAATGACCTTCTACCTCTGAATCCGTGATCCTGTGTTTTTGAGAAAACTGATTCAATGGTATAGCCAAATAATTTGTAGTACTAAATAGTGCCTTGATTTTTTTTTTTTTGGTAGTAGCACTTTGCTTTTTGTCACATCAATTAATTAATGGTAGTGTTGGATAAGGATGTTAACTACCACCCATGTTTAGTGTGTAATGAGTGCTTTTTTCCCCCACTAAGCTAATTTCCTGGCAAAGTCACAATTAGTGGGTGAGATTTTATTTTTCCATTGTGTGAGTTAAATATGTGAATGTTACTTTTAGTGAGGACAGTGTTTTGAAAAGTTGTCTTGAGTTTGTATTTCTTGCATTTATAGAGCACCAATGAGCTCAAATTAATACTACCATTCTTTTTCTTTGGGGGAGGAAGGAAGATCCTTACTGTTTCCTGAAAGTAGCTAGAGCCAGGGTTCTTGCCCTTTTTTTATACCCTGGGCCCTTTTGGCAGTCTGGTAAAGCTTCTCAGCATAATATTTTAAAATCTGTAACAAAAAAAATCTATAAGATTACAAGAAAAACCAATTATAATGAAAAACAGCTATCAAAATATTAAAAGTTCAAGACCTCCAAGTTAGGAATGCCTGAGCTATAGGGGAATATATATCTTCAGAGGGAATACCTGGGAGGAGAAATAAAGGACATCCCTCCTTCCTCCAATTAGAATACTTTTCTAAAACATAAAGTAGCAGGCAAATGGTGTGGGATTGTGATTTTTCTATTGGTAAATAAATATTTTCCACACTGCCCTAAGTAGCTTTGATATTTTATCCCTCATTCAATTATACCTGAATATATGTGACCAATAATGAAAATCCCTAAGTGAGATGACATAGGAAAGGAGGACATAAAGAAAACTATCAAAAAACTTTAGTAATTTTTAACCACTGTCTTTTAAATTTTCTTACATTTCTCTCTGCATCTTGACTAATTTTAAGGTTTAAACTGTTTTGACTCTTGAGCTCTATCTCTATTGCATTTTATTGGTTTTTCAGCTGCTGTAAAATTTAGGAGAATTGATAATTACACATTCAAAATCCAGTGTGAAAGCCCCTTAAGCTAGAGAGACTGCCAGGTGTTGGGGTGAATAATAGGTCTAGAGTTAGGAAGACCTGCCTTAAAATTTAGTTTCAGACACTTCCTCAGCTGTGTGACTACCCTTAACCTTTGTTTTCTTCAGTTTCCTAGATTTTAAAATGGAGATAATAATAGTAACTACCTCCAAGGGTCATTGTGAGGATCAAATGAGGTAGTATTTGTAGAGAACCTACTCAGCACAGTGCCTGACACATAGTAGGTGCTTAATATATATATATACTTGTTCCCTCTTTCCCTCCCTTCCTCCATAAGTTAACTAGGCAAGTTTTAGGTGGCATCTGTTAAAAGATTTTGTGATGTTGGAACAATAAGGAGTTACATCTTACCAGAATAATTTTTTTCTCTTATCTTTGTTGTGCTGGTCAGATAACATTATTTATTTATTTACAAATATATGCTTTGATTTACACTATTGCTTTAATTGCTTGAAAGATACCCCAGCAGACTCCCAGTCTATATAACAAAGCAAATTTGTACCACAGAATGAATTTCAAATATTACCAGTAGTATTTCTGTACTTTAAAAAGAATAGTTCTATCAGGAAGTAGTAAGTACAGAGGTACTTTATAAAAGGAAACAGTGGACATGGATCATATATAAACTAGATGACATATATGTCATCTATCTGTCTATATTTTTATATAAAATAATAATAGCGGAAAGCCTTGACTGCAAAATCAATTAAATTCAACAAGACATTTTTATTTGCCTCCATGTTTGAGGCAGAGAACAAGTGCATCATTGGATAGACCACTGGCCATAAGTCAGGAAGACCAGGTTCAGGTAATGTTCTGCCCAAGACACAGTGACAGTGAACCTAAGTGACTTACTTCCTCTCATTGCTGTGGCAGCTTATTATTTGCTAACTGAACTAGAGAGAAAAAGATAAATTGTTAACTATATATATATATATATATATTCCATTTATATTCCACAGTGGAATATATATTTATATTCCACTCCTTGAGGGAGGGACATACTTTTAGAAAATGAGACCTATTGGGGGAGGGAGATAGCCCTCCACAAAAGCTGTGACCTTACATAGATTTAATTGTTTCAGGGGTGGTCTGCAAAGATGGCTAACTTTTTGGCAGTTGCCCGTCCCCCCAAGTTTATTCTGGGGTAATCTCCAAATATAATTTGTGAATATCTCATATCAAGGCTTCCACAAATGTGAATGACAGGACCCCCCTCAAGGGATAACAGATGTGTATGGGTAGAGGACAAATTTTATTCTGTCCCACAGAAAATTCATAAGATCCAAAGGATTTGTGGGAACCCATAATCACATACAAAAAATCATTTCCTCATTTGTAAAATGAGTGGGTTGGATTAGATGGCCTCTAAATTTCCTTTCAGCTCTAAATCTTATGCTTCTGTGATCTTTCTGGAAGAACTGAACTTGGAGTTGACATATGGACTACACACTGACATTTTGGTGAATTGCTAGTGATCCTACAAGATCTTACAAAGTCCCTTAGGCTCTTAGTATAATGGCTCCTTTCTCCTCTTCTGTCATCACATTCCCTCCTTAGGCAGACATACTTTGGAGCTTCTAGATGGCACCCATTTCCACTATACCTGTGTTGTATGAATTTGTTCAGTTGTGTCTGACTCTCCATCACCCTATTTTGGAGGTTTTCTTGGTGAAGATACCAGAGTGGTTTGCCATTTCCTTCACCAGCTCATTTTACAGATGAGAAAACTGAAGCAAATGGGGTTAAGTGACTTGCCCAGGGTCACACAGCTAGTAAGAGTCTGAGGCTGGATTTGAACTTATGAAGATGAGTCTTCTAGGCCTGGCAATCTATCCATTGCACCTCTTAGTTTCCTGTGATATTCATTGTTATGAATAACTCATTGTAATGGGGAAGAGGGACAGAGAACAAGTAATAAACTTTTCTTCATGATAGGACTTTTGTCTTGGACTGCATAAGAAATCCTCTACTTTCTCCAAGAGGCATAGCTTTTGAGAATTTTTTTCACTGTAGAAATCAGGTCCCCAAACACTGCAATTTGGTATTAATCTTCATGGCAACCCCCGTGGCTGATGCTGAATGGAGAAGTCAGTCACCCTTCTCTGATAGAAGGCTAGATTCCAGGACTGTGCTGCTTACGTGATGCTATAGGTTGGGATTCAGGAACATTGTCCACAAAACTTCTCTTTTGGGCTGAGTGACAAGCACATCTGCTTGTGCCATGTGCTTCTGCAGATACTCTTATCACAGCTCCAGCTGATGCCATCTTTTGGACTAAGTCCATTCCTTGATCTTTGATATGTGTGCTCAGAAATGAAAACAGACAGAATGTGTCCAGGAACTCCCTTTGCAGGCCACCTGGAAAGCACATGCGACAACATGTGTTATTGCAGAGACTGCTCTCCCCCGCTTGTCCCCCCAACTCCTTGAGAACAAAATCAGAAGGGAAAAGAAAAAAAGAATTTCATTCTGGTACCAGTTCTGCCACTTTTGAGGGACAGATTATTTAATCTTTCTGAGGTTCTTTTCTTCATCTGTAAAGTAGGGGAAATAGTTATACTTCTAACATTTACAGTATTGCTTTGAGTATCAAGCAGATATTGTACTTAAAGTACTTCATATTATAGTCTTTATAAAATTGAGCTTAATTTATTTTGTTGAATAAATACTCCTCTCTCTCTCTCTCTCTCTCTCTCTGTCACTCTCTGTCTCTCTGTCTGTCTGTCTGTCTCTGTCTCTCTGTCTCTGTCTCTCTGTCTCTGTCTCTCTGTCTCTCTGTCTCTGTCTCTCTCTGTCTCTGTCTCTCTCTCTCTGTCTCTCTCTCCCTCTCTTTCTTTCTCTCTTTCTCTCTTTCTCCCTCTCTTTCCCCTCACTCCAGTTCCTCTGATCTCAGGTTCAGAGAAGGGACTTCTGAATTCATTTCCAGTGCTGTTTTTGCCATCCACACTGTGTAAAATATAGTACGTATTATATATAAATACATAATATAAAAGAAACATTGAAAAATGTCTAACTATATCTGTGTACAAATACAGTTGATTTAGTTGTAGAAAATTTAGCTTTTGATAACCCATATGATTAAATTTAATTGTGAACCTTTTCTTATGCTAAATTGTTGGGAAAATAATCTGAAAATCACCACTTGAATTTTTTTCTCTTTATTTTTGTTTATTTAAATTGATCTATTTATTTTTAGTTTTTAGCATTCACTTTTATAAGATTTTGAGTTTTAAATTTTTCTCCTTTTTCCCCCTCCCTAAGATGGGGAGGTTATATCTGAAATAGGCTATACATGTACAGTCATATTAAACATATTTCTGTATTGTTATGTTACAAAAGAAGAATCAGAACAAAAGAGAAAAACCATGAGAAAGGAAAAAAAGAAAATAGTATATACTTCAATCCGCATTGAGACTCCACAGTTCTTTCTCTGAATGTGGATGGAATTTTCCATCATGAGTCTTAGGTCATTGCATTGCTGAGAAGAGCTAAGTCTATCAAGGTGGATTGCTGCAAAATCACAGTTGCTTTTACTGTGTGCAGTATTCTTGGTTCTGCACACTTCACTCAGCAATCAGTTAATGTAAGGCTTTCCAGGTTTTTCTGAAATCTGCCTACTCACCATTTCTTATGGAACAATAGTATTCCATTACATGCATATACTGTAACTTGTTCAGCCATTCCCCAGTTGGTCCAGGGCATCCCCTCAATTTTCTATTCTTGGCCACCACAAAAAGAGCTGCAAAAAAAGGTTTTTGTACATGTGGGTCCTTTTCCCGTTTTTATGATCTCTTTGGGATACAGCCCTAGTAGTGGTATTGCTGATACAAAGAGGACTATCCCTGTAAGGAGACTGATATCAAAGGGATTTTGAATTGTTCCCGGCACAAGTGGCAGAACCTGGACTCCAACCTAAGACTTCATTGTCTGTCCAAGGACCCTGTGCCCAACAGGAAGCCTAGGAAACAACTGGAAGACATAATATAATCCTTGCTTCTCCTGAAGCTTATTGTCTACTACAGGGTCCTTAGATAAATATAATATACACAGTTAAAAATAATACAGATGGATTCAACCATTCTGGAGAGGAATCTGGAACTATGTCCAAAGGGCTATAAATAATTTCATACCCTTTGACCCAGCAATGCCACTTCTAGGGTTGTATCCCAACTCTTCTCAGCAATGAAGGGTTATAAGACAGCTTCAAAAGACTCATGATACAGAGAGATGTCTACATTTAGAGAAAGAACTAGAAAGAATAGTTTGAATGCAGATTGAAGCAAACTACCTGCTTTCTTTTTGATTGGTTTTGTTTCCTCTTTCCCATTGTTCATTCCATCCATTACAATCCTTTATAACGTGACTAATGTCTAATGTGAAAGTATTTGCAGATCCTATACTTGATTGTATGCCCCCATAGGGAGGTGGGAGAAGGAGGGGGTGAAAATTTGAAACTCAAGGGATTTGTGGAACTGAATCTTGCAAACTAAAAGTAAACAAACAAATTAATAAAGACAAAAAAAATTTTAAAAAGGAAAAGTTAAAATAAAAAAAATAATACAGATGTTGAGGGTCAAATATCCCTACTATAGAAAAATTTGAGGAGTGGGAGAACTCCTTTTTACAAACATTATATTTTATTGATACATGGATACCTTTTTTGTTTTTACTTCACATTTACTTCTGATTATATCCCTCTCTCTACTATGCAGTGAGACATTCTTTATAACAAATTTAAAAAGAGAGGCAGAAAATCAGGTCTGTAAAGCCAAACAACATACCAACTGTCTGACAGTATTCAACACCCTTTGTTCCTCACCTTTCTAAGAAGGGAGGAAGAGTTAATTTCGTATCTCTTGGGATCAAGCTTGGTCATTATGGTTACACAGCATTCTGGGTCTTCTGTTTGTCAGGTTTTTTTTTTTTTGTTTGTTTGAAGATTCCTCTTTCATTTAGGATATTAGGGAATGGGTCAGGGTCAAATTAGCATCTGAACTGAGTCTTAGATCTTTGTGACACTACTCACTTCTGAGCCTTCTACCAGTCTGACTACTGCTCAGTATCCTTTGGCCTACTCTTTGTGTATCTACTCAACTGTCACCTTCATGATGACTCCCAGACCTATATTTCTAACTCCATTGTCTCTCCTTAATTTCAGTCCTAAATTAGTAACTGCCTGTTGGATACTTACCATGTGAAACATAGAACTCACGGTCTTTCCCTCTAACCCCACCCTTTTAAAATTTGTTTATTTCTATTGAGTGTACCACTATCTTTCCAGGTATCCAATTTTTCAACGCCCTAGTCATCCATGACTTTGCCTTCTCTTGGACTATCTTAAATCCAGTCAGCTGCCAAGTCTTGTCCATGCTACCTCTAAACCAGCTTCTGTATAGGTCCCCTTTTTTCTGCTTCCAGACCACAGGCCTAGACCAGATCCTCATTTGTTTTTGTGTGGACTGTTGCAGTGGCTTCTTGGCTTCCCTGCTCCCATCTCTTCACTTCAATTCATTCTCCACATAGTTGCCAAATTGATGTTGCTGAAGTATGCCATAGCCCTACTCAAGAAATTTTAGTGATTCCCTGTTGCCTCTTGGGATCAAATGCAGATTCCTCTGTTTAGCTTTTAAACCTCCTCACTGTCTGGAGCCTACCTTTCTAGTCTTATTTCACATTACTCTCCTTCATACACTCTTATTTCCTGCCAAACACCCTTGATGGTTTTGGAGTCAGAGGCCTTAGGTAAGTTACTTAGCCTCTCTCCATCAAATTTTCCTCATTTGCAATCCTTCTTTGTGATATTACATCTGGCAGTGTGTCTGTGCTCAGGCTGCCTCCAGATGCCTCAACTATACTCTTTCCTCACCTGTTTCTCTTAGAATCACTAGGTTCTTTTGGAGCTCAGCTGGAGCAACTTTCCAGAGGAAATCAATAACTGATCCCTCCCCACTTGATTGTGTTCTTCTGCCAGAATTAACATTTATATATTATATTGGATTTTCTTATCTTTGTAGTCCCCTCTCCTTATTTTCACCTTCCTCTTTTTATAATTACCTTTCTCTCCCAGCATAGTGCCTTGTACATAGTAAGTATTTGATAGATGTCGGTTGAATTGTTTTGAAAGGGAAGATGAGCAGGGAATATATTTCCTGATTTGGGAGTGGCCTGAGCAGATGCACAGAAGTAAGAGAGAGCATGTTTGCTTTCTACCACAGCTGGTAGTTAAGTTTTACTGCAACATACATTGTGTGAAAGACAGTTATTTGAAGTGAGGTTGGAGATAGGGGCTGGGAGCTACTAGATTGAGGGGTGGTGATGCTTAAATACCAGGTTAGGAAGTTAATATTCCTGAGACAGTAGGAGTTACTGTTAATTTTTGAGCAGAGTGATTACATGGTAACACCTTTATGCAGTGAACATTAGGTAATTAAATGAAGGGGAGAGTAAGAAATAGAAAGACAAACGAGACTTATTATGGTAGACCACTCAAAAGATGAGAGTTTCAACTAGGGTAGTGCCACTAAATGAAGGGAAAAGGGTTAGGTGAGAGATGTTGTGGAAGTATCATAAATAAAATTTGATAATTGAATATGGGGTAATGGAGAGGAAAGAATCAAAAGCATCAAAGAAACCTTTATTTTTGAGTCTGGGAGGATGGTGCTGTCATGAACAGAAGTAGGGAAGTTCCATGTAGAGAAGAAGAAACAGATTGAGTCACCTCTGTCTTTATCAGAGGTTTGACCAAAGAGAGAAAAGAGAAGATTAAGCTCAGGTCATTTTATTTCAGTTTTTGAAGTAAAATGATCTAATCAACAACAGTGGCAAAACTTTTTCCAGTTCAGATTCTCTAATTATTGTTTCACTTTATATTAGTAAAAGATGAGAAGATCATTAAATTTACTTCTTTGGTTAAATCTTTTAAATAAAATATTTACCAACATATTTTTGCTTTCCTTCCTTTTGCTTTGCCTGTCTTTGCATCTTTTTGGCTTGACACCCTTCCTATTTCTGTTTGAGTTTGACACCACTAGTCTAGAGTTTAAATCTAGGATCATAACACAACTGGTGAAAGTATTCATCATTCAGCAAAAACTGTTGGGGAAAACCGGATAGCATTTTGGTAAAAAAATGGGAACAGACAAAATTTCATACCGTATACAACAATTTCTAAATGGATCAATGAGGTACATATACAATAATTTAAGTTACATAAAGCCCTAGAAGACAAGGGATTGCTAACTTTGGAGGGAGGATAAGTCCTGCTAGCCAGCAAGAATTTATTACCACGTGCCTTGCAGTTTGCCAGGTGCTAGGGATAAAAAGGAGAACCTGAAACAGTCTCTGCCCTCAAAGGACTTATGTTTTGCTAGGAGGAACAACATGTAAATAAATTAGTATGTATAGAATAAATTCAGATAATGTTGAGGTGTTGAAGCTAGGCACTAGCAATTGTAGGAAATCAGAAGAGACTTTATGTGTTAGATGGCAAGTAAGTTGAATTTTGAAGAAAACTAGAAATTTTAGGAAGTGCAGATGAAGGGAATGCTTTAGGGACATTGTAGCCCAAAGGGACAAGTAAAGGAAGTGGGGTAAGAGGTACTATTCTATGGGAAGAACAGTAAGAAAACCAATTTAACTGGACCATCAAGTGCAGGAGTGGGAATAGTGTATAAAAAAGCCAGAAAGGTAGGCTGGGGCCAGGTGGTGATGGGCTTTAAATGCCAAAGAGGAGTTTATATTGGCACTAGAATTCTTTCCATAGAAGTGATCATTAAACCTAAGGAACATTGAGGAAATTGTAGTGGTAGAAGATAAAATAGGTTAATTTATTGTTATAAAGGCATGTACAACTTTTGCAAAGCAAAATGTAGCTATAAGAATGAGACATTTTTGCATGTAACACTTCCGAGCAATCTGGCGTTCAAAATTTATAAGGAACTGACACAGATTTATTGGTGTAAGAGCCATTTTCTTTTTGCTAAGTGGTGAAAGGATATGAATAGGCAGTTCTGGAAAGAAGAAACACAATACCCGTCACATGAAAACATTTTCATAATTTGTAATATATTGACACAACTCTGGAATTCCACCTGACCTCCATCAAATTGGCAAAGGTAAAAACTGACAAAGTTCAGTGCTCCAGGGTATTGTTTCGTAAACAGGGATGCCCTTCTGTTTATTGAAGTTGTAAATTAGACCAAGCCTTTCTGGAGAGCAGCATAGGATTAAACAATAAATTATGAAAATGTGTATACACTTCAAAACTTGGTGATTCCACTGTTGGTACTCTGCCCCCAAGGAGGTTTTTGACAGGAAAAAAAAGATTTATCTGTACCGTAGCATTTCTAGCAATAAATACTCTTGGTATCTTGCAATAAATTAAGTGCCCATTATTTAGGGAATAGCTGAAAAAATTAAGTATATAAATATAATGGAATACTATCTAGCATGAAACAAGGTGGAATATGAATTCAAAGAAATTTGGGAAGAGACTGATGCAGATGAAGTGATAAAGAAGGAAAGAAGAAATAGAACATTGTATATGTATGTTGATACACTTATGTAGTTAAAGACTGCAATAATAGAAAATTCATATTAAGTATATAGTAAACAAGGTTAAAAATGGATTAGGAAAATAATGATAATTTGAGTACCTTGAAACCAGTGCAAATATCCATTGAGTGTAATTAGCAATATGTAAATAAGGGAAGTTAAAGAACTGCCATCACATCACAAAAGTCTGTTTTTGTTTCAGTTTACATGTTGTATCTTCTGTTCTCTTATGTCCTTGTTCATCTTTGAATATTTATACTTTTCAGTGGAAGTAAACATACAGCATATATTTTTTAAAAATAAGTAAAAAGGTGGGAGCAAAATCTCTGGCTTAGGACAGAAAAGACAGGGCTTTTGTGATCACCTGTATACCCCCCCTTCTCTTTGCCTTGGCTCCTTGGGGATGAGGATTCAGCTCTGAGGGAACCTTGATTACCAGCTCTTCTGTCTTTATGTGCCTGGAAGTTCAGAAAACTAACAGGATCATTTTCATTAGCTGAATAATCTCAGGTTTTGAGACTAGGTTGATTGTGGCTGTGACAATTGAGGGCCTAAGAGATTCTGCCACCCACAGCTGTCTAGTGATAGAATTAGAGCTCATGTTTCTTAAATTAGAGGTCAGTGTTCTTTCTGCTGTACTAGTCTCCTATCTCTTTAAAAAATATATAATTATTTTCCCCCCTATTACATGTAAAGACAATTTTTAACATCTTTTTTTTTTTAACATTTTGAGTTCCAAATTCTCTCTGTCCTTTCCTCCTGTTTCCTTTTTTGTTGACTGACCAAAGTGATTTATTGATTGTTATATTCTTTCAAGGGTACACATTTTACCCATGGTGGAAAGAGATAACTTAAACTTGAGACTTGTAGAAATGTTGTCCAGGGTGTTACCTTCTGCAAACATTTGACTTGTGCAGTAGAAATACAACTTGAGGACTCGAAGGAAACTCAAAAGGTACATAAAAAATTGGCGAGATATAGTATAGTCCAAATTCCTTTGTTTTTTCCTGCTTTGGTCAACTGATCTGGAGAGTTGAATGTGAATGTTCCTAAAGTTCATGGCTTAGTTTCCAGTGTCTTCATAGAGATCACTTGTTCTTGGAGTTTCATTTATATGTACATGATGTGTTTGACAAAGGCTTCATAATTGATGGAGCCATTGGAGTCTTCTTGACCTGCCAACAAGGCTTCCATCTCCTCTTGCATCATCTTTTCACCCAGGGTAGATAGCTCGTGGCGAAGTTCAGCACCTGTGATTGTGCTGTTGCTTTCCTTGTCAAAGACACAAAGCCCGTCAACAAAGTTTTCATAACTTCCCTGGTCCTTATTGTTGGAAATGTCCTGCATCATGGGCAGGAACTACTCAAACTCCTTTTTTTTTTTTTGGCATTCAGCTCTTCATTGCTGTGGTTTCCCAGAACTTTCTTGACCTTTGTGTTGGTTGGGTTGGTACCCAAAGCACGCAGGACATCACCAACTTGGCTTATTGTGATCTTGCTTTTGCCAGTCCTGTCAAAGAGGAGGAAAACCTCCTTGAAGTCAGCAATCTGGTCAGCACTGAAGGACATGGTGGAGATGTTGAGAAGTTGGCAGAGTGAGCTGAGGGATGCTTCTATCTCTCCGCTTTGCTTTCCTTGAGAGGGTAAGCAGTTTGATATGTGGCCTGTTCTTTTATTAAAGTAACATTGGATATAGAAAAAAATTACTTCACCATTTACATTTGGACAACTCCAGCCTCTCCAGGGAAGGATTAGGTCGGTTCACCCAGGTTTACAATGTCCAGGTGTAATGTTAATGGGATAGGGATATAAGATCATCACCGCCCATTAATAGGCCTCTCATGGAGCCCATTAAGGGCAGCCTGCTTAGGGGAGGCTAGCTTGTAGGAAGGCTTTCACATCTTTTTAAAAATTTCTGATTAGGCACCGAGTCAAGAGGGTTGTGATGCCCTCTGGCTCTAAAAAGGGTGTATGTACTCAGAGGTTAGCATTTTTCTTTGGGTTCAATGATTGGAAGAATGTTTCTGTTCTTTGACCAGATAAGACTCTGGATAGCTATTTAGGATGGGGTGGGGCAGGCCTACTGCCCCTCCCCCCCTTCCTGCTTTGAAAATCCCAGATGTTGGTGCTTCTTTCTCTGGTAACTACCGGTATGTATATATTGCTTTGGTCAGACATTTGGATCTGTCTGTTGATCTGTGCTAATTTCTCAGACATTTAGAAGCCCTGTTTGTTCATCTTTGTTTCTCTGCTTGTATTTTCTTTATTTGGATTTTCTCTGAAGTTCCGGATGCTGATTTTATTCCCTGAACTAATGAATATAATTAAAAAAGATTGTTGACCCCTTGAACTGCTGTCTTTCCTAGCAGATCTAAGAACCTGTGCTAGCAGCTATCCTGGGTATGCCAGTGTGTTTACCACTATACCAGGTCATCCTTGACTCTTCACTTGACCTTTCCCTTGTTTCCAATCAGTTGAAATGATTTTATCTCTACAACATTCTGTCACGTCTCTTCTTTTCTCTTATATGACTATTACTCTAGTTCAGAAAGTTATCACCTCTAAATCTGGTAGTTGTGTAGAGAATAGATTGGATTGGAGAGAGGCTAGAATAAGACCAATTAGGAGACTGTTGGAATAGGTCAGGTGATGAGGGTAGTGGCCGAGAGAGTAGTTTGGCAACAGATTGGATTCGTGGGGTGAGGCAGAAATGAATAGTTGAGGATGACATTACTATTGTGAACCTGGATCACTAGAAGGATTATCTCCTACTTTTCTTGCCAAACTGGCTTACTTGCTTTATATTCCATATCCCGAATCTCAGGGAACGTAGTACTTCATGTCCCCATCTTAGAATCCCTAGCTTCTTTCAAAACTTAGTTCTAGCACCACCTTCTGTATAAGGTTATTTTGATCTCCACATGCTGCTAGTGCCTCCACATTACCTTATATTTACTTTTTATGTGTTTTTTTATCTACTTATATGATACATATTTTCTCTCAATAGAATGTAAACTTAAAAAAAAATTTTAGTTTCCATATTTCCATAAGGTTTTGAATTTTTCCCTCACTGTCTTCTCCCCCCCCCCCCCCATCCCCAAGACGGCATGCAATCTGGTATAGGCTTACTTATACATTCATATTAAACATTTTCACATTAATCATATTGTAAAGAATTAGAATTAATGGGAAGAACCACGAAAAAGAAGAAACAAAACAAGAGAAAAGGAGAGCAAATAGCATGCTTTGATCTGCATTCAGACTCCACAGTGCTTTTTCTGGATGTGGATAGCATTTTTCCATCATGAATCTTTTGGAGTTTCATTCAGCATCAGTTCATAGAAGTCTTTCCAGGTTTTTCTGAAGTCTACCTGCTCACCATTTCTTTCTTAGACCACAATATACAATATTCCATTAGAATGTAAACTTATCGAGAGCAGGAACTATTCATTTTTCTGCTTTTCTTGCCACTGGCATGGTGCCTAGAACAGAGTAGGTACTTGTTGATTGAATAATCAGCTATTCCTAGGGGGAAGAGATAACTTAAAAAAACTAATCAGATTTACGTGGAAGAGCTATTCTGGCCTTTTGCCCTAATCTCTATGTACCCTCTAAAACTTGAATTCTGTGTATGAATAAAAAGCCTTTAAATCCACAGTTTTCAAGATAAAAGTTTAAAATACAAGTGCTATAACACATTGTTTCAGACTTTCACATTCAATCAGCAAGTACCAGTGGCTAATAAAATCATTTTCTCTATTGATAAGGGCTACATATGAGGGGAGCTTCAGGGTATTGAAATGCAAGCTAGTGGGGTAGGATATGTGGAGCCCTGTGCAGAAGAGAGGTCTAGGAGAATTCATTTTGGCTGAGGTTCAGTTTGGTTTATTCCATCTGAATAGGACAGGACTCTTTAGAGAGGTATTATTATTCACCAGTGACTGTTTGGGATTTTTTTTGTTTGTTTTTAAATATGTCAGATTTATAAAGGAGTTTTGTTCCCAGAATATTTGTTAATTGAGTTACTGCTAAACTGACCTATTTCTCACACTCTGGGATACAAAAGGAGTATAAGAATTTGGTTTCTATGTCTAGTTCAGTTCAGTAAGTACTTAAGAGTATTTGAAAGCTTTGGAAGACATTTGCAAAGATACAATCCTACACAGGTTGGATAATTAATCCAAAATATGCTAACTAAGTACATAAAAAAATTAGAAGCCAATACAAGTTAGTGGGTGGACATTTGAATTTTATCCTTGTCTTGAAGGGTTGATTAGGATTTGAATTGGAAAAGACTGGGGCAGAGTCATTCTAAGTATAGGTGTAGGAAAAGGCCATTGAAGCATTTTGAGCAGAGAAGTGACTTGATCAGAGATTTATAGAGGGAAGATTAAACAGGGAGTATGAGGGTGGGGCATAAAGGAGAAAGACTATATTCTTGCAGACTGGTTTAGGAAACTTCTTATAATTCTAGGCTGGTGGAAAAAAGGTGTTGTTGGAAGTAGTGAGAAGGAGGATTTCTGAGGTAGAACACACAGGACTTGGTAACTGGTTGGATGTTAAAAGTAAGGGAAAAGACAGTCAAAGATGACGCCAGTTTTTCAACATGCAGAGTTGTGTAAATGGTAGTGTTATTGGCAGAAATAACAGAAGTTAGGAGGACAAAACTGGATGGGGATTTCAAATGTGGGTTTGAATATGTTTTTTTTTGTGTTGAGGGTTTGTAGTATAGGAAGAAGTTCAGGCTTGGAAATAAGAATTGGGGATGTAGCAATAGAAAAGTAAAACTGAATTGCTTGGTAGGTAGTTTTTTTAAGTTGTTTCAGTTATGTTCCCATTTGGGGATTTTTTGGCAAAGGTACTAGAGTGCCTTGTCATTTCCTTTTCCAGCTCATTTTATAGACAAGGAACTGAGGCAAACAGGGTAAAGTGATTTGCTCAGGGTCGCACAACTAGTATTGTGTCTGAGGCCAGATGTGAGCTCAGGAAGATGAATCTTCCTGACTCCAGGTCTGGCACTCTATCCACTGTGCCACATTGCTAGGTATATACTATTGAACTTACCTAGGGAGAGTTTAGAGGTATTAGAATGGGGCCCCTGTAGGTGATTATGGTAATTTGTTGAACCAAAGGTTTTTTCTAGTGATCTGAATGGCCTGATAGAAGCTTTACCACATAAGATCAAGACAAGTTTTAGGAGAAAAACCCCCCAAATTACAAAATTTTTATATATGGGGAAGAAAATACTGAATATGAACTTAAACCTGAGTCAAGTCAGCAAACATTTATGAGGCTGTTTTTGTATTCCGGGCATGGTGGTAAGTGCTAGGGAAGCATTTTGTAAAGACAGTCCCAGTTTCCGAGGAGCTTACGCTTTAAAGAAGGAAGATAACACATAAAAAGGAAATGAAAAAGAATGGGAAAATTGAGAACATCTGGTACCCATGGGAACCATGGTGGCAAAGTCCAGATAATGTGAAAGATGACTGATCTGGACCCTTCCTTAAAATGGAGGCTGCAGGAGGAACTCAGCAGTGGAAGAAGGGGAGGTTTTAGGGTAAGAAGGAGAAGGCAGTCAAGCTTAGGGGCAAAAAGCCTGAGAGTGAGAGGGAAATATTTCAGTTAATCTAATTTTATCTCAAAACTAGAAATAAATGTTTTGCATTACACATCAAACAAGCATGTAGAAAATTGCCAAAGGACTTCTCCAGCCCTCCATACCCCAACATTGTGATTGAATACACACATGTTGTATGTTATTTGGATCTAGTGTAGCAGATATCCAATTACAATTGAATAATTATATTTATTCAATCTGAATTATGAACAACAATTATAGGTATTATCCAATTTGAGTTATTGAGTTGAATTTTTCAAGAGAATTCCAGTCCCCAGAAGAAAAGGAAACTGCTATTTTGGAAAACATGGTTAAATGAAATGCCTGTCTATGGCCATGAGTAAGAAACTAAAAGTTTGTTTTGTCTGGAAACTTTTGCTAAAAGGAATTTTGTTGAAGTTTAGGTGAAATTTTCATAATTTATTTTCTTGTTCATGTCCTTGATAGTCCTTCCCTGAATAGTAATTTATTTCAGTGACTCTTGTACTATGAATAATACATATGCAGCACTTAGTGTACATAATGCTTTTCTTCACCCATAAAAATTAATCAATAGTACATTCTCAGACTTAATATCTAAACGTGGTATAGCATTGGTTAAATTAGATTTAATTTTTTTTTCATTTTTTTTAAAGCAATTGGGGTTAAGTAACTTGCTCAAGGTTACACGGCCAGGTGTTTCTGGGTGGGTGCTAAGTGTCTGAGCCCAGGATTCGATCTCCAGATCATCCCAATACTGGAGCCGGTGCTCTTACTCACTGTGCTACCTGGCTGCCCCAATTTTTTTTCATTTTTAAACCCTGAGGCTAGAAAAAAATGTTGAACAATTTTGCAGTGGCCCTAGATCTCATGGGATGGCCCAATATGAAGCCTTCCTTATGTCATAAATCTTTGATCCCTGGCAAATATAGAGCTGGGTAGAACAATGTGGCAGATTCTCCAGTGACTATAGCATTTTAAGAGTTTCTACTTGACCAAGCTTTGGTTTAGAGCACTTTTTTTGCTCTAGATCAGGGGTCAGTCACTGCCTATTTTTGTATGGCTTTTGAACTAAAATAGTTATTTATGTTGTTGATGCACCAGATTTGGCCTAGTGGCCCATAGTTTGCTGACCCCAGCTTTAGATGAGTATTACCAAATATAATCGTTTTGTAAACTTAGCTAGTAATTTATTGTCCTTGCATCTCTTTTATGTGGAGAGACAATCAGTTAATATAGGGCACAGCTTTTAAATTTATTTTAAAGCTAGGATATGTTCTATCCCTTTGAACTTTCCATAAATAAAACATTTTGATTACTACTGTGTGGAAATTAAAGTTCATTGTAATTGTGTTATTTCTAATAGCAAGTGAATCTGTACCCAGTCCTTTACTATTATAAATTGTCATTCTCACTAAAATGGTATCAAAAGACATAAGGATGTTGCAGTTAAATACAAGGGTCAGCCCAAGGTTTTCCTCACAGGCATGTAAAAAGAGTTGGTTTCATCCTAGTCTCAAAGACAGGAAAGATCACTTCAGGGGCGGTTAGGTGGTGCAGCAAACAGAGCACTCACTGGCCCTGGAGTCAGGAGAACCTGAGTTCAAATCCGACCTCAGACAGTTAACACTTTATTAGCTGTGTGACCTTGGGCAAGTCACTTAACTCCAAATTCCCTGCCTTCCTATTCCAAAAAGAAAAAAGAAAAAAAAAGAAAGATCACTTCAAGTGACATTGATCTCCATGAAGATGAGTAGCTTATAAACAAAGGATGAAGTAGATAAATTTAATGAAGAACTTGACAAAATCTTCTAAAATAATGCTTAGTTACTTGATAAAAGGTACAGAGGAAGATTGTGATGACCATGAAAAATAGTCACAACTTTCATATCCGTATATGTATCTTAATTATTTTTATTAAGACAGTATGAAGACACTGGACATGGAAAACACCCAGTAACATAACCTGAAGTGAAAATGACTACATTTTAAGGGAAAATTACTTTGCCAGGGATACTGTAGAGGTCATTGGAGGATTGACTGTGTTCAACCTGTTCATAGTAATTTTTAAATTGACACCAAATTAGAAGAATGCATATGGAATACTAGCTGCTGTAACTTGACCTCTTTAAAACAAATACAAAAGATAATGGCAAGACTATAACCATTTCTTTGAGAAATTTAAATGATAGTAATATAGTCAACACAGTGATGAGAGTCAAAGAATCGAGAAAGCCTCAGACCAGTAGACAGTTGATCTTGTCAAGCAGAGAGAGTACAAGACCATCTAGGGCAGCACCATTTAAGTGCTTCACAAGCTCATTTACAAAACAGTGTAGTATCAGGCATCTGCTCTGTGCCAGGCACTGTGTTAAGTGCTGGGGACTCAAAGAAAGGCAAAAAAAAAAAAAAGCAAACATTCTCTCCTTAAGGAGCTCACAATCTAATGGAGACAGCACACAACCAACTATGTCCCAGCAAGATGTAGACACAATGAAGTGGGGGCAGCCTCAGAGAGAAGGCTCTAAGATCAAGGAGGACTGGAAAGCTGAGACTTGAAGGAAGTCAGGGAAGCCAAGAGGCTGAGATGGAGGGAGAGGGGATTCCAGACAAGGAGAACAGCCAGTGAAGACACTTGAACCAGTGTTAGGAGACTGAATGTCATATACAAGAAAAGGTGGGAAGTCAGAGTACTGGAGGGGAGTGGGGAGTAAGGTAGAAGATTGGATAAAGTAGGAAGGGGCCAGGTTATAAAGGGCTTTGAGAGCCAAACAGAATTTTATATTTGATCCTGGAAGTAATAGGGAATTATAAACATAACTAGAAAAGGAGGTAGGCTAGCCATGTAATGAAAGTAAAAGAAAATCTATATACAACCCTAATTTTACATTATAATGTTTGGGGTTATTTAAAAAAACAATTAAAAAAACTAGCTACCCCAAAGGAAAGCCTTCTGAATATTGCACAAAGCTTCTATAGAGAAATTAGGAAGATAAAGATAAGAATGGAATGTTGAGAAGCATGGAGGGGATTGTGAGCCACATATACTGAATGAAGAGATCTTGTATATGTCTGGTAGATAACTATTAGTAGCAAAATCTCCCCTTTTTGCCTTTTTTTTTTTTTTTTTGGTGTTTTTACCTCCCCTCTTAGATTATAAACTCCTTGAGGGCTGGAACAGTCTTTTTTGTATCCTTTGTAGGTGCTTAGTAATTGTTTTGATTACATTGACTGATTATCAGTGATCTCTTTGGAGTATAAGCTAATAGTGGAATCTCTGGATTAAAAGGTGTGGAATTTTAGTTCATATAATTCCAAATTTCTTTTAAAAATGGTTGTACTTGTTTCATAGCTCACTAACAATACATTAGTGGGCCTGTCTTTTAGCATGTTTGCAAATTTGGAGGAAGTGAAGAGAAACCTCAAGGTTGTTTTGATTTTCATTTCTCATTATTGTTAGTGATCAGGAGTACTCTTTTATAAAGTTGTTGATAGTTTGATCATATCTATTGACCATTTTTTGAGGAATGACTTTTGGTCTTTGACATGCATATGCATATCCTTTTTTGTATCTATATATGTTTACCTTACATATTATATATACACTATCTTTTTGTTGTTTATATATCTTGCACATTTACCCCTCACCACAGAAATTTGATACAAAGATTTTTTTCCCCATTTGACCTCTACATTTCTTATTTTAATGTTACGTTTTTAAATGAGATTTTTTTCATTGAACAAACAAAAATAATCTTTCCGAAAAAATAATAGTCCAAAAATGTGGTTGATTATTTTCTAATTGGTTATGATTTGCAAAATAATATCCTTTGGTGATTAGTCACTTCTGGATTATCCACAGGGATTATTCTAGTCCTTTTAGACAGTTGCAATGTTTGCTTTTCCTTCAACTCTATGTCTTTTTTTCAAATCCCATTTATACCTTCTCTTGATTTCAGTTTTTCAGTCAGGATTTTGTGTTGGTTCCCACTATTTTATTACTATCTTCTGTGCAGAATTAAGAGAAACAAACATTAAAGGAAAAGTCAGGAGTAGTCAGGATTCATGATTTTTGTTCTTGCCCTGTTCCCCCCTCCTTTCCTCTGCCTTTCTGTTTGGCCTCTGCCTATGGGACACACACTTGTGAAGCTGGAAAATTACCAATAATTATCTATTTCTTGTTTTTTTGTTTCATTTACTTGAATAATTGAGAATTGACTATTGTAAACTAAATAGAATTGTTGATGCTTTAAAAAGCCACCTTAATAAATAAAATAATTCTTAAAACTAAAATTGTGAGTCCATTGGCCATACAGTGGAACTGAACTTAGCCATATCTGCTTCTCTGGACCTTTGTTTTATTTAGTTTGCTCATCTGTAAAATGAGGGAGTTGATGCCTTCTAGTTTTAAATCTATGGTTCTAGACCTTTTTGGACAGGAGTACGAAGTTCGGGGATAGAGCAAGAAGGATGCAGAGCAGAATCATGGAAGATGAGGTTTGGAAGGGATCTTGGTAGCTATCTGGGTTCTAGAACAACCTGTACAGGAAAGGAGTACCAACTATAACCAGCCTATTATCGAGCTTTTACTTGGGGGAATACTTAAGGTAGCCAAGGGATTCCATATTAAACAATATTTAGACTATCTAGATCATTTTTAGGCCCTGAGATTCACTGTAAGATAATATGTTTAGAAGCTCCCTTTTTTCCCCTTTGTCAAGTGGATGAAGGCAGTGCTGCCAAATAGACCACTTGTGGACTGATTTCATTGCAAGAAATACTGCCTTGTACATCATATTGCTGAACAATTATAGGTTTGACTGGTGTAATGGATAGAGAGCCACCCTTGGAGACAGGCAGACCTGGGTTCATGTGCTGCCTCTGGATGCATCCTGGTTGTGTAACTCTGGGCAAGTCATTTAACCTCTTAGTGTTGTAGGCACCTCTCTTAAGACTGAGTTGCTGGGGCGGCCAGGTAGCACAGCTAGTAAGATCACCAGCCCCAGGGTCGGGATGACCTGGGATCCAATCCAGGCTCAGACACTTAGCACCCACGCAGACACACCTGGCCGTGTAACCGTGAGCAAGTTACTTAACCCCAATTGCTTAAAAAAAAAGACTGAGTTGCAAAGAAGAGCCAAACTCCATTGAGGGGTTCCCCAAACCAATGAGATATTTGGTAGAGTCCCTCTCCTACCCTTCCTCACATGGAGAATTTTATGTGCGATTTCTTTCTCTCTTCTTCTTCACTACAATGTCAGTATTTTAAACCCCAGATAGCATGCTCGCTAGTTTGACATTGCTTTATAAGTCCTATTCAAATGGACTATAATTCAAGTAAAACTTTGTTGATTAAAGAAAAAGGTCGGAGAGCTTTTCTCCCTCCTGTATTTGCTCAAAAGAGATTTCTCAGTGCTGTTTCCCTGTGCTAATTTATAAGATTCTTGTAATGTTCTGCTCTTTTCAAACAATGAGTTTAAGTATTAGAATCTTATAAGTACATAGCCTACTTAGAGAAATCTGTTGATAAGACATTCAGCCTGAGGAAGAAAGTCCCCGGATTACTTAGGAAAGACACCAGAATAAACTGAGATTCATGGGGCTTTAGACTCCTGATGTACTTCTCAGTTTATCTCCTTTCCCTTTTTTTGAGGGCAGCTGGGATTAAGAGACTTGCCCAAGGTCACACAGCTAGTTTTTTGGTGTGTTAAGTGCCTGAGGTAGGATTTGAACTCAGGTCCTCCTGACTCCAGGGCCGGTGTTCTATTCACTGCGCCAGCTAGCCGCCCCTTTATCTCTTCTTTCTTAAAGCTTCCTTCATCATTTAACCTCTGAAATGTAAGCATAGCAGGTCATGGCAACACTGTATAGAAAATGACATTTGAAAATACATATGTCTCTTGATTCTCAGTTGTCACATTTCAGGAGGCAATGTTGGAACAATGGAAAGATTATTGAACTTGGGGTTCCGATGACCTGAGTTCAGATTTCATCTCTACCTTTGTGTGACTTTGGGCAAGACATTTCATAGTGTGTGCCCTACCCCAAAGAGGAAAGTTTCATTATAAGATTGTGTAGGGTAAGGGTTTGATAGCCTGAAGTATGTTTAACACATTTGTTTCTCACAGCACTATTTTATAACTGAACTTTTCAAAATGAGAGTATTGGGTAGGCCCAATATTTATAAGATTTTCTATCATGAATATTATAAATAGTACTGAGACAAAGTAATTTTCCCCATCGAATTGTTCGCTGGATTTTTCTAAGAATGACTCAGAATATCACAGTGAATTGAAATTTCTGGGTATTGATGATTCCATTGAAGACTTAGTTTAGTTTTTCTGTTCATGTGGATTGAGTTTGTGGAGGATAATATCCTGTAATTTGATCATAACTGACAATAATACTTGAATTAGAGCAAAAGTTGTTAACCTATTTTGTGTCACGGATCCCTTTTCAGAATAATTATTTTAAATTATAAAAGAAAATACATAGGATTAAAAAGGAGATAAATTATATTGAAATAGAGTTATTAAACTGTTAAAACAAACAAACAAAAAACCAAATTTGTGGATCCTGGATAAGAATCCTTGAGTTTAGAGGCAGCTAATGAAGTGAATAGAGCTCCAGGAAGAGTCAAGAAGACCTGAGTTCAAATGTGCCCTGAGACATTAGCTGCATGACTGTGGATAAGTTTCTTAACTTCTTTCTGCCTCAGTTTAGTACCTACAGCACGAGTTGTGAAGAGGACAGGAGATATTTGTGTAGCACCTGTCACAGTGCCTGGCACATAGTAGGTACTTAATAAATGCTTGTTTCCTTCCTTGTGTTTAAGCGATTTAGGTAGATCTTCATATAATTACAAAATCGGAATTTTAGAGTCGTTGATGATCCAAATGATTGCATCTGAATGTAGGTTATGCCATTCAGATTGAGTATAATATTCTAAAAGTTTAGAAATAAAAATCTTTTCTATTACATACATTTATTAATCTTTTACTATATGCATGACACCATGCTAGGTACCATGGATAAAAACCAAACCTAAAAGGGTTTCCGCCTTCAGAGGAAGCTTCATGGGGACATGGTGCCTCAGCTGAGCTTTGAAGGAAGACACAGATTCTGAGAGTCAGAGATGAAAAAGGAAAAGGATTATTCTAATACTCTTTCTAGAAGTTTACTATAGATCTACCACAGTAACTTGGAGGAAAGGTAGTGTCGGGGGAAGACCTTTCTTTTTGTTTTAGGACAGGGGAAGACCTGCATAGGTCTGTGCATAGGCATCAGGCATGGGGCTAGTAGAGAGGGATATATTGAATATTGGAAAGAGAATTCTATGGAATAAGGGTGACTGGAGGGGTTAGGGTCAAGGGCACTGGTGGAGGAAAAGGCAAAAATTAGCTTTTGTATGGGTCAGTGATAGGCAATGAATGAATTGAAAGAAAACTAATCCAAGCTGTTTGGGATGAAAAACCTCATCCAAAATTTAATCAAGAATACGAAGATTCTCTTCCCCTGGGAGAGGAGGGCGGTCTTCCTCCTTGACTGGTCATGAGGAAGAGGCGAACAGAGTTTTTAAACCCTAACATAGCGGGTCATATTTCCCCCATTGTCCCTCACTCCCATTGGTTGGGGGAGTGAGCTCTTGCTGTCCCTGACTTCCACTGGCAGGGAAGAGGGGCCCACAGAGGTGGGAAAGCAGACAAAGGACTGAAGCCGGGTGGGGGTCGAAAGACTCCTGAAAAGGCTTGCTCTGCTGATTGACAGCAGTAATGGAGGGGGGAAGAGGGAAGTTAAAAATCTGAAACTGCCTGAGAAGTTTTCACTCCCCCAGACAAAGCTATAATTGGAGGGAAATGACACAGGGAATTCTAGAACTAATTGTATGCTTTTCTCTGACATGGTGACCCAATATGCTCCTACAAAGAACCATCAGATTGTTGGATAACATCATGAAGATTATTAGAAATGGAGTATCTGGGACCACTAGGTGGCACAGTGAATAGATCACCAGCCTTGGGGTGAGGAGGACCTGAGTTCAAATCCGGCCTCAGACACTTAACACAAAAACTAGCTGTGTGACCTTGGTCAAGTCACTTAATCCCAATTACCCTACCTTCTCCCCTCCAAAAAGCAAAAAATCAACCAAAGAAACAAAAAACTGCCTCTATGAATGAGTAATCAATAAACATTAGCATCTGTTTAAAAAAAATGGAGCATCAGTTTGCCCATGTACAAAGTGATTGCACATCTCAAATTGAAAAACTTTAGACAGTTAGTAATCCTCAATAAAGACATAAAAGCCTAAAAAAGACAATTAAAGAAGATCCAGGGAGTGAGACAGCTGCCTTGAGAAGACAGAAAAAGATTGGTATTTTTTCTTTTTTTGTCCTGAAATGAAAAGTCATAATACAGTTGTCATTCTCATGAATGTAATGTTCACCTGAGACTTGAATTAGTAGTCTTAAGCCATTCATCTAGTTCTTGGGTTAGTCATAGTTCATTTTTCCACTGTAGCACATTGTCTACCATGTTGGTACTTCCTGAGTTAAGAATACATTACACATAAATATGTCAAACATAATCCATGCCAACAATTGGTTGCATATTACATATAGCTTATCTTTCCCTTACCTCCCCCATGTTGTCCTAAAGTTTCAGTGCTACTTGGTGACTGTCACAGGGAATAAATCCTGGACACACACCTTCTTTATTCCTCCTGCAATGAATCTACATAGTAAAACTATACCTTATCCCTCTTCCCTTTTCTCTTTTTTAATTTCTCACCACTCTGAATTCTATCCTGAGTAAATTTCTTTATCTAGCAGATACATAATCTCTTTAGTTCATTCCTCTTTTCTCCTTTCTTTTTATTCTTGCATAAATACCTTAAGAAAAATATAACTCTCTATACTTCATTCCATTTTTGAGCCCCCCAAGTTCCCCAATCCCTCTGGCTCCCATCTTCCCAAAGGAAGAAAGAAAAATAAGACAAACCAGCTTTAATAATGTTTGGAAAACAGGACTGGTACTAATGAACTACTTCATGTGTCAAGGAAAAGCTTACATGACTCCTGAACCATTTCTGCCCCTATCCCTTTCTCTGGACATCACCCTTTATATTATTGATACTGTGTACATCAGAAGACAACTCTCTCAACTTCTTTGCCTCTAAAATTTCTCTTCACTCAGTCTCTCCTTCCTTCATATTTCAGAGCAGCATTTCTTTTTCTATCCTTTCCATGCCTATCCTGGTCTTTGCTTTATCAGTTACCATCTAGTTTTTTGTATCTTCAAAATAGTCCTTTATTTCCACCTATCATAAAATTCTTTCCCCAGCCCTTACCATTGTCATAGTTTTCTTATCTTCTTCACTGTCTCTTACTAAAAGAATTGACCACAATTGTTTCCTTGCCACCCATTTATTATTTACTCATTTATTAGGGCTTATAATAGAGGAGAAGAAAATGGAGAATAGTTTGACATATACCTTAGAATTTGGGGGAATAGCTTCAAAGGTTTCAGAGGAAGGATAGCTCGTAAGACTGTACTGACTAAAATTCTGTAGGGAAAGTCAGCTGAGGATTGGTACCACTGAGATGCTCTTCCAGGATGACATCAAACCATTAATGACATCATTGAGTCCAGACATTCAACCAATTCTGAATTCATTTAATTGTACTGTCATATGATGTGCTTGCCTATCTGTCATCCACACAAGTAGTATGAGTTATTCTGTCTAGATGTAGGTTAACTATACACCAGTTCTGTTACTAACAAGTTTAATAATAACCCTTTCTGAAAAAGGAAATAAGTATAGCTTGGCATGACCTATTTTTGAGGAAGCCATTCTGGTTTTGTGTGATCATCACTTTTTTAGATGTTCACGGATCATTTCATCAATAAAATATCCCTGAAATATGACCAAGAATCATAGCTCACAAAGTTCAGTTTGCACCTTCTTTGAAAACTGGGACATTCACCTTTCCCCAGTTCTTTGGTACTTCTCTTGTAGTTCAGGGAATAAAGTCCTCAAGACACAAAAGAAAGTAAGAAATCTGTTCAAAAAATATGCAAAACATGACAGCAAGGGAAGGTAACACAAAATGAATGCAAAAGCTTGATATGACTGTCAAAGGAGTCACAGGACTATTAAATGCCATCATCTGAAGCTGGCAAAAAGCACAAACAAACCCAAAAACTAACAACAAAAATTTTAGTTTCTTTCCCCTCTTGAAACTGTATTGGGGAAAAGAAGACCAGAGAAGGTCAGGACTGCTGTCAGAGGGGAATGGAACAGTAATTGATAGCAGAATTGCTTAGTTCTTATTTTGCCTCTTTTCTCTGTGGAGAAGAATGACCTTTATATTAGAAAGAATACAACAAAATAGCTAATGGGGAGTTGGTCCTAATGAGAGAACACTTGGCCTTGCTCAATAAATTAATATCATCTTGCCTACTTGAACTTCATGCTAAAGTATTGAAAGCACTGGTGGATGTGATTGCCAAAACCACAGCCAACAAGTGATATTGAAAGCTATCTCTGACATGTGGGAGAAACTTAGAGATCATGTCCACCCCTCTCCTTCTATTGATGACATTATGTCACTTGACCAAGGTGATACAGGTAGTTTTCTGCAGAACTGAGATTCCCATACCAGGCCTCCCCAAATTCAGTATCAGTACCCTCCCCCTAGTACACCATTTTGCTCTCCTATTCTCTCTTCCACCGCTAAGGTTTTCTTTCATCCATTCACACTAGTCATTTTTTCACTGTTGCCACCCAAGTTCTTGCTATGTCTTATTGGAACTATCGTAACAAATTTCTGACAACTTGTCATTTGATTGGGCTTGCTTCAGGTTATCTTCCGTTCATTCCACTGCGCAATTAGTTTTTGTCCAGTGCTGCTCTTAGCAAGTATATCCTTGGGCATTTCTCCCAAAAGCCATCGTTTCAGTCCCTGCATGATTTGACTGGGCTCTTAGCCCATTATTTGGCTTCTGTGCCCTACTGCTATTGGAAATCAGCTTCCTTTTTGCATTTTGAACAAGATATATTGTCTTCGTTTTCACCTTCTAACTAAAATACGCTTTAAGCCCATTTGGGCGGTGAATGTGCTTGATAATTTGTGAAGCTAGCACACAGGTGGCTGGTACAGTGAAATGCATGGTTTAGGTGCTTAGTGAATGTGTTGAATTAAGATATATGACTAACCTATGACAGGGTGTGGTTGTTTTGCATTTTTTTTTTTCTTTTTGCCTTCAAAAGTATTGTTTGAACTGTGACTGATGTTTGACCTAACTTTAAGTTTCTGGAGATAGCCTTTTTTGATGGTGTTAGCTTTTGAAAGCTTGTTTGCAACCTGTTGTCAGGAAGTGCTCAAAATGTTTGAGGGCAGAGACCAGAACTCTAAATTGAAACAAAGTACAGTAGC
The DNA here is from genome assembly GCF_028583685.1 of Petaurus breviceps papuanus. Taxonomy (NCBI): domain Eukaryota; kingdom Metazoa; phylum Chordata; class Mammalia; order Diprotodontia; family Petauridae; genus Petaurus; species Petaurus breviceps. The sequence goes on along the minus strand of NW_027185777.1, from coordinate 18,755,950 downwards.
TCAGTTCTTTGGAGTGTATTTGCTTCTTTGTTTCTCCCCTTCCTGCCTGGGGAATTTACAGGATTTTTCCAAGTCCATTAAGAGTAAGGGCCTGCTGGGAGGAATTATGATGTCAGTCAACAAGGATTTTATTAAGTACCTACTGTGTGCCAGCCACTTTGCATAATCACTGGAGCTATAAAGAACGGCAAAAAACATCTGCTCTAAGTGGATTTACCATATGGGGGGGGGGGCTTAGCAAATGCAAATAAGAACAGAATAAACTGGAGATAATCAACAGAACTTTATCAGCTAGGATCAGGACAAGCTTCTTGGGTGGCCAGTGTCACTGGATTGCAGAGAATGAGTAAGGTGTAAGAAGAGTGGAAAGGTAGGAGAATTACGGTATGAAAAAAACCAAAGGCTTTACTATATAGGAGGGCTGTAGTTTATTGAATTGGGATGGGGTTTGGGGCGAGATGACATGATCAGAGCTGCTATGAACTAGCTGTGACATTGGCCAAGGAACTTCACTGAATCATAAGGATTTTAGGGAAATTGGATTTTTTTTTCCTTTAATGAACACTATCCACTTTGTAGAGTTACCTCCGGGAGTAGGTTTATGAGATGAAGGGTAGAAATGTGTTTTCTAACTAGCATAGTAATTCTCTTAGACTAAACCTGATTTATTTCTGTTTTGGATCAAAATCTAGGTCTTCTGACTAAATTCAATATTCTTTTTGTGATAACTCTTCAATAACCTCTTCCCCTCCCCCCCTTTTTTAACCCTATTGCTAGCCCCTCAAATTCATATATATGTACTGTTTCTCTCTCATGGGGTAAAACACTTGGTGTAGCTATTGAGTTGATTGCTTTTTTAATTTTAATAAATTTAGCACCAAGTAAAATGAATGTTTCCATATACAAAATTTCTATGTAATCAAAATATTTCTCATTCTTAGCCAATAGCCCATTTATTTAAAGTAATATTATAATAACACAACCAAAGAATGTGGATTTTCTTTTTTCCTTTGATCTCTAGCCTATAGGATTAGTAGGAATATTACTAGTTCAAAGGGTATGCATGATTGAGGGCCTTTTGGGGAATATTTTCAAGTTGCTTTCAAGCCTGGGTGGACCACTTCACAACTTCTCCAACAGAATATTATTATACCTGTTATCTTTTAGCCTCTTCAACAGCTAACATATTCTTTTCTTGTTATCTTGGCCAGTTTGTTGGGAGAGAGGTAGAAATTCAGAGATGTTTGCATTTTTATTTCTTTAATAATTTGGAGAATATTTTCATGTTTATTGTTCACTTGGAATTTTTTGTGAATAGTTCATATCTTTTGATTATGAATGGCTTTTACTAGTATATATTTGAATCATTTTCTTGTATATCTTAGATATCACATTTATTAGAAGAACTCTGCAAATAATTTCCCCCAGTTAACTATTTCCCTTATAATTTTAACTGCGTTAATTTTGTTTGTGAACAAGCTTTGAATTTTATATCTATTGATCAGACTTTAAAGGTAGCCAATGCAGTAGGAAATTTTAATTTTGGGGAAATGACTTTCCCTTCTAGGTTATTGCTTGGGTGCTGTGATTTCACTGTAAAGGGAAAGGAAATTTTCTTCTTGGGAACGCAAGACTAAAGGCAGATAATTTTGGAGGTAGAAAGGAGTTGTGAAACCTTGTGTTAGAGATTTATGTAGAGCAATGCTTTCAAACTTGGATAGAAATGGATCACTAACGTGTACATGAGGATCCCTGTGGGACACATATTGATGTACTATTAAAGTGTAATGTAAATGTTTTATTATATTTTTTTATTTTAAAAAATATTTCCCAGCCACATTTTAATCTGATTAAGACTACACTTAGGATTGTTGTGGGCAGCATGTTTTACAATTCTGATGTAGAAAACCACTTTAGAAGATGAAGGTTATTGTTACCAAAAATGAAATTTTATTTCTGATGTGCTTTGTTGGGCCACTAATTATGGCTTTTTCAATATAAAATGATGTATAACTTTATTTCCCCAGAGTATCTATTAAATAATTTTTTTTTGTTTGTTAATATTTCAGGCTCCAGACAAACGGAAAGCACTAGAAGAGACCAAAGCCTACACCACCCAATCCTTAGCTAGTGTTGCTTATCAGATAAATGCATTGGCCAACAATGTGCTCCAACTACTGGACATCCAAGCCTCTCAGCTTAGGAGAATGGAGTCTTCCATCAACCATATCTCCCAGGTAATAACATACAGAAGGCTTAGGTTTGTGTTTAATTAATTTATTACAAAGCTCAAGTGGCGAAGAGATTAAAAAATGAATTCCTAGTTCTGCTACTGACTGTATTAGTCTTACATTGTGTAGACCATTCATGAAAGATTACTATGAATAGGCAATAATGCGATATTAGAATGCATTAATTAAAGGATGATATCTGGCATAAGAAGGGCAGTAATCTCATACTCTGTATTGGTTAAAACACATCTGGAGTATCATATCACTTTTATAATTTTATGTTGTTAATATTTATAAATTTTTATCCTAAAATCAAAAGTATCCATAGTATCTGTATTTGGTTCATGCTTTTGATATTTCTGGACTTGCTAAAATACTAGTACAAATACACTGGAACCTTGCTGTAGTAAAATTCATTAAATAGTAGATGCAATTCAACAGACCCTATCAGATCACCACGATGCCTAACAATCATCATATATAAGTCAATTTTTTTAATGAGTATTTGTTATCTCTAAAAATTTTTTTGTTTTTTGAAATCAGTTTAACTGATGCCATTTGCATCAGTGTTCATCATTTTGGAAGTATACTCTCTATCTCTGGATTTCAACCTTCTTTTGCAACAAAACAAAAAAATACGCAGTTAAGCAAAAATACTTGTTTGTGTGTTTGTGCATGCGTGCACATAAATACAGTACTAAAGTAGTCCTCCTTACTTGCCTCCTACTTTGCTAAGACATGAAAGGTATGCATCATGAAAATATATTTTGGGAGGGAAACCATTGACCATAGGGAGCATTAGGAAAGGCTTCATGCAGAAGATTCTGGTTAATTGCATCTTATTGAAAGAAAGGGGCTTTGAGGCAGAGGTAGTGTGTTCCAGACATGTTGGATGGTGTAAAGGCATGTGAGATGAGTGAATGAAGCATATTTTGAGGTGCTTACTATGTGCAAAGCACTTTGCCAAGTGCTGGGGATACAAGTAGGACAGTCCTTGCTCTCAGAGAGCTTACATTCTAATGTTAGCAGATAACATGTGGAAGGTTTTAGCTGCAAGTCAGTTGGAAGGCCTTATGATTGTTTAGGGTATGAGGGGAGAGGCAAATAGTAATAACTCTTCCTTAGTGTCCATCAGTGTTCCACTGATAAAATCATATCTGTTCTTGATTTTGAACCATTTAGCACCCCTAGAGTCTTTGGAGTAAGAACTTCTTTTCTGGCTCCTCACTAGCTATGACTGGCTCCTGCTGAAGCAGTAACCAGGCTGCATCTTCATAGAAGTTGCTTCCTAGATGGTAGCAGAGGTCACTGGGCTAGAAGCATTACTGTTTTCCAGGTGAGGTTCTTGGATTCAGGGTCCTGGGCTGTCTGTATTGGTGTCTTGAGAGGGAGATGTTGGTTAGGGTGGCGGTGGGCTGGTGGTTTGACGGTTTGATATGCCTGGCCCATCCTGCCTCTTTTCTCTTTGTCAGCATGCTTTGCTGCTTCAGCTAGACTCAGTTGTTTGCCCTGTGTGTGGCAGTGTCACTATTTGTGATGGAGTAAATTTTTTATGTGTGAGGGAGAGAGAGAAGGGCCTGTTTGAGTAGATCACATGCCTAATGAGAGTAGAAAGATAGGTTGGGTCCAGGTTGTGAAGGGGTTCATAAACTAAAAACAGAAGAGATGTTATTTTATCCTAGAGACAATATGAAGCTTCTGGAGTTCATTGAATAGGGAAGTCACGTGATCAGATCTGCACTTAAGGAAAAGTAGTTTGATAGTTTGAACTGTAGTAGTCAGAGAAGAGGCAGGATGCCAGTTAGCGTGCAGTTGGCAAAAGTTTAGATGTGTGATGTTTAAAAAGTTCAAGACTCATAATTTCTACATAATTAGTCCTTTTATTAATAATGTTAGCATTTTAATAAAAGAGGTCAGTGGCTCTCTGGAATGCCAGAGGACCTCGTGGCAGCAGGCTTAAGGTTTATATGACTTTGGAAAAGTAAGTATTCCAGAGGGTGGCAATCAACTCTGATTGGTTAACAAGTAATGAGAGAGAATAAATATTACATTGAGGGGTGGGACCTATTTTAATGAACTTTGATTATACCATTTACTTCTAAATTACCCCCAGCATTGGGCAAGCTAATCAAAAAATGTATCCCCATCCAAACCAGTAGAGCATGATGGGCTTCCCCACCCCATCATATTCCCTGTAAATTTGGGTGGGGTCTGACCATGATTGAGGAGAGTTAATGCAATCTCATTATCAGTCATGTCCTTCAAGAGACTGAACTTTGAAATGAGGAGTATAGAAAAATAAGGAATTCTGGATCTCCCCAAATCATTGGTTATTAATAATCATTTCTTATAGTTACGAGATGAATAAAGCCTTAATCCTCAGGGGTCAAACTCAGAGCCCTCAAAACTCCTGAGTATCTCTCTCCACTTTTTTTTTATCTAGCGGGGGAAGGCAAGGCAGTTGGGGTTAAGTGACTTGCCCAAGTTCACACAGCTAGTTAAGTGTCAGGTTTCTGAGACCGAATTTGAACTCAGGTCCTCCTGACTCCAGGGTTGGTACTCTATTCACCGTGATACCTAGCTGCCCCTGAGTATCTCCTGAACCAGATTAAAATGTAATTGGGAATATTTAACAAAATTGATAAAGATACTATAGAACATATGTTAGTAATACAGTTTTCTAAGTGAATATATACAGCCTGCAGAGATCCTTAATACCGCTGACTAAAGCAAAGGGAGTAGTTATATGAGTAGAGAGTTGGATATCAGAGATGTAGAAGTGGAAACGGCAAGATTTGGTAGCTGATTAAATGTGGAGGAGGTAAGGGAAAGTTGAGAATAAAGCCGGGTTTTGGAATTGGGAGACTGGAAGGATAGCAATGCCTTTGCCAAAAATATAGAGTTTTGGGATACATTGAACATGAAAAGTTTCTTGAACATTCATTGTGAAATGTCTCATCAGCAAGTGCCAATGTGGGAACTGAAGCTCAGAGAAGAGGTAAGACCGGAACAGATAGGTCTCTGGGCCTTTTGAATAGTGATAGTTAAATCTGTGGGAGCTGGTATGATTAACAGGTGAGAGTGAAAAGCAGTGAGCCTGGGACTTAGGAGAGACCCACAATTATGGACTATGTCATGAGTGATGATGGGAAGAAGAAAGACTAGGCCTGAGGAAAGATTTCTGTTTTGTGGGTGTCTGCTGGGCTTTTGAGTAAGCTGGCAATGATCTACTATTGCTGAAGCTCTTCAAGAAATGGCAGTCTCAACCAGAGACTTAGCAAAGGGGATAGACAAGTCAGGACAAATTCGTGTTGACTGGCTATCCCTGACTGTGAGAAATGAATTCAGCAGTGTGTGTGTAGGAACGGATGAGGCAGATGGTGTGAGGGGCAATGATACAGAGGCAGCAAAGGATCCAGGATCGAGGAGAGCTGAAATGGCCAACTATGGTTTAAGGTTAGAGAGGGAGGAGGAGAGTTAAGTCAGAGCTCAGTTTTTCAAAGTATTTTTAAAAAAATAATATGCCTTATTTTATTCCTTTTTAAAAAACGATGTTTTTTCACAGTCATTTTCGGATATATTCTCCTATCCCTGAACTCTCTTTTAAAAAAGAAAAACCAACCAGCAAAGCCATGTAGTAAAATGAAAGGACTACTGACTCTGAAATTGGAGCATTTGGCTCCAGTTTCCTCATTATAAAATGAAGGGATTGGCCTACATAGTCTTTGACATCCCTTCTAACTCTTGATTTGTGATTCTGAACCAACCAAGTCCAACAGTGTTCACTCTTTTCCAAATCTGGGGCCCCTGCCTACTTTCTGAGAGAATAATGTTCCATCCTGTCCTTTAGGATTATAGTTAATTTTACATGATGTTACTGTGAAAAAAAGCCACTTATTAACTATTAAACTGCATTTCGCTTTTATAAAAACAGGTTAATTTTTTATTTTTTTCAAAATGGAAGAAGATGGAGGAATTTGGCATTGTTTGAAGGAGATAAATGACCTAGCTGAATTTTTATATATCTTAAGTCCTTGTCCATAAATAATTCATATATATTTTCCTGACATTGTTAAATTTATAAAAGAATCACATTAAGACCAATTACAACATTTTTAAGTCACTAATATTGTTTAAATAAATTATGTTTAAAACTCTTATTTGGACTGGAGGTTAATTTTTTTGATATATTAGAATCAGTAAAAAGATTAACAGAGATTACCTGGGCAGCACAGTCTAAAGCTTATTGATATTCAGAGAATCTCATTTAACTCCTCTGAAAAATATGCAGCTACTCATAGTAACCATATAAAGTCTTGAAATTCTTTTAGAGATTTATAAATCTTCAAGGATCTTTATTAGCTCTTCCAAAGTTCTTTGTTACATTTTAAATTCCTATTTATTAATTGATGATTCCCTAATAATTTTTTGTCATAAAAGCTTTGGATTTACTTGGTTGTAGATTTCAGATCTTTTGTGTGAATGCATTCAAAATGTTTTCTTTTGTACCCATAAATCTATCATTTTAGTCCTAAAATTTCAGTAGATGTGGTTTTTTTAGTTTATAGAAACTTAGGGAAAAAAAGCTTTTTACACCTTTTAAAATTTTAAAAAAATTTTACCAAATATAAAAAAAAAACATTTCTACATACAAGAATAGGAAAAGAATTTTATATGAAACTCTCGATCTTTGTTAATTTATGGCCTGCTTTTTAAAAACATATATAATAGGGATGTGGCGCAGTGAATAGAGCACCAGCCCTGGAGTCAGGACGACCTGAGTTTAAATCCAGCCCCAGACAATTAACACTTACTAGCCATGTGACCTTGGGCAAATCACTTAACCCCAATTGCCCTGCCTTCTCCCCTCCTAAAAGCATGTAATAAATCAATCTGTTACTTTCTAAACTGTCTTGCTTTTCTGTTTCCCTCAGAATTTTCTTTATTCTGTGCATTTAAAAAAGTAATAATCATCTTCTGGGGTGGGGGTAAACATATGTAATATGTTTAATTAATACTATATTATATATAATATGTTATATAATATATTATTACAATATATATTATATATAATACAATATATAATTATATAAATAATATAGCTTTTTCACCTCCTAAAATACTATACTCCTCACAAAAAAAGAAAAGTATAATCCTTTTAGCAAATAAGTATTGTCAAACAAAATAATCTGTACATTTTCCATGTCCAAAAATATTTGTCTTATTCTTTTCCTTGAGCTGAACTGGGCATCTATCATTTGGCCCAAAGGACTTCCTGCTGCTGCCTTTCTTTCCCCTTTTAAAAAAAACTCTGAGAATGGAGCCGTTCTACCCCAGGACCTTTGCTTTTATTATTCAGCTCCCTTAATATGCTACAAAGGCATTAATGTTTGAGGACTTACATGTTTCTTCTTTCCTATTACAATGTTAACCCTGCTTCATCATCCAGCTCTTTTCAGTTGCTTGAGTAAATTTACCTTTGTAGTCTTCTGGAAGAGCTCTGTAACTTTATCAGTTACAGAAAACAGGGGCATCTGTAGTCCTCAGCATCCACAGGCAATTCCTTTTGGACCTCAGGTCTGTCTTGGATCCCCTCCCCAACAGCTCTAACATTTGTCAGGCTGGCACTTCCCTGCTGTGTACCACACCTGAGACTAAGATTGGAGGACTCTTGGACTGGCTGTTTCTGTTAAGTCTTTGGTAAAGCTGTGAATGGTTTTGAGGTAATGATTTAGAGGTACTTAGAGATACTGTTTTGTTCTACTGGATCAAGTGCTTTTTTGCAATTAACAAATGGTAAACAAATTGGGTTCTTATTTGTCTGTATCTTTTAAGTTAATTGTAAACAACTAAACGTGTCTTTTCATTTTTGAATATTGGTTGTGGAATTCTCCTTTACCTTGCTCATACTCTTTTTCAAGAGTGTCCTTGATGAAGAAAGGATGAGATAAAAATCAAATATAGCGTATATGTATATGTGCATATAGTATATGTGTGTGTGTGTGTGTGTATCTATATATCTATGACTACCAAGAAAGAAGAAAGAAAACTTTTTTTAATAGGAAGATGGACACTGATCTTAGAAAATCACAATTCCTTCATGGGAGAGAGTCTTTTATTGTTTAGTCTTGTTCTCTCCATTTTCATGGCCAGTGATTAGGAATTAATGCAGATATTTTCATCCCTCAAAAGGGTCTCTTACATGGCAGTCATGCAGCCTGGACCTCAGCCCACAGGGAGGACTTCCCAGAACCCCCATTCATTCCTAGGATATTATTACTGGTTTAGTGGTTGCTAAAGGCCAGTTACCTATGTACAATTCATAGTGTCTGGGGCCATTGGTAAAATCTCATTCCTCAAGGTTCTGGGGCTTGAAGATAGATGCCTCAGTTTCTGGCCTAGTTGCAACCTGTTTCTTGTGACTAACACCTGAAAAACAGAGTGCCAATTTTTAAAAGATTAATTTTAGTTTTAAACATTCACTTTTTTTTTTTAGGGGGGAAGGCAAGGCAGTTGGGGTTAAGTGATTTGCCCAAGGCCGCATAGCTAGTAAACGTGTCACATGTCTGAGGCTGGATTTGAACTCAGGTCCTCTTGACTTGACGGCTGGCACTCTATTCACTGCGCCACCTAGCTGCCCCCCCTTTTTTTTCAACATTCACTTTTTAAGATTTTGAGTTCTAAATTTTCTCCCCTCTCTCCCCTTCCCCCTCCCCAAAATAGAATACCACCTATAGACTATGTGTATAATAATATTAAACATAATTGTACATTAGTCATGTTGTAAAAGAAGAGTCAGAACAAAAGGAAAAAACCACAAGAAAAAACAAACAAAAAAGAGAAAATTATATGCTTAGATTTGCATTCAGACTCCATAGTTCTTTCTGTGGGTGTGGATGACATTTTCCATCATGAGTCTTTTAGAATTGTCTTATTTATATCATTGCATTGCTGAGAAGAGCTAAGTCTTATCAAAGTTGGTCATTGCAAAATGTTTCTGTTAGTGTGTCCAGTGTTCTCAGTTCTATGTACTTTACTCAGCATCAGTTCATGTAAGGCTTTCCAGGTTTTTCTGAAATTTGCCTGCTTATCATTTCTTATGGAACAATAATATTCCATTACATTTACATACCATAACTTATTCATCTATTCCCCAGATAATTTTGCCACTACAAAAAGAGCTATTGTAAATATTTTTGTACATGTGGGTCCTTTTCCTTTTTTTATGATATCTTTGGGGTACAGACCTAGAAGTGGTATTGATGGGTCAAAGGGTTTGCAGTTTTCAAACCCTTTGGGCATAGTTCCAAATTGTTCTCCAGAATGGCTGAATGAGTTTACAACTCTACCAGCAATGCATCAGTGTTCCATTTTTCCCATGAGTACTGTTTTGGATGTACTAAAACTCCACTTAATAATAGAGGCTGCCTTTTTTGCTATCTTGTTTGTTCAGAAGTTCTTCTTGCATTTTATTGCCTCCCATACTCTCCACTGAACTTAACCAGGTTGGAGCCATTTTAGGAATGGCATAGGCAGGGGAGAAGTCCATTGCTGGTCTGTATATAGGTGTTAAGATGGCTTGTGCTGAATCCTGTTGGACTCTTGTCATAGATGGAGTACCCATCTAATCCACGTATGTTCAGATCTGGCTTCGGACATTTATTTACTAGCTGTATGATACTGGACAAATCACTTAACCTTGATCTGCCCTTATTTTCTTATTTATAAAATGGAGATAATAATAGCACCCACTCCCCAGAGTTGTGAGGAAGAACAAGAACATGTGTAGCTATAGAAATGCTGGCTATCTACATTGGCCCATTTACCCTATCTCAGGGCAAGAGTTTTACCCCCTGCCTGCTAATTAACAGCTGCTTCATCAGGCACTTGATTACCTAGGTTAGATGTCTGGTTTTCCAGAAGTTATGTCTGTGACGAATTACTAACTGCCTGACCCACCCAGGTTGGTACCTTGTCATTTTATGTTCAGTGTTGGAATGAAATGAAACACTTGTAAGTCTCAATTCTAGGACTCAGTGAAAAGTCCAAATCATGAGGTCCTCTTGTGGAGGACCAAATGATCTAATCTTCCTTCTCTTCCCCCTCCTTCACACTCCTCTCCCTCTCCCCTTACTTCCTCTCTAGGACTTGACTAGAAGTGCTTCCTGGTTCCCCCACATTCAGACTCTAAAAAGGCACAAATTAGTTGATTGATTCGATTAAGTAAAGAGATTCTCTACTGATAGAGATAATCTGGGCTAAATTTTGTTAGTTATTTTAAGTGGGGGTGATGAATTGATTGCCTTCATCACCCCTACACTTAAATCAGTTTTTTTTTTTTTTTGGCAATACTATATTTCTCCAAATTACAAATGAAACAGACCCTTGTAACAAATAAGCATAGCTAAGCAAAACAAATTCAAACATTGGCCATATCCAAAATGTATGTCTTACTGTACATCATGAGTCTGTTACCACTCTCTATTAATAGAGCATCATTCATTGCTAGCATCACCAGTCATCTAGAATAGTGGTGTCAAACTCAAATAGAAATTAATGTCTTCAGGCAACATATTGACTTAGAAAACCAAAAATAAACATTGCCTATGTCATATTGTATTTTAATTTATTTTGTTAAACATTTCCCAATTACATTTTAATCTGGTTCTGGCTGAACTTGGGAATTTTGAGGTAGCAAATTTGACCCCTCTGCTCTAGAGTCATAGTTGGTTACTGCACTGATGAGAATTTCTAAATATTTTCTAATATTCTATTACAAACACATATTATATATTTATAAGATTTGACCCTCTCTTATGATTTGGGTTTCAGTTTAGAATAAAATGAGGCACTAATTAATGTTTAATTGAAAATAACATGGAAAGGATATTCAGCAAGGACACAGTATTGATTCATTTGAGCACAGTTCAATTTTATGAATTTACTAATTCTTGTCAGAAATTGTAGTCAAGCCTGAGCATTCCTTGATTACTCCTATACTGAACTTTTGTGTGTAGCTGAGGAGTAAATTTAAGTCACTGGTTTGAATATTAGTACCTGGAGCAGTTGTCAACAGATGGGTTTCATTGCCTTTAAGGTGGTGATGTGGTATGGGGGAAGGGGGGGGAGAGTGACTTTCCCAGCCTGTGTTTCAGGGATTGTTGTGGGTGTTTCTCCTATCACACTTTAATTTGTTCAGCCCATTCCCCAGTTGATTGATAATTCACTTTTTCCTAGATTTTTGCAAAAACAAAAAACACATGATTTAAATATTTTTGTACATTTGGGTCTTTCCACTCTGTCATTGATGTTTTTGAAGTATATGTCTACTAGCTATCATTGCACAGTTTAGTGATGTGGAATGTAGTTAAACATTGATTTCCCCAAAGGTTGAAACAATTCAGTTCTACCAGTTTTTATTTTCCTTTACTTTTTTTGGGTTCTTATGGTGAAAGACTGATGCCATGGTTAGAAAGCCAGACTCAAAATAGATGACCTATCAACTATGTATCAACCTATATCAACTGCTATCTCTGACACCCATTATGTTATATGGTTCAGCATCACAAATTGATATAATTTTATCACTGGAAATGATATTTAAGAAAAGGCATTTCCATATGCTTTGCCACTTCACCTTAAGAACCACGGGACTTTTACATGACTTGAAACTGAAACCTTCGGGAAGTGTTGTCTCCTGCATCAAAATGTAAATTGCTTGAGAGCAAGGGACTGTCTTAATTTTCCATTTGTATCCTCATAGCTTAAGCATTTTGTACATAGTGAGTGCTTAATAAATGCTGATTCATTCATTCATTTATGCATTCATTCATTCTAACTGTGTGACACTGGGTCATTTAACTTCCCCATGATCTAGGGACAATTCTGTCAAGTTATAGAAAAGATGCTGATCTGCATTGTTATAAAGGGAGTTTCATTATAGGGAAATTAACTATATCATTGAAATCACAGGTCTTATCCCTTTCATATGATTGTTTATGGTATTTGTTTCTTTTGAGTATTGTCTTTCCATATCCTTTGAAATGACTCTTTTTAAAAATATTTGTATAAACTCCCTATATCTCTTGGAAAGTAAATCTTTATAGGAGAAATTTGCTACACAATTTTGAGAAAATCATTTTCTTGCCTTCTATAATTTGTTTATCATAGGACCTTGAATATGTAGATCATGTGTCCATTTGAAACTTATTATAGTATGTGGGGTGAGATGTTGGTCTAAACCTGATTTCTGTCGGATAACTTTCTATTATGCTAGCAGTTGGTGTCCTTGAGTTTAAAGAATGCCATGCTAAGATGTTTGTTTCTGGGTCTTCCTTACCTTATCTGTACCTCCGATCATCATTTCTATTTTTTAACCAGTACCATATTAAGTACCAAGGAGCCTGGGGGGTGGGTACCAGAGGTTTTTTTATCAACTTTAGTTTTGCATAGTGTTCTTGCCCATACCTTTACTGGCATCTGTGCAGGGACAACTAAAAGCTGTGGTTTTAGGCGTTGTTTTGCTTTCATCATGTGTCCAATGCATCAATACCATTTAATAGTAGGGGCTTTGAAAAATTGATCACAAGAAGTCTGTAACTGCTACACTATTCAAGCACAAATATGGGTGGAATCTAGAAATAGTTCCCTGCTGCTTTTCCCTGTCCGTCTTTCATGATCACAGCTCGCTAGGACTAGGTGACTTTTCCTGGAGGACCTTCTCCAACTCCAAGATTCCAAGACAAATTAGTAATTAAATATGTATTATGTGTAGTGTGCTCCATATCCTGTCCTAGTGAAAAATAACTATTTCTTACACCTTTCAGACCTGAATATTCCAAGTTGTATTGCAAGAATTTTTATTACTGTTTAAGATAGTAGGAATTTTGTAAAGAAATCTGATGTACAAATCAAGTCATTCATACGTGACATTTTTTTTGCAAGAAGATAATCAGAGAACTTATTCTTATAGAAACTTTCATTTTAGCCAAAAGATAGAGAAAAAGATTGGCTGTGTTTGTAATTTTTTTTTCCTTCTGTCTCACTGATACGAGTTCTTCTAAACCACCAGGATTTACAAGGCTACATCTTACAATTGCAATATTTATTTTAATGCTAGTCTTGATGGCAGAAAGACAGATTTGTTTTGAGTGTGATTTAGCATCAGCTTTGTACTAATTTTAAAAAATTTTCATGAAAGTTCAGTAGAAATCACTGTTCTGTTCTAAAACTATTTTTAAGCCTTAAAAAAAAAATGCTAGTTTCCCTTCTAGCCACCTGCAAGTGTTCTGTGCAAATGCATGTGTTCATTTCTCTAAAGTGGTTTTGTTTTTCAGTTTGGCATGGAAACAGCATCTGAGTGGCTTTGCTCTTCTTTCAAAGTTATACTGTAGTTATGCTTTATTAATCAGTGCTAACTGTAAAGCCTTTACATTGCTTTCAGTTAGTTTTAAAACATTTTTCTAGGGCTGTATTTAACAGGTTGTGTAGAAGAAGGGATAAGAGCGGTATGTATAATTTAAATCTACTGGAATCCATAGCCCTTCTTTAAATCACTAAAATGTTTTGTCCAGAGCTACTAAGAAGTCACTTTACTGTCCAGTTTAAATTTCATCTTTCTTCTATTTTTCCCCTCCACAATTGGGAGAAGCAGGGATGCCCAGTTAAGTCAGCAGAAAAAGCACAGCAGATGTCCTGCATAATTAGCTTTCATAGAATCAAGACTGTGTGTTTATGTATTAATAGAATACTAACAAGAATAAGCACAATTATAAGTGTATTTTGAAACCCTAAACTGTATTTAAATTTATCCTGTGACTTTTTATTTTAGTGAGGACATGTCAGAAGCCTTTCTGTGTGAATTAATGTCTTCATACCAAGGGCTAGAGTTAAAATCCTTGTAAAGGCTGGAATTTCAAAAGGTCAAAGCAATCAAAATATTAGGGCCCTAAAGATTGATTTCATATGAATATGAAGTTATTATGTCATACATATGCACATGCATTTTTGGCAGTGAAATATATGGGCAAACGTTTTTCTTTTGGAAAGTTATTCGTGGTTTTAAGTTTAAAATAGTGGGTTTAAGTTGTAGAGAAACCAAATTTATGTATCCTCTGATACTTTAATTTCTTTTGGTTTGTTTGGACTCATAAAATGTACACACCTGGTTTATCACCTAAGATTTTTTTTTTAAAGGCTTTAGGGCAGAATGGGGAGAGTATATAGTGCATCTAAGTCCTCTGGATCTCTGGTAGCTGGGACAAGGTGGTTAGTTGTGAAGGGGTAACAGGATCATCAGGACTGATCAGACTTTTTGCCAGAAAGGGGAAACAGATAATAAGGATGTATGCATCTGAGCCTAGCTCCTATTGATTGCTTTTCAGATAAGTGGTGAAACAGCTTTACAGGGGAATATTCCATCCATAGAAGACATTTTAAATGCTTGATAGGTAGAACAAGAAGCAGTATTTTAAGAGATTTCACTTTTATCTTTTTTTTTTTTATAAGCACCTGTTGTGTATGTTAGTCACTGAGAGAGATGCAAAGTTTTTAGATAGGGCCCTTTTCCATCTTGAGGTAAGCATCTAATGTTTGCATACCAAACTTTTTTAAAAAGGTAGAGGATAGTTAGTTTATGTAAAATTTTGAACTTTTAAGTTCTATTGGTATAATTGATTTTTGCTGTGATAAAATTAATTTACTAACCATTTGCTTTGTTCTACTCTTTTAAAAATATGTGTTGTCTCCCCCTTTTGCCTTTTTTGGATTTTTGTCTCTATTCTGAGGACAAGTAGTTAATGGCTGAGTGTTGCTATCACATTAACACTTTTCTTGCAAGATCACCTGGAGTATTAATGTGTTTTCCAACTTCCAAATGGTGATAGGCTGCTTTACAACCTACTATCTTAAAGGAGTCTGAGAGTTTTGCAGCAAAGTTAAAGATTAAACAAAATTAATGCCACAAATGTAAATCAGATAAATCTAAACCCATTTCTTTTTATATTGTAGTATAGTGGCAAAGAACTGGTTTGTTGTTGGAGGATCTGAGTTTGAATGCTGAGGGGGGGGAAGGGGGAACAGGCAAGGTAAACTCTCAGATGCTTTTTTTCCTACCTTTAAATTGAGTGCATTGGAGTAGATGACCCTTCTAGCTTCAAATCCAATGAGCTGATAAACTGTCCAGGAGTACAATAAAATAAGTTGCAAATACCGGTCACATTCACTGGAAAGGTATGCATCTTGGTATAGTGGAAAAAGTGCTAACTCCAGAGTCAGATGCTCTGGGTTCAGATCCTGCCCCTGATGGTTATTACTCTTTGGAACTTGGACAAGTCACTTAACTGTCATTCCTACTCCCCTCCACCCCCACCCCCCACTCAATTTCTTAAACTGTAAAACTTGGGGGTTAACCTAGATGATTTCTGAGATCCTTTCTGGTTCTCCATGTAGATTTATTAACCTATGAGGAAAAGTAAGATTTATTTCAAATCTCCAACTGTGTATTAACTTTGGTATCTTTCAGGATGAATGCCAATCGTTCAGTTAAGAAACATTTGTTAAGACCTTGTTTCATGGGCCCAGGCACTGTTGGAAGAGCCAGGGATACAAAAAGAGGCAACAGACAGTCCCTGCCCTCAAGGAGTCCACAATCCAATGGTGGAGACAGTATGCAAGCAGATATACACACACACACACACACACACACACACATACACACAACTGGTGTTCAGAATAAATAGGAAATAATTAACAGAAGGAAGGCACTAGTATTCAGAAATTTTTTTAAAATTTCATCCTCCCCATTGCATGTAAAATCTATCTTTAACATTTGTTTTAACATTTTGAGTTCCAAATTCTTTCCCTCCCCCCCACCCTGCCAGAAGGCAAGCAGTTTGATATAGGTTATACATGTGCAAGTCATGCAAAACATACTTCCATGTCAGTCATGTTGTGAAAGAAAATGCAGAAAAACAAACCAAAAAAAAAAAACCGAGAAAAAATAAATTAGTAAAGAAAAAGTATGCTGCAATTTGCATTCAGACTCCATCACTTTTTTCTCTGGATATGGATAACATTTTTCCTCATATTGTCTTGGATCATTATATTACAGAGAAAATAGCTAAGTCATTCACAGTTGATAATCATTACAATAACACTGTTTCTGTTTACAGCAGAATTACAAAATTCTGCTCATTTTACATTTAATCAGTTTGTGCAAGTCTTTGCGGGTTTTTCTGAGAGCCTCCTGCTCATCATTTCTTATAGCACAACAGTATTCCATCACAATCATATATAAAAACTTATTCAACCATTTCCCCAGTTGATGAGTATCCCCTCAATCTCCAGTTCTTTGTCACCATTAAAAGATTTGCTGTACATAGCATATAAATAGTTCATATAGGTCCTTTAAATCTCTGGGATACAGACCTAGTAGTGATATTGCTGGGTCAAATCGTATACATAGTTCTGTAGTCCTTTGGGTATAGTTCCAAATGATGGTTGAATCAGTATGAGGAAGGCATTAGTATTAAGAGGGGTTGGGAAAGCTTTCTTTAAAAGGTGGGATTTTATTCAGGACTTAAAGGAAGCCTAAGAGGTCAATAGTTGGAATGAAGGAGGGAGAGTATTGCAGGCAGAGAGGACAGCCAGAGAAAATGCCTGGAGCCATGACATGGATTGAAGCCAGTGTCACTGGATTGAAGAGTATTTGTTGGGGAATAAGATGGAAGAAGACTGGAAGGGTGGTGGGGATGTTCATTTTAAATTTTAACTAGCTTTTTAAAAAATACTAAAACATTTTTAGTCCACAGAGTTTTACTAAATAGCTACCTCCTTAACAAGTTAAAGTAATCAGCAATAGCAGACATACCAGATATTGTGATGGAAAAAGATCATGCCACAAATATGTTAAAAACCCAACCTATACAGTTCTATGTAAACAAAAAGATGAAGATACAATGGGATGATAGAGGTGTGGGACAGCCAGTGTCAAGTCCTCTTTTGCCCAAGAACTTTCTAGGTTCTTTATATCAATCTCTTAGGGGGACATTTAGCCATATCCTTTATCTTGGAATTGTAACAAAAGCATCATGGGAGTTGGCTTTGCTGTCTCCATTGAACAGTGTGAGAGAGTTCTTTATGATATTTAGTTTGCTTAATTCATTCAGACACTTTCTTCTTTGGAATCAGTTAGGTGTGCCAAATTAGAAGAGATCACTTATCAGAACTAGGAAGGATATCTGCCCTTTTGTCTCTCCCTCTTCTCAATTTAGACAACTGAGAAGCTGGACTGGGAATTTGGAATGGAGACTTTATTTGCGTACTTTCTCCTTTCTTACTACACTGCTTCAGTTTTCCCCATTTGTTAGCTGAACAGTTGGTGGTGGGGTAAATAAGAAATTCTGTGAGGATTCTTGAGGAAGGAGAAGATGTTATAGGAACAATTTGGAATGTTACTGAGGAAAGTTGGAAATGGTAGCAGTCTTATTACTTGCTGTTTGTTTCTATTTAGGTTTTTTTTTTTTTTGGAAAGGTACAGAATTTAAAAATGGTATTGTTATATTCTCTTTTTATAGTCATACATAATCTCTCTAAACCTTTTTGCTTTTTTTTTTCTTTTTTGGGGGGGAAGGTAGGGCAATTGGGGTTGTGACTTGCCCAAGGTCACGTGGCTAGTTTTTGTGAATATTTCTTTTTTTTTTTTTTGATGGGGCTTCCCAGTGTATAGCTCCTGAGCAGTCTTGAAGAAAAAGATTTTGGATAAAAAAGAAAATAGTAATGAGTTGTATGTCCAAATCTGTATCTGAAATAAACCATTACATATTGCATACCTAGCTGAATTTTAGGCTACTTTTCTCCCCATTTAACCCTCAAAATTAGGTACATTTTAATGATTATGCTGATTTCATGACCTTGCTATTTCTTTGACTTACCTCAATAACTTCCTAATTTCCTAATGATTCTATTCTTTATTATTGGAAGAATTAAACTTCAACGATTTTACTGTTACAGTTTCTAGATTATGTTCAATATGTTTTGGTGTTCCAGGCCCTTTCAAACCCTTTTATACTGCTCTTGTAGTTCAGTCATTGCAGTGACGTCTGAATCTTCGTGATTGAATTTGGGGTTTTCTTGGCAAAGATACTGGGGTAGTTTGCCATTTCCTTCTCCAGCTCATTTTACATATGAGGAAACTGAGGCAAGTAGGGTTAAGTGACTTGCCCAGAGTCACACATATCCTACTTTATTTGGCCTGCAGTGAGTACCTTGTTTATAAATAGTCATCATATATGCTGCAATTAAAAGTATTCTTATTTCTAGTTTTTTATTTGGAAACTAGGCAACTAAGAATGTGTCTGGCAGTTTAAGATGAACCCATGTCAGAATCGTGAACTGAAACAGATTATTCTCTAAATTTCATGCTATTCTAGAGAGGACATATGTTCTAATGTTGTTATAGCACCTTATGTATAAAATTGCAAAGCCAAATCTCTGTCATGTTAGTCTGGGGGGAAAATTTTTTTTTTTTTTCCTGAATCTACTCTTTTTTTTTTTTTTAAGCAGTTGGGGTTAAGTAACTTGCCCAAGGTTACACAGCCAGTTTTTTTGTATGGGTGTTAAGTATCTGAGGCTGGAACCGATCCCGGGTCCTCCCAACTCCAGGGCCTGGGCTCTTACTCACTGTGCCACCTAGCCGCCCCCTCTAAATCTACTCTTAACTTCTGATAGATTGTCTCTAATGTAGAAATTGTTGCTTCTTTTTGGCGTCCTCTTCTGTTTACAGTCTGCTAGGAACCTTTCATGTTAGAAAGTTCCAACTCCAGTGGAACCAATCAGATGTACCTGAAGCTAGGGAATTATAAGAGGGAAAAATAAAGAGAAAGAACATTCCAGGTATGGCAGGATGGCCAGTAAAAAGTCCATACTTGGGCAGTGGAATGTTAGTGTGCAAGGAACAATAAGAAGATCAATTTCATGGTACTACC
>NW_027185777.1:18686146-18736634 GCF_028583685.1 Petaurus breviceps papuanus | reverse complement strand
TTTCTTTCCAAAAAAATTAATAAGACAGTGTCTTATTATCGGGGAAACACGGTATAATGTGTATACAGAAGGGAGAACTGGAAGAAGATTTTTTTTTTTTTTTTTGCTTTTTTGGAGGGCAATTGGGGTTAAGTGACTTGTCCAAAGTCACATGGCTAGTAAGTGTGTCAGGTGTTTGAGGCCAAATTTGAATTCAGGTTCTCCTGACTCCAGGGCCAGTGCTCTATTCACTTCACTACCTAGCTGGTCCTGGAAGAAGATTTTAAAAGGGAGGAAAAGGCCAGATTGTAAAGGGTTGGGGTTTTCTTTTTAATTATTTATTTATTAGGGGGGGGCGTTAAATGACTTGCCCAGGGTCACAGGCTATATTTGAACTCAGGACCTCCAGATTCCAGGTGCTCTATCCACTCAGCCACCTGGCTGCCCCTGTAAAAGGTTTTTAAAGCCAAATAGAGGATTTTACATTTCTTCATAGAGGTAAGAGGGAACCATTGAAGTTTCCTTGGAAGGGTAAGGTGGGGGTGGGGGAGTAACATAGTCAGACCTGTGCTTTAGGAAGATCACTTTGACAGCTGGGTGGAGAATGAACTGAAGTAGAGAAAGAGAGGTAACTGATGATACAAGACTGGGATTCTGGAAAGAGATTAGGACTGGACATACAGATTTGGAAGTCATCTACATGGAAATTATACCCATGAGTGCCGATGAGATCACTAAGGCAGATGGTGAGTTCCAGATCCTCTCCTTCCCTCCTTTCCCTCCTTCCTCCTTGAGATGGCAAGCAGTTTGATAAAGGTTATACATGTGCAGTCATACAAAAAATAGTTCCATATTAAACATGTTGTAAAAGAAAACAGACACACACCTCCTCTCCCCTACTGCCCTCAAAAACCACATGAAAAAATAAAGGAAATAAAAAAATAATATGCTTAAATCTTTATTCAGACCCCATCAGTTCTTTTTCTGGAGATGGATAGCATTTTTCATCATAAGTCCTTTGAAATTGTCTTGGATTTTTGTGTTGCTGAGAATAGCTAAATCGTTCACAGTTGATCATTATACAGTGTTGCTGTTGCTGTGCACAGTGTTCTCTTGGTTCTGCTCACTTCACTTTGCATCAGTTCATGTGAGTCTTAACAGGTTTTTCTGAAAGCATCTTGCTCATAATTTCTTACAGCAAAATACTATTCCATCACAATCATATAAAACAACTTGTTCAGCCATTCCCCAGTAGATGGGCATCCCCTCAATTTCCAGTACCTTGCCACCAGAAAAAAGAGCTGCTTTAAATATTTTTGTTCATATGCACCCTCCTCTTCCCCCACCCCCTCTTTTTTTTTTTTAATCTCTTTGGGATACAGATCTAGTAGTAGTATTGTTGGGTCAAAGCGTATGCATAATTTTTTAGCCCTTTTTTTTTGAAATTGTTCTCCAAAATGCTTGGATCAGCCCACAATTCCAGCAACAGTGCATTAGTGTACAATTTTCCCACATCCCCTCCAATATTTGTCATTTTCCTTTTCTGTTTTTGTTAGCCAATCCAGTAGGTATGATGTGGTACCTCAGAGTTGTTTTAATTTGTATTTAATTAATAGTGACTTAGAGCATTTTCTTGTTATGATTATAGATAGCTTTGATTTCTTCATCTGAAAACTGCCTGTTCATATCCTTTTTGCTAGTTATTAATCAAGGAGTGACTTGTATTCTTATAAATTTGATTCAGTTCTCTATATGTTTGAAAAATCAGGTCTTTGTCAGAGAAACTTCCTGTAATTACATTCCACCTCAAGTTTTTTACTTTCCTTCTTATCTTGTCTGCTGCATTGGTTTTGTTTGTGCAAACCTTTTTTATTTAGTTTAATCAAAATTATCCATTTTTCATCCCATAATGTTCTCTGTCTCTTGTTTGGTCATATATTCTTCTGTTAATCATAATCTGACAGGTAAATTGTTTCTTGCTCTCCTACTTTGTTTATGGTATAACCCTTTATGTCTAAATCATGTACCTATTTTGACCTTTTCTTGGTATACAATGTGAGATGTTGGTCTATATCTAGTTTGTGCCAAACTGTTTGCCAGTTTTCCCAGCAGTTTTTGTCACATAGTGAGTTGTCCCAAAAGCTGAGAAAAAAAAAGAATTTATCAAGCACTAGTTTATTATGGTCATTACCTGCTATGTATTGTGTACCTACTCTTTTCCACTGGTCCACCACTCTTATACCTTAACCAATACCGGATTGTTTCAGTGATTATTGCTTTGTAATAAAGTTTGAGGTCTGGAACTGCTAAACCATCCTCTTTCACATTTTTTTCCCATTAATTCCCTTTGATATTCTTGACCTTTTGTTCTTCCAGATGAATTTTATTATTTTTTCTAGCTCTATAAAAATAAATTTTTGGTAGTTTGATGGGTATGACACTGAATATTTAAATTACTTTAGGTAGAATTGTCATTTTTATTATATTGATTTGGTCTGACAGTGAGCAATTAATAATTTTCCATTTGTTCAGATCTGACTTTATTTATGTAAACAATGCTTTGCAATTTTGGTTTTGTCTTGGCAGATAGATTCCAAGTATTTTATATTGTTTATAGTTATTTTAAATCGATGTTCTCTTGTCCAGCTTAATTTTTTAGCCTTACCCCCTAGTATTGATCTTCTTAGTATATTATACTTTGCATTCAAACTGGGCTACTCTGTCCCTCCTGTTCTTGACCTGTCCATTCCTTGTTTTTCCTCTTTACCTCCCAGTTAACCATACTTCTAACAGAGATGTCATCTTTGACTTCTCACTCTCATTGCCCATAGTCTATTGCCAACATCTCTTATGTAAGATTCCTTCTCTCAGGGGCGGCTAGATGGCGCAGTTAGTAAAACCTCCAGTCCCGGAGTCAGGAGGACTTGAGTTCAGTTCTGGCCTTAGACACTTAACACACACACACACACACACACACACACACACACAAACTAGCCATGTAACCTTGGGCAAGTTACTTAACCCCAGTTGCCCTCCAAAAAGCAAAAAAACCCCAAAAAACACAAAAAAAGATTCCTTCTCTCCTCTGACATTACCACCACTGGTGTAGGTCTTCAATCGCCTTACACACCCAGATTATTACAGTATTTCTGGTTTTTCTCTGTGCCTCAGGTTTCTCCCAGCTGTAGTCCATCCTTCACTCAAGCTGTCGATATTTTTCCTAAAGTATATGTCTGACCATGTTCCCTATTCAGAAAACTCCAGTAACTTCCTATTACCTCCAAGATCAAGTATAAAATCCTCTGTTTGGCATTCAAAACCCTTCTTAACTAAGCCCCTTCCAGCCTTTCCAGTTTTCTTATATTTTATTTTTCCTTTGTTTCTATCTCATCCCACAATGTTTTCTTTGCTCCATTGACCCTGACCATACTGTTCTTTGAACAAGGCACTTCATTTACCAGCTCCATGTGGTTTTTATATTTGCTTTTTGGAGGGGAGAAGGCAGGGAAGTTGAGGTTAAGTGACTTGCCCAAGGCCACACAACTAGTAAGTGTTAAGTGTCTGAGGTTGGATTTGAACTCAGGTCCTCCTGACTCCAGGGCTGGTGTTCTATTCACTGCACCACCTAGCCGCCCCAGCTCCATGCGTTTTAATTGGCTGCTCCCAATACCTGGAATTCTCTCACTTCTTATCTCCATGTCCTGGCTTTTCTAGCTTTCTTCAAGTTCCATCTAAAAATCTTCTTTCTACGGGAATCCCTTCCCAATCCCCTTTAATGCCAGGGCCTTCCTGCTGTTGATTATTTCCAGTTTATTCTGTCTTTATGTTGTTTGTATATATTTTTTTGCATGTTACCTGCCTCATTAGACTGTGAGATCCTTGAGAGCCCAGACTGGTTTTCCTCTTTCTTGGTATACCTTGTGCTTAGCACAGTGCCTGGCATAGAAGAAGAGCTTACTTTGTTGATTGACACATGAACTGTTTCTCATACCTTGTGCTTATCCTATCCCCATTCATCTGCTGTCTCAGCAATGATGGAAAGGAGCAGCATTTTCTCAACTCCACTTTTCTAAGTTTAGTCATGGTAATTAGACATCATTAAACACCATTTTCATGACATCCTTCTCCTGGCATACCTCTTAAAAATCTCTAGAGGCTCCCTATTTAACTGCTGCATCGGAAATGACGATCAAATGAGAAGGTATGGAAAATAGTTTATTAGTTATGTAGGGCTAGGCACATGGATGATGCTAAATAAATACTTTAGAGTCACAGAATTTCAGAAATGGGTATTTAAAGATTATTTAGCTCCATCTGTCATTTCACAGACTAAGACATGAAATTCATGTAGGTTAAGTGACTTGATGCAAATAACAAACCTTTCAAGATTCTCACTTGCAAGGTGGGAATTGCTGGAATTTTTTTTGTCTTTGATCATTTCACTGTTATAGATTCTGAGAGCCTCTTAGAAAGGAAACATACTTTCCAGAAATTATTTCTTTGACTTAAATCTTTCAAAATAGAATGTACTTTTAATCTGTCTTTATTCGGTTGTACTTTGGGAAGTACCTGTGTGAGCTTGTGTTTGAAGTCACGGGTACTGAATGCACTGAAATAGGCCTGTAGCTTATAATGTATTTTACTTTGTCATGTAAACTTGGTCAAATAGGTACCATATGTGATGTTTAGAATTTTTAAAATTATTTTAAAGTACAGTTAGAAACCATACTTGTTGGCACATCCATGAATATTTTGAAGAAAGAAAACACTTCTTTACATTTAAGGATTTTAAAATAGATTTTAGGTGAAAATATTTGTTCTAGTAGAACTTTGATTTTCTCATTTCTCCTGAAATAAATGACTGAATGGGCATCTTTTGAATGGCATTTTCTTTCTTTGTTCAATTTCTAATATAGACCGTGGACATTCATAAAGAAAAAGTGGCCCGGAGAGAGATAGGCATTTTGACAACTAATAAGAATACATCCAGAACTCACAAAATAATAGCACCTGCGAATATGGAACGTCCTGTAAGGTATATTCGAAAACCTATAGACTATACAGTACTGGATGATGTGGGCCATGGTGTTAAGGTAAGCATTCTAGACATTACTTGTATTAGTTTGCATGTTATTTAGAATTTTTAAGATGATAGAGATTACAGTGGTGGTTTTACTAGAGAATTATTAACAATTAGTTCACGAGGAGCATGAAATATAGAATATTTTTGAGAGCAATTCACTAATTTGATTGACTAGCTATATTAATTTATACTGGGTTAAGTTGCTTTTATGGTTCTAATATTTATGAATTTAATCTTGCCTTGAATACTTGTCAAATACACATTTTAAAAATAAATGACAGCTCATTTTTATGACAAAGAGGTCTATGTAACTTTTAATTTGTTGTGCCAGTTTTTCACCCTTCTTTAGTATTTTTTTTTTTGCATTGCTGAGGAAACATGGTGATATGATAGATGTGTCATGTAAATTATTTGTCTACATTGCTTTCTTTTTAGCTAAAAAAATTTAGGGGAGAGATTATTGGAATGAATCCCATTTCCATCCATACACACATTTCTTTGGGGGGGAAAACAAAATCAAAATTAGGTGCCCAGAGGATTAAGTTTCTGAATCATTAAATCATTCATCATTTTATGATATTTTGAAGGAGAATGATTTTTGCTGATCTTTGCTCAGAATAGAATAGTCCTATGTAATTTTAGAGCCTTTTCCTACAGCACCATTTTGTGTGTGTGTGTGTGTGTGTGTGTGTGTGTGTGTGTGTGTTCATTTCCAGGTGATTAGGTCAGACCAGATTAGATTTTTTCAGGAGTTACATATTTTCTCCTAGAACTGGGTGCATAACTACTTGGCCTTTGGTAGAATTCGAAGACTAAATCTGGTAGATTTCCTGTTTTATTTCCTTTATCACATATAGTTTGTCAAGATTTCCAGTAGGTATTCCCAAAGCTGGCAGTGAGTACCCTGTCCCTCATTCTGCACAATATTTTCCCTGCCCTAACTTAGGGACTACCGTCAACCTTGACCACCACTACCATAATACCAATCATCTCAGTGTTTTAGAAGAGTAAAAAGTCACTCCTCACAGAAAGTTGGGGATCCCTACCCTTTTCAATACTTTTATTTGCAGCACCTTCTATCCCTTCTCAATCATGAATAGCTGATCTGTGGCCCCACCTACTCCTTCCACATCAGTGCTTATATATCTATATAATGGCATGAATGCATAGAGCTGGTAGTTTGTAATTCCCAGCTTTTAGTAATTGTTTCTCTTGATAATGCAGTCTGACATCTTTGTATTTAATAGTAGTATGATCAGGACTTTAGATGAATAAATCTTACATTCCATTTATATCATTTCAGTAAATTATTTGTTTCTTGTTGTCTTTGACCAAAAGTTTTTTGTTTTTATAAACTGGAGATCTTAATGGAAATTATCTGCTCACTATGTTAAAAAAAAATCATTATAGAAATGAGTGCTTTTTGCAAATCTAAAATGGGATGATTTGTTGAATATTTTTGGTATGTATATTTTATTGACTTACTCAAAACTGTATTCATGCTGTAGGTATTATATTGCACTTGACTCTTCTACTATGTAGTCATATTTGCATTTGAAAACTTTCATGTAAAGATATATAACTTGTAGTGGCTCTAGAGTAAATCAGCTGTCTTTTGGCATTATGTTCAGTTTGAGGTTAATATATTTCAGAACTGTACCATATATTAAAGAACCCAGTTCTTGATTAATGAAGTAGGTTTAATGAAAAACCATTTTTTTTTTTTTTTGCTTTTTGGAGGGCAGTAGGGGTTAAGTGACTTGCCCAAGCTCACACGGCTAGTGTGTGTGTGTGTGTGTGTGTGTGTGTGTGTTAAGTGTCTGAGATCAGATTTGAACTCAGGTCCTCCTGACTCCAGGGCCAGTGCTCTGTTCACTGCGCCACCTAGCCACCCCTAAAAACCATTTTTGAAACTCTGTTTTCAAAGCATTATGTTAATTGTAGGGAGAGATACAAAGTTTAGGGATGATGTAGTCATAAGATCATAGATCAAGAGCCAAAAAGAACCTCAAGGCTAATCTTAGCCTTTCATTGTACAGTTGAGTAAAGTGAGACCCAGGTAGGTTAAGAGTTTTGCCACAGATCATGCAAGTAGGATCAGAGGTGAATCCTGAAACCATGTCCCCCTACTCTAGAGCCAAAAGCCTTTTCCCTTGTATCATGCATGATGCCGTACTTTTACCCTTCTGTAAAGTTATTGTTTCTAAAGAGGGAATAGAATATACAGCTGGAACAGAAAGCAATCCGTAAATAATTAAGAGAGACTCAAATAAAATGAAGTGGGTAGGGGTGGGGGGCAGACATTTCTAACTGAGCTGGAAACTGCATTTATGCTAGGCTAATTTAGACTGCAAGGGAACTCAGCAGGTTAAGGGAAGGCTGTTTGAGAAAGAGTGGGCAGATATTGTGTGGGAGGTGAAGCGTGGGCAATGGATGGAGGGGAGCAGTTCTTGCCAGTGTGTTTACTTTCTGATTCTTTCAGCTTGTCATGCAAGCTGCACTTTATTTTTTTTGTTGTTTCTGCTCTTCTATTGTTTTGTCCAGTTCCTATTTTCCTCAAAGTTAATTTTAAGCTGTCCTCGGTATTGAGAGCTCACTATTGATAAATGTGAAGACCAGGAAGTATATGCTAAGTAGATGTTGATATATCTTCTCCTTCCCCTCTTCAAAAAACCAAAGCCACAACATTTCTCATTTAATAGTGTTTATGTTTAAATTAGGGAGTAACTAACAATAAATACTGAAATTCTTTTTATGTTCATTTTTATCCATAAGAAAAAAGATTCAGCATTTAAATATTCTTTTTTATATAGCCTTGAACTCTTTCCCTAGGCAGAAAAGATATACGTAAGAAACAAATGCCTCTATTTGGAATTTAAAGCCTTTGACAACCTGACCCCAACCTGTCATTCTAGTCGCTCATATTACTATACTCTCTGGTCTGGCAAAACTCATCATCATAAGTAACCCTCATACATAGAACTCTGTTTCCCGTCCTTGCTTTGACTTTGCCTAGCATGCATTTCTTCTCCCCCTCCTGCCAGTACTCTGCTTCTGTAAGAAGAATCTTCTGATTCTCCTCAGCTGCTAGTGCCCTCCCTACTGCCTTGCATTTTTATGTTCCTGTATGTGTGAAAACACATATGACATACACATATGTATGTATAATTAGAGAGAAACAAAATTTGTCTTTACTGATGGATAAGCTCTTCAAAGACCTTGACTCTTTAGTATGTACTTAATATGCACTGAATAAATGCTTATTGATTAGTTGAACAAATACATAATTTCTTTTTAAATTTGAGGAAGCTAGTAGCTATTCTGATTAAACATTTTCCCTCCTGACATCTTATTTCCAGGCCCCTCCTCCTAAGGGAATATAAAGCACTCTTAACATTTTTTCCCATGGAAAATACTCAAAGAAATGAATTTAAAGTGAAGATCACTTGTGAGCTATTGGATCTTGTAGGGTCCTAGCTGTCTGAAAATCACATTAAAAAATCAGTATTCTTTACTGCAAGTAAACTATAGAAGCTAATTTAAAAATTTGTTATACCCTCCTATTAAATTATATCATTATTATTTTGAGCTCTTATGAGCTCCAGCCTATCTTGGAAAATTAAATGAATCATAAATTTTCATTAAGATATTTATTTTGCTTCAACAGTTACCTTAAATAGGGTATTTCTGTAACAAATTTCTAGTTCGAATTTACCAGGGAGTAAATTTGATCAGGCTGTGTGATCCAGGGCAAGATACTTTACTGTCTCAGTGCAACTCTTGTAAGACTCTCTGAATTACTTAACATTTTTAGCTCTGTCTCGGTAAAGGGAATTTCTTCTCTTGAGAGTTTCCCACACCAATGAAATCACAGGTTCTGACTAAAAAATATCAGTCACTAAGCAAACATTTATTAAGCACCTGTTGTGCTAGGTTTTGGGGATTAAAAAAATCTTTACTCTGAAGTGGAGAGTAAGGACATAAATAAACATATGAATAGAATAAACACAAAGTAGTTAAATACCAGGTTTCCAATGGCAGAGGCAAACATTGGGTCATTGCAACATACATGTACTTTTTTAAGGTAACTGATGTATGTTAACCCCATTGCTATATTTTATGAATAATTATTATATAATGTTATGTTATTATAATATATTTCTATATAATTATAAATTTTTATAAATTTATCCAATGTAAGAAATTGATCATTTTAAAATACATGGTTATATAGGGGTATTCATTGAATCAATAATTTTGATTTCTACTGTCTGGAGAATGGCGCATCTTTTTTTCATCCCCTAAAAAATTAGTGACATACTAATGGGAATGAACTTGGGGAAAGGAATTTAATTTGATACTTGGATTTACTTTCCTCCCCTTCATTATATAAATGTTTATTATTGTCAGTGATTATATATTGTAAGTCTATTAAAAATCAAAAGAACCCATGTGTTTTTTGGGAGAGCATTTTATCTAGATCCAAACATGGTTTAATATCTTGGGTTACAGTATTCAACTTTCTTTATTCATCATTCTCTTGACAAACAATGATATTTGAGTCACCTTTAAGGTATCCTTAAGATTAATAAAATTCATGAATACCAAATATAGGTTCCATAATGCATTCGCTTCATTAGTACAGAAATAATACTTGGTGCATCTCAATGAAGCAAGTCTTTCTCCTACCCCTTCCCTTTCTTGTCTGGTGGAATATAAATGACTGATTGAGGATTTCCCCTAGGTGTAATTTGTAGTAGTTTCAGTCTGTAGCACTCAGAGAGAACTTTGTGGAGACTGTCATAGAGGGTAAAATCACTCACGTCTAGAGTAAGGGGTGTTAGTGTGAAAATTTGGAACTGAAAAAGGATCTTGAAGCCATTTCTTCCTCTGCTCTCTTTCCCTTTGGCCAACCTTATGGTAGCCTTTTAACTCTAATTATTGTTGACTTCTGAAGGCAACATTCATTCATTAAGTAAGCATTTTTTTAAGGGTTTACTTATGTATTTGGCATTGTGGGGGATAGGATCGTAGTGTTTACTAAATATAATCTGATCTTCATGGAGCCTATATATGAAGCAACTAGAGAATAATTCAAGATCACAGCCCCCCCCCCCCCCCCCCCCCCCACCACCCCCCAATATAAATGCATTCAGTATAAATGACTGTAATGAACTTGGAGAGAATTCTACTTTCCAATGAATGGCATCTGCCATTCAGATATAAAAATGTGTAAAAATGAAAGTGTGGCAGTTTCTCACTTTTCTAGATCTGTCAGAGGTTGTATTAATGGACAGAGGGCCCTTGGAGTCACCATGTCTGTAGGCATTTGGTAAGCACATACTATATGTCAGGCACTGTACTAAACACTAGAGATACAAATAAAATAAAAAGAAAGACCCTGCTCTGAAGTTTACAGACTAAAAGGGGAGACAGCATACAAATGGCTATTTCAGATGATATATAGACAAGACAAATAGGAAACAATCAACAAAGGGAAAGCATAAAATTAATCAGGATTGGGAAGGCCTTCTTGTAGATGGTAGAATTTCACTTGGGACTTGAATGAAGCCAGGATATGGAGATAAAGAGGGAGAGCATTCCAGGCATTAGAGAAGACCAGTTAAAATACATGGAGTTAGCACATACTTTGTCAAAAGAATGGCAGCAAGTCCAGGGTCAGTGGATTAAAGACTGTATTGTGGAATGAGAGCGGAGGGGAAAAGTACAAATAGTAAGAAGACTAGAAAGATGGTTGAGGGGAATGAGTTTATGAAGGGCTTTGAACACTAAACAGGATTTTGATACTGGAATTTGCTGAGTAGGCTGTGATGTGGTCAGACCTACACTTTAAGAAAATAACTTTGGTGGCTGAATGGAGGACCGACGAGTGGAGAGAGACTTTATGATAAGGCAGGCAGACCCTCCAGCAGGTTATTACAGTAGTTTATGAATCAAAAGATGAGGCTTGTACCAGGCTGGTGCTAGTATCAGAGGAGACAAGGGAATGTGTTCATGAGGTGTTGAAAAGGTGAAATGGACAGTCTTTGGCAACAGATTGGATTTGGCAGATGAGAAATAGGAAGAAATTGAGTATGATACCTAGGTTGTGAGCCTGGGGAACTGGGAAAAATGCTGTCATCCTTGATGGTATTAGGGAGCTTTAGAAAGCTAAAGGTTTTGAGGATAAAGATAAAGAATTCAGTTTTGGACATTCTGAGTTTAAAATGCCTGAAACAGTGGTGTCAAATGCAAATGGAAATTGATCCCTGCAGGTGCATATTGATATAGAAAAACCACAAATTAACATCTTTTGTGTTTTTATTTTGTTAAACATTTCCCAATTACATTTTAATCTGATTTGTGCTTGGGGTTTTTGCAGACCAGGTTGGAAGTTTGACACCTCTGTTCTGCTGGACATCCAGTTTGAGATGTTTAGTAGACAGTTGGAGGTTTGAGACTGGAGCTCAACAGAGAAGTTAGGACTGGATAAATATACTCGAGAACCAGAAGCAGGTGAATAGACATGATAATTGAATCTGTGTCTGCTGATGAAGTCACCAAGTAAAGTATAGTATAGAGGGTTGGAGGAGAACCAGGGGAGAGCAGAGTCCCAAAAAACTTTAGAGAAGAGAGTATCAAGGAGAAGAGGATGATCAGCAGTGTTAAAGGCTGCTAGGAAGTCAGGGAGGAGCAGGTTTGGGGAAAGGCAGTTAGTTGACTTTGGCCACTGAGAGATCATTGGTCACTTTGAAGAACAATTTCAGTTGAGGCCAGTTTGCTGAGAGTGAGAGGAGAAGTAGAAGCATTTTTTGTATCTATGGGCAAGTCTCTTATTAATCTCTCAATGCCCAAGGTAGTATCTCTTTGAACAGTTACAGATAAATTGCCAAACTGCATCATAAAGGGTATTTCCAGATTGTGAATTCCTCCACATGAATAAATAGATTTGGACCCTTATAATTATTATAGTGTCAGCCTAGTACTGTTTATCCTTAAGTATCCTAATTTAAACTAAAAATTTTTATTTTTAAGGAGAAATACAGCATCTTTTCAGTACGATTTGATCTCTTTTCTTATATCAAAAATCCATTGCATTTACTAGAAAATTAGTGTACTCCCTGTTTTTGTAATGTATTCCAATATTCTTGCTTTTAAGGTTATTTGGAGTATGACAGTTCTATATTTAGCTAGACATGGTTTTTTAGAGAGAATTCTTAGCTTTTAAGTAATAAAATTGCATGGAAAAAGTTAAGGTTTCTAATTCTGATATCCAAAGACTCTTCTCTGTATATAGTTTAAATGGCATTTGTCAGGGTTTCCTATGTTGTAAATAACTCAATGCCTATTCTTTAATCTTGAACTTTCACCAAAGATGGTCTATTGTAATGAAGAGAACAAGAATTCCGGCAGCTAACAAATACTAATTATAATTCCCTACTAATTTGACTAGAACAGATTTGATACCTAGAGAGGAGGGGATCTTATAAACCTTATGTGATTCAAATATTTGGATGCAGTATCATATGTATGAGTTTTTAGGTGTTAATTACACAGTTGACATTATTTTTCGTATGGAAACAATATCATTCTGCAAATGGAACTAAATTTGGAGTTGTGGGTACTTAGAAACTTGGCCTTCCAACATTAACTAAATGTCTAAGCTCTGTCAAGGATATGATGTATTGTCATATTTGGTATTTAGTTGTAAGTTATGATGAATGCATTTATGTCATAAATATTTTGATCTGTAACTCAGTGGAATGAGGTTTATATAATATCTGTTTAGGCTAAGGTTTCTATGAGACTCTTAGATTGAACTGCTCACCTAATTAGTCTGTTCTATCACCAGTTTTTAAAAGCTTGTTTACTGAATTGTGTTTGAGTGAATTGAGTTAGTCAGTGGTTGTTTTGGCCTCTGATCTGTCCATATTATTTAAAAAAAATAAATTTGTCAGGTGCCCACTATGATTTCCTTCTCCTTATAGGTGCTTTACAACTTAGTTATAGGATATTTGGAATGTAATTACATAGTAAAAATTAACTGTAACTTTGAACCTGTCCTATTAGATGTGATCTATCTGGAATTAATTTTTACCTTTTTCCCCCCTTTTTTTGCCAACGTAAAGTGGCTAAAAGCCAAGGTAAGAGCAGTTATTTCTCATTTGATCCAGTGTCCCCTCTGTTGATAAAGGCTGCAAAGCCACTAAAATTGAAAATGCTCTTGTACATCTCTTTGCTTTTTCATAGGTTATGTAGAATATACATGCTCAATTTAAGTTCAAATCAGCAACAATTAGCCTGGATGTGTTAATATATCAAAGATATATTAACATCTGCCTTTATATAGATACCTACATTTCTCTAACATTTAATGCTTTGCTCATATTTGATAGATGGATGCCTTGCTCTTATTGACTTACATTTTAGGAGGCTTCCCCGGCATTGCATGCAGCATTTCTTATTTTCATTCAGAGAAATGAATAACAAAATATTTGAGTAAAAATGGAAATATGACATCATCTTATATTTCTAAGTTTTTGAGGACCTAGTACTTGAATGAAAAATACTGATATGAAAGCTAATTTAGTGACTTAAAAATGCTTCAACTGTTCATCTTTATTGAACTTTAAATATATATAAATGGAATTAAAAATAACAGTGGAAACAAAAACCCAAAGTTTAATTTTTGATGTTATAATTTTCCCTTGGTTTTCAGCGTACTTACTTATGTGCCTTTCAAAATTGTCTGGGAAGCCTCACTTCATGTCCTTATATTAAAAAATAATACTTGAGTGTCAAAACACCAAGAGAACAGTTTGATATGAAAATAAAAGCCTTTCCTTCAATATTTTAGCATGGAAATAACCAGCCTGCAAGAACTGGCACACTGTCGAGAACAAATCCACCTACACAGAAACCGCCGAGCCCTCCTATGTCAGGCCGGGGAACATTGGGGTAAGAATTCAGCTGCTTATTTTTACTTATGAAAGGAATTTAGAGTACTGAATGAATGGATGTTAGTGTAAGGTAAGCCCTACAATAAGTAAATATATGAGAATCTTTTACTTGAACCTTGATGTCTTTGGGATCCACATGGAACCACTTTGTCATCTAAAGTTTAGAGCAACAGATAGAGCTTTGGGCCTGGAGACACTTAGTAGTTTTGTGATCTTGGGCAAATCATTTAACCTCCAATTGCCTCAGTTTCTTCAACTGTAAAATGGGGATAGTAATAGTGCCTATCTCCCAGCAATAATGTGACAATCAAATGAGACATATTTGTAAAGCTTATTGTACAGTGCCTGATGCATGGTAGTGCTACATAAATTCTATCATCATTGTCATCATTATTATTCTTATATACCTTTGGTACTTCATTAAGGTCCCTTTGATGGGACCTTGAATGGCACAGTGTTAGAGTAAGCCCTTTGTGCACGGGAGTTAAGGTTATCTGTATTTCAGTTTTACTTTGGTTTGCTTTCATAAATGTATGTGATATTTCTATGCTAAATCTTTTGGACAAGTGTTAATTGTTTATAATAGATTTGTGTTTTATGTTTCTTAGTTTTTACAATTAAGTTAAAACATCCTAGGACTTTCTCTTGGAATGCTTGTAGAGCTTCAGGATATGTTGGTATTTCGTTTTTTTTCTACTTCTCAACTTTCTTGACTATAAGCGTGATGCTGGTATGTTTAAGTTCTTTGATTCCCAAGTTAATCAGAACTGAGTTGTCTCAGCTTACTTCTCTTTGTTTAGCTTTTTTTTCAAGACCAATGTTAAAAATAATTGTTTCTCATCGCAGATAATCTGTCTACCTCCTGCATTTCATTTTAATTAAGCTTCTCTTGTACAGCTACTGTCTACATAGCACCTTTTCTCCCTGGAGGGAAGAGATAGTCATTAATAAAACACAGTGCCTGCCTTCATGGAGCTTATGATCTAAAAAGGGGAAACTGGTATATATACAAAAAGAATACTACATAATACAAAGTAGAACATGATAACTACACAGGAATGGTACAGAGTGTTAGGTAAGGCCTAATGAAAATGGGCTCACCCTTTCTCCACCCTGAGAGGGTGGACTAGGCAAGACTATGGAGTTCCCATGAATGTAAGTGCCACAAGAGAGTTAGGACTATCAAAACCCAAACTCAGTTTTGTTTACTTAGGATTTTTCAATTTTGTTTTATTGAATTTTCTTCTTGGACAGTGGATGAAAAGATATCACATCAGACTACCTAATAACTCCTTATAAAATAAACTATTTCTCACGGCTCTTCTACTGATTTTCTGACCTTGTACAAGGCCGTTTAACCTCGGTACTTTGGCTTCTCATCTGTAAAATGGAAATTTGACCTGTCCTGCCACAGTCCTGCTTATCCTCCTGCTTTCACAGCGTTGTTCTCAAAAAGGAGGTGCTATATGTGGAGACAGTTTGCTCTCTTAGGAGAAAAGGCACTTCATTACTCACCTAATTTTACATTTTAAAAAATGTTTTACTTTTTTAATATTTAATTTTGAATTAAACTCTTGAGATTATTGACCATATTTTATCAGCAAAGCATCAAATGGGATTCGAAATACTGAATAACTTAATTGGACTCTAATCTGTATGTAACTTCTTTAATTCATAATTTTTACAACATTGGCTGTTATGAAATGTTATTATGGATGGATAACATTTGTCATTAAGCCTCTGCTGACTCTTTAAAATAATTAAAAATCTTCATCTTCTTCTTAAGCCGTGTAACCCATTAGGGGAACTTCAGATTCATTTCCACATATGTTTGAGTAACTTCTGTGTAATTAGGGTCATTGTCAAGGGCAGTGATTTCAAAGGAATATATTGCAGAAGAAATGAAGCAGAAGTGTGTGTGCAGGGGTGGCCAGGTGGCGCAGTGAGTAAGAGTGCCGGCTGGCCCTGGCGTCGGGAGACCCAGGATCAGTTAGATAGAGGGGTGTGTGTGTGTGTGTGTGTTGGAGATATACAGATATGTATGACTGTTGTATTGCCTGGATCCTGTCTTCTCTGAATTACTTCCAAGTCTCAGCTAAAATCCCACCTTCTGCAAAACTTTTTCTAATCCCCCTTAATAGTGGTGTCTTCTCTTTGAGATTATCTCTCATTTAGCTTCTATTTCTTCATCTTGTTTGTCCCTTGTGTGCGTATTTTCTCAGCCACTAAGTCGACTGTGAACTGCTTGAGGGCATGAACTGTTTTTACTTAAAGCTGTAAAGCACAGTGCCTAACACATTGGAAGCACATAATAATTGCTGCTTGATTTGACTCCAAATCGCCCAATCTCTCCCCAGATGTATTTTGGTGTGGCCAGCAGAGTTTTGCATCATGTTTGGAAGGCAGTAGTCTGTTCTCTTTTGCTTGCTAAGAGAGTTAGCAAGCAACCTGCTTGATTCCTAGAGTTTGAGATCTTTGCTTTAAGAATTGAGTTGTTTTTAGTAAATCAACAGTATTATTGTATTCAGTTAAAATCTGTTTTATTAATCACTTTAGTAACTTTTCACTGTGTTAATGTGAATCAATAAAATCACATTCTCATTTGAAGTAAAACTTTCTTCATTAAATCTCTTTTTTCATTCGTATTATACAATGTTTTGTTTTCTGTTTTGCTTCTTTAGGCGGAATACTCCTTATAAAACCCTGGAACCTGTTAAACCCCCTACGGTTCCCAATGATTATATGACAAGTCCAGCCAGGCTTGGAAGTCAGCATAGTCCAGGAAGGACGGCTTCTTTAAATCAGAGACCAAGAACACACAGGTACATGAGCTTGTCAAAGTGAAAACTGAGTATAATTGAAAAAAGAACACCTAAAATAAACTGAGTAAATATGAAGTATTCCCACAAGACTGGTGCACAGTGGATGAGCAAAATACTGCATATTTGAACGATTTGCCAAAATTGGTACTTAGGCTTTTTAACTTTTCTAGACCTATCAATGATATTATTCAACCCTGATGTTAACTTTTTTTAGAAAACAAAATGCAGTTTTAAAAAGTTTGAATTGAGGGGTGGCTAGGTGGTACAGTGAATAGAGCACCAGCCCTGGAGTCAGGAGGACCTGAGTTCAAATCCGGCCTCAAGACACTTAACACAAAGACTAGCCTTGTGACCTTGGGCAAGTCACTTAACTTCAATTGTCCTCCAAAAAAAAGCAAAAAAAAAAAGTTTGAATTGAAGTAGAAGAATGAAGTACTACTTTAGGTATTTTTAGATGGCAGGAAATGCCAAAATGTCAGAAAACTTCAGTGTTGTTAGAAAAGGGAATTAATGCAGACAAAAGATTCCCTTTGACCTTTGCTGGCAACCAAAAATACCTGTTTAGTTTTAGTGATTAAGAAGCAGTGGAATTTACTATGTTCTTTTTTGAGGGTTTTAGTTATATATAATGAGTTAGTATCTTATATCCTAATATGATTCCTTACCTTTGTCTAACTTAGGGAGTGGTTGGTTGGATTTGTTCTTATTTCATTATTGTGTTGCTTGTTTATAGAGATATCAGGTATGTTAAGATTTAGTGTGAGTCATAGTTGTCTATCCCCTTTTTTTTTTCCAGTCATTTGAGTGTCATATGAGGAAGGGGAAGCCCTCCTCTACAGAAGGAGTAATAATAATGCTCATTTATGTAGCCTGGCTTTTTTTTTTTTTCTATTTTGCTAGAACATTATGTTACATTGGATGGGAAAATAGAACTTCTTGCACGGCAAACTCTTGATTTCTCTTTTGAATTTTTAAGAGAGGATATTTAGCAAATTCTCTGATAATTTTTATTACTTAATATAAAACCTAAGGTAGTGTGACTTATTTGGGGAGAGAGCTGAAATGATTTAAAATAAAAAGCTTGGCTCTTTAACTTATAGTTGATGAGATGGTCTCTGATCACTTCACCTATAATGGGCTTCAGTTTGCCGATCCTTAAGGAAGGACTTTGGCCAGATATTCTGCAAGGTTCCTTTATGTTCTGGAGCCTGTAAGCCTGTGATCTAGGTGGGAAAGTACACATTCCCAAGTCTTCCCAAATACCTTTGTGACTGTGAAAGTTCTTCAACTTCTCCAGGCCTAATTTCCTCATTTTTAAAATGAGGAAGGTTGGACCTGCTGACTCTCAGGGCAGGCCTTTACAGCTCTAAGTCTATAATACTACTGGCAAAATACCACTTCAGAAATGAGACAAAACGGTCTTAGTATACCATACTTGTTTTGTTTATGAAATCCTTTTTCATAGGTGTTGACAGCCTGACATAACTACATGGAGATATTTTAGTTAGATCTTCTTTAAGGCTTTTACTCAAATCCAGTGAGGGATTCATTTTAGTTGTATTCCTCATGCAAATATTTCCATTTTCTTGGCCTGCAAACTGCTAATTGAACATGGATTGTTATCTCTGGGCTTCATTCTTAGAGTGTTTCTTCTTGCAGATAGTTGCCCTGCCATTTGTAGAAATAACTTGTCTCTTTTTAAGATGAATTGACTGCAGAATATGCATCTGTATTCTGTGCAGAGAGGTAATCAATAATATATGTTGGTCAGAGGCCCAAGAGAAAGAAACCCACTCCTGGCTCTAATCCAACTCCCTTATTCTGCAGATGCGAAGACTGGTGCAGAGAGTTTAGGTGATTTGTCCAAGGTCACATTGTTAAGAATCAGAGTCAGGATTCAAACTCAGGTCTTTAGAATGAACTTTCAACCTTAGTGTAAAATATGAAACATTTAAAAAGTAATTGAATATTCCTTTTTAACCTGTTTTTGAAATTTGCTTTTAATTAAGCACTTCCCATACTGAATTAACAGGCATCTCAACAGTATAACTGCTACTTCCGTTGATAGACATTTTCCTTATGCTCTCGAAGTCTGTATTATTATAATTATTACTGCCTATCATCATATACATTAGGTATGAGAGACTCTTCCTAGAACATACTGTTATCATAATAAAAAGTAGAAGGAAGATCATTTGTGGTAATTGATCTGTTTGGCCATTGAGTTGATTCAAATCTAGCAGACTGG
This sequence comes from Petaurus breviceps papuanus, assembly GCF_028583685.1. Lineage (NCBI taxonomy): Eukaryota > Metazoa > Chordata > Mammalia > Diprotodontia > Petauridae > Petaurus > Petaurus breviceps. The sequence continues at coordinate 18,717,542 of NW_027185777.1, read as the reverse complement.
GTTTTAAGATTTTGTGTTATCTTAATGTTTTGAAGAGATAACTTGATTTATCCTTTTGTGCTGCTGTGTTATGTTTAGTTTCCTCAACATTTTCAGTTTTATAATTGTCACCTCTGTTTTTTTGGCATGTATTGAAATGAATGTATTAAATTCGTATACCAAGTGGTAATTCATTAATTATTAATTTTAATAATAATAATTAAATATTAATTAAAATTCATTAATACATTTTATCTCCTGAATATAGTGTATTGATTCGTCCACTTTTAAAACGTAACAAAAATAGGGAAACTGGAATAACTTTTTTTCAGAATCATAAAATTTCAGAGGAAGAAAGATTCCTATAATCTAATGCATACCTTAAAGAATCTTTTGGGGCGGCCAGGTAGCACAGCGAGTAAGAGCCCCAGAGTTGGGATGACCTGGGATCGAATCAGGGCTGACACTTAACACCCACCCAGAAACACCTGGCCAGGTAACCTTGAGCAAGTTACTTAACCCCAATTGCTTAGGGGCGTCCAGGTGGCTCAGCGAGTAAGAGCATGCCGCCCCAGGGTCCGGATGACCTGGCATCGAATCAGGGCTCAGATACTTACCACCACACCCAGAAATAACTGGCTGTGTAACCTTGAGCAAGTTACTTAACCCCAATTGCTTTAAAAAAAAAAATCTTTTTACCTGATGTTTTTGCTTCTGTGAACTGGAGACAGATTTTATCAGTCCAATTTAGGTTTCAGGATTTCATAAGATGTGTTATCAATTTAGTATTTAATAAAATTCAAGTTAATATTCATGGGGAATTATTTTGAATGAACTTGAGGAATAATGCTGAATTTTTTCCTTTACAGTGGTAGCAGTGGAGGAAGTGGAAGTCGAGAAAATAGTGGAAGCAGCAGTATTGGCATTCCCATTGCCGTGCCTACACCTTCACCACCAACTATTGGACCAGGTGCATAATTTGTGAAGCTTTTTGAAAAACTACTCTCTGATATTTACATTTGTAGGCATATAATTTAGAAAACTAATAATTTGCCAACATTACCTAAACTGTCTCAGTAACTTTCTTTTTCATGAACTGACCTTAAATGCTGAATTCATCAGGTTGCTACTCAAGGAAAAATAACCATGTCTTTGAAAGAATTTTTTGGTTAATTGGTTTCCTATCTTACATTGTATACTTAGCTGTTAGATAAATTATGTGGAGATGATAATAATTGCTCCATCTGCGTCACAGGGCTATCATGAGGAGAAAACCCTTTGTAAAGCTTAACAATACTATGTAAATATCAATATTGTCATCTATATTCTTAAATAATCAAGCATAATTGTATGAAATTTCTTTTGAAGTTCTGAGAACTTAAAGCATAGAAGGTAAGCTTTCTTAGATTTGATTTATTATACATTCTTTCCTAAGGGTGCAGGAAAAAGCAGAGCCTTACAAGTCGTGAGATAGATAGTTCTCACTATCACTAATCTTTTCTCTAGTGAAAAATTTTTCTGCGTCTTATTTGGCTCCTCTGTAAAATGGAAATCATAAATCATAATTGTTGTGTACGTTCCATGAAATAGTGTTGTGAAGATGATATAAGAGGTACTAGACAGTAAAAGCACTATTACTTTATTGAAAGGAAGGGGAATAAATCACAAGCTAGTGTTACGATGCATTTAAGTTAGCTTAACAGAAATTTCTTAAGTAACATCATCTATGTAAATATGGATTTTTAAAAACAGAAAATATTGTAAGAACTAGAAAAGGATCAGCAACCTCTCTGTGACAATTAAGGAAAGATTCTATCATACCTTGTAAAAGAAGGTATATTTTGTGACCCAGAAGAGCATTAACTTAATTGCTTCCCTTTTTAATTATCAAAATTTTTTTCTCATTTGAGGGTGTAAGATCTGCTTACATTTGTAACTCTTTTTCTTTTCATATTCTTATTAGCCAATTCTGACTGCTTTACTGTTGTCTGACTGTTTAGTTCATTTGCTTGTTCTCTGATTGGCGTTATGAACTGTTTTATTAGCACAAATTTCTGTCCCTCCTCCTTCTGGAGCTCCTCCTGCACCACCGCTTCCTCCACCTCTCCTGATGGGCAGTAGGATAGGTGAGAATTGGGTCAACCTGCGAGTGATTAGTTATTTTGCATAATTAATAATACTCTGTTCCTAATAGATCAACCTAGTTTGATTTTTAAGGATTGTATGTTGTTGATACAAATGTGAAGGTTTAACATCTCTAATAGAAACTAATATCTTCTGGTGAAAGGCCTCTGAAGTTATGCAGATATAAATGAGTATGTAAATGAGTCTTGGAGGAAAACTTTCATTACTTCATTTGGCTTGCATAGAATATCAAAATCTTCAGGAATAACTTTATTATGTGCAGCTCTTTTAGTCATTCTTGAATATTACCTTTTAATCTGTATTGTGAAAATGCAGAAACATGCATGCATATTCATATATGTGTATATGTGTATACACATATATTACACATATGTATATGTATCTTAATTTTGGCTTAAATGAACTTAAGATTGGTTGTAATAGAAGGTGGTGATATTATAAAGGCATTGACTTTTAGCCTGTTTTGTGACACGCTACGTATGTTTTGAACTTTAGTTACAAATTAATTTTTATTGACTTTTTATAAAATAAATGCCTGACATAGTATCTTTAATAGGGATACCTATAAATTATAGTATGTCATGTCAAGTGATAAAAACAAAACTGATGTGTTGTAAAGTTCTGAATAACTGATCTAGGTGTAGTCTCAAATATTTATTTATTATTAACATTTTCTCTCTGCCCTCCAAAAAACTCTGATTGTAAAAATCATCACTAGTAGGGTAGATTAGGTTGGCAGCTGGCATGGGCCCAATAAAGAACATTTTAAAATACTGCTTCTCATAAATGTACATAATGTCAATAACAGAAAACTTGCCCTCAGTAATATATGGATCACTTTTACTAAGTCAAGTTGGATATGTTACAGAAATCTCTAGGAACACTAATCATATGGAAAGTCCATTTGCCATCCTTGCCAGGGGTGCACAAATGTTTTCTCTGGCCTCTGCTAAAAAAAAAAAAATCTGTCATAACGGTGGTTTTTTGCAGAAACGCATGCTCCTGTGACTTAATAATTTCTCTCGGGAACTGGCAAACTCACCTGTTGTGAACATACTAGAGTCCCTGGAAAGCCAGAAATGGGCATGTCAGGCCCATGAACTTGGGTACTAAAAATGCTCAAGATCAACCCTTGATCCTCAGTGCAAGCTTATTTGTGCTTGTTTTTCACACAGCTCTCAAACTTAATTTGTTTTCTCAAATCCGCAGGTTAGAAACTGGCTAGTGAGAGGAGCTGTTGGAGGCTGTGCCCTCAGAGCAGTGAAAAGTGGCAGCAATTCAGTAATCCTAGAAGTTTGGGGGTCATTTACTTCTAGAGGCCAACAGTCTAGGATTTTGCATACCCCAGAAGACTTGAGTATCACTGCCTTTATAGAACAGTATCATGATGGGCACTTAATGACAGTGATTCCAACACAGTAAGAAAAAGTTACTTTATGTTAGGCATATTCTATTTAAGAAAGAGGAAATGCTTTTCAACAATTTAGAATTGCATCGAAATAGAAATCCATGATTTTAAAATTAATTTAGTTTGTAAAATTTTATATGTAGGCCCTTGCATGTAGTAAATGTTAAATAAAATTTTATTTAATTGAATTGTTTAAAGAGATGATTCCTGTTGCTTAGGGATACCCCAAATAGTCTAATGTTCTTGATCATTGTCTAGTTTTCTAGTTTCGCCTACAAAGTTAAGTCATCTGAACTTTGGGACTGGTCAGAGAGAAAAAAGTGAAATTAAAGGGAGGGGACTCTTTTCACTTGACTGTCCCTGGTCAAAGTTCAGATTTTTGTTTTGAAAGTACAAGTTAATCCAAAAGTTAGCTTTGATAAATCAGCAAACTTTAGAGGCTTTGATCCATATTAACTTTGTATTATTCTGCAGTTGTTAATCAGTGACTTACAAATATCATTTGTTTGATATAGATATTAAACATATAAATAGGTTAAAACATGCTTTATTCAAAGCTTGTCATCTCTTCCACCCCTACCCAAGATAGTGCATCTAAAAATTTGCTAAGAAACTTTTAAAGTTACATAACTTACTTAGAACATCTGCATTTTGTGTAGACATGTTCATTATAAATTTTGCCAGATGTATAATGTAGAAGGAAAGTGTTTCTTTCTATAAAAGTCTCTAAAATATTTTACTACTTACTGCAGATGAGCTATGTTGATGCAGTCACTGAAATGAAAGGAATGGCAAATATGGTTGACTCATGAGCAAATTGACTGGGAAGACTTCTGATTTTATAATTAAACATATATTCATCTAGCTAAATGCTCATGATTATGGGTTGAAGATTTTGATTTTAGACCTTTCCCTTTCACAGTGCAGAAGTATGTTTGTTACAGATGAAAAATAATATTCTCTAATATGAAAACTAACTTTTTAAAAAACAGGTTGCTCATTTGTTCTTGATTTCGTTTTGTATTTTATTCCATTACAAAGGAATTGGAAAGACACACATTCTACCTGCAGTTGTAGCCATCATCTTACCTTCCCTTTTCTGCATGCCTCAAGCTTCCCAGTGTAATCAGTGACCCCCACTTGAGATCTCTTTCTGTATTCTGTCATGTGATGATACATATTGCTTAAGTTTTTTTTGTTGGTTCCTTTGGCTGATGCTTTTCAGTGGCCCCGAGTTCAGCTCCTGGTTCCCAGTATGGCACAATGACCAGGCAGATTTCCCGACACAACTCTACTACGTCTTCGGCATCTTCGGGTGGATACAGACGAACCCCTTCTGTGACTGCTCAGTTTTCTGCTCAGCCTCATGTTAATGGCGGTCCTCTTTATTCTCAAAATTCAAGTAAGCCCCTGTGCTTTGCAGGCATGTAGCATCATCAGTGGAGCACTTCAGAAGTAAATGATTTGAAACTGTGATTCTTGCCAGTGATAGACAACAATCAAAACCACAGTTTCATGCTAGATTCTTTGTTTCCTTTAGGAAGTTAGTGCCTGTTGAAGCATGAGCAAGACTGAATACTAATCATTTTCTACAATGTATTCTACACTATCTAAAATGCTTAGCAGTCCAAATTCAACTGAAGCCATTCTTCATATAGTATTTGTGGTCATTGTAAATTTGAAAAAGCAGAAACTTGAAAACATTCTTGGATTAAAAAAATTTTCAATTTGTGTTTATTGGCTAAATAGTTGTTAAGACTATTTGTGAAAATTGGACATTGCCAAAATTGTGGTGTTGTCATTTTTTTTAGAAAATGATAAAGAAATTGCTGACTATCACTGTTTTTAAGGTTTTCAAGTTAAAAGAGAAAGCCTCAAATTGGTTGGTAGCAGATTTTTTGATAATATTACTGATGATTATTTACTCTTTTATTTGTTCCACTTAAGAAAATAATTCCAGAAACAGAAATATTTTATTTTTACTTTATTCTGTTCACTCTAATCTTGGCACATCTCAGCACTAACCATTGTAGTGTAAAAGCTACTGATGCTGGCAGAGTTTTAGGAAAGCTTCGGATCATTTGAACTGATGATAGGATAGACATTGGTTTTGCTTTTTCTATTTAACCAAAAAAGAGAAAATCTGAAATGAGAGCCCTTTTACAAGAATGTATTATTGATAAGTGTAAATCTCCAACTCATCCACATACATCTCTAAATTACCTTCATAGAGTAATACTTAACTCTAAAGCTGTTCCTATTTTTAGATAAATTTCTTCAACTAGAAGAAACTGCCCTGCACATGCTAGTGAAAAGTCTTTTATGTTTATTTATTATTTTTGGTATGTCAATTCAAGAATCTGACTGTAATTTTATAATACAGAATTTTGATGTACAAAGTCAAGTATATATGCTTGTTTTCAGTGAATATCCTTAAACATGTATGACATTTTAGGGTGGAAGGTTAACTAGGAAGGAAAAAAACATCTACTTTATGTATTTAAAATATCAAAATGAAAGATTTCTGATTGTATTGTGGCTAAATCTTTAGGTAGTAGAGAGCATGTATAATGTAGAGGTCTGATATCCACAGATAATTTAAACTTATTTAGTAGCAAAATTTTTATATGAGATTATAAAAGGCATCAAAATGGACTAGTTTGAATGTAATCTCAAACTTATAAGTCCTCTAAGTGAGGGAGCCTGTCAAAAAAGTAGACAGCTAGGTGTTGATTATTTTATAAACTTTATTCATTTTTTTAAATAACTTCTGAAGTATTTAGAAATATTTTTGGTATGTTACTAAACAAAAAAGTTGTCACTTTGAAATACAATAAATGTAACAACCTTTATAAACCATATGCAAATTATTCTCATGATATTTTATAATTTTAGGTACCATTCCTTATATTGCTATTATTCCCTCCTAAGGTATTTCTGGTAGCAGTTTTTAGTGACTTGTTCCATATTCCATTTTCCCTTTAATTTAGTGTAGTAATACTTACTCCTACTGAATCAAATACTATTTAATTTCCAAAAGGATGAATTCCTGTAAAACATTTTGACCTAAACAAGGCCTCAAATTTCAGATTATTTCATTGTGTGTTGTCAGATGTCTGGATTACTGTTGCTGTCAAAGTAATAGCTTCTAGAGCATTATTTTTATTTTTTAGTGTTTTGATGTGCGTATTTTCCATCTCCCCCCACTTCATTTTTCTTTTACAAAATTTTTTAGATCTGGTGGTTATGATTAATCTTTTGAAAACAGACTGATTTTTAAAATTTTCCTTTCACAGTAATGTATTCCCATACTAACCAGCATGGCTAGTTCCAGAGGTTTTTTTTTTTATAAGTTTTGTGTGTGTTTTTAAATTCAAAGAAATTTTTGTATAAATAAATTGTGACATTTTAATTTGGAACATTTATCCATGTAGAATTATTAGGAATGAATATTGATGATCTTCTATATTGCTTTGTTTGTTAAAACTATTGCTTCCATAAAAGTACAAGAACCTCTTTCAGATCTCTTCCTGTGTACCTGCAAGTTTTTTGACAGACCCTGAAAATTTGTCATTTCAGTGTACAGGTTATTGGGGAGCTACCAGTAAATTAGTTTGATACATTCGTGTATGTAGTTATAGATTTACCTGTATCTATGTACACATTTATTTAGTATCATTATCTGGTAGTAACTTGGATGACCAGTTTTTCCTAGATTCTTTATGTTTTCTGATCATTGTGTATTAATTGATCAAGGAAAATCTACCCTTTTTTCAGTCAAAGGTGACAAAGTAAATAGAGGGATTAACCATCTGAGAACAAAATTCTCTGTAATTTTTTTTACCTATTTCTTTGAAATTACATCAATTTCAGGAAAATTGAATTTATAGTAGTCATCAATTTGTGATTATACATCAGAAATTAGATGTCATTTAATTATCAGTGAACCATATTGCAAAATCATTCAAAATATGTAAGGCTAACTAATGATAGAAGGAGTAAATTCTGTCTGTTGAGGTATAATAAATGTTAAGTATAAGCAGTTAGGTTTCCCTTGCTGTTGAAAAATAAATGGTCTACTCTTAAAAGAAAGGTTTAGATTTAAATACAAATACACCTTGTTTTACAAAGTGGAGGTGTTCTTGGAAAGTTGTGTATAAATTGTATGTCTATAAATATAAATTACTTTTTTTAAGCAATCAGGGTTAAGTAACTTGCTCAAGGTTACACGGCCAGTTATTTCTGGGTGTGGTGCTAATATCTGAGCCCAGATTTGATCCCCAGGTCGTCCCGACACTGGAGCCGGTGCTCTTACTCGCTGAGCCACCTGGCTGCCCCCAGGAATTTTCTTTAAAAGAAACTATTTATGATAATATATTGATAATTATTCGTCAATTGATCAGTCTCTGAGTGTTGTAGATAGGAGACAAAGATGTTAGTTGTGGTTCTGCCACTTGCTAGCCTGGTCGTCTTAGGTAAAATTGCTTCATCTAATTAAAGTGTTCAGTGCTCTCACTTATAAAATTAGATTGGACTTTTACCAGGTCATTTACAGGTCTTAAAATTATAGGATTTGAAATCTAGATTTTATATAAAATATAAAATATTTAGGCATATTCTTATTTTAAAGCAGAGGTCTCCTACCTGTATTTGTTTTCCCTCTGCATGGCAGGAAAGGCCCCTCTTAGAACTTTTGTAGGCATTCCTAAAAAGGAATAATGCCAGAATTTGTCATGTCATCCATCATATAAAAATAATGTGGTGGTGTTTAGCATTATTCAGGTTAGACTGTCTCCTTAATTTCAGTTCTTACTCTTTTTAAAAATTATCCCTTGATCAGACCAGTTCAGCTTTAGCTTTGCTTTGGGAAATAAACTTTGGGAGATGCTGTAGGTTTTGTTTTAGTTTTGGTTTTTGTTTTGTTTTTGTTTTGTTTCATTTGCAGACTGTTCTTTGCATACTTATGTTTGTGGTCCTTGTAACTGACTTCTGCTTTTTGTTTGTTTCTTTTTCTTTCCTTTATCTGTTTTACTTCCCCCATACCGTGTTGTTGCTACCAGTTTCTATTGCTCCACCCCCTCCCCCTATGCCTCAGTTGACTCCACAGATACCTCTCACAGGCTTCGTGGCCAGGGTGCAGGAAAACAGTAAGTTTGGACAAACTGAGCTGTCAAAGAATAGAGGCTGTCTCCTTATAGCATGCATGGCTGGCGAGTCAGATTTTTCCTTTCCTTTTTTTTTTCTCATAAGAAAAGCTAATCCTATCTTGAATACAGGTGCAAGATGCTATCAAAATTGAAGAGCACGATCTTCAGTTTTTTTCTGTTGTGTGCATGATCACTGACCCAAGTATATCTCCAAATGGATCCTGGATAATGGGTGTTAAATGATTAAAAACACAAGTATCTGCTCTGCAGATTCTCAAGAAATACATATGCAAACATACAAATCCAAACTTTTTGGAAGCCCCTTTCTACCTTTTGATAGTTATATCTAGGAGTGTTCCTTTTAAGTTAAATATTTTGTCACGTACAGTTTTATATTTTAGCATCAATATAAAGATAAGTAGTGAGTATACATACTGTGCAGTTTGAATGGGGTTTTAAAATTATGACATATAATTGCCTATTTTATACATTAATTGTTATACCTGACATGGTAGCCTTCTCTTCAAAGACAAGTAGATTACTCCATAGTTTACATTTGAAGGGATGGATGATAATGAATTTCTAGGGGCTTTTTGCTTAATGCAGATGCTTGCAAACAGAAGAGGGATGAGACAATTACTGACTCCTTTTTGGAAACTACTTTTGAGTTTATAGTTCGGGTAAATTTTAGCTAGGTTATACCACTACCTGATTAATTCAGGGAAGTATCAGAAATTACTGGGCTTTTCACTACAAAATGTTTCCTTTCTTGGGAAATCTGAATAATGTTTAGTGAGGATCATTTTATCATGATAAACTAGTCTAAATGACAATGGGTAAGTAGGATGGTGAGTTTTAATTTATGAACTCCTTGATGTAGAGTAATGTGTCTTATTCCGTCTTTCAGTATCCTTCACACCCACTTTTACACACAATAATGACTTAATTGCAATTTATTCTGACCTTATTGAGAATATAACAGAGTAACTTTTTATTCAGCTAACAGACATTTATTAAGTTACTCCTACATACAAAGCATTGGACTTACACTGTGTAGTATACCAAGAGTATATGATACTGCTTTGGCTCTCTAGGAGCATAGACTATAGTGTTTTTATTGTTTTTTTTGTAAAGCAGTGATAAATAGCATACCTAGGCCCCATAGAAAGTGAATATTTACCTTTTTAAGATATGCCATTTCTTTGATGTTACTATTTTGATGTTCTGAGTTACCTACCATTCAGTTTACTAGGACTTTATACTGATCCTGAATGGGTTCAAAGTAATCTTAAAATATTGAAGACCTTTGGAGTAATAATATCACTATATTCCTAGTACAAAACCAGCAAATCTTTTTGTTTTATAGTCTCTATATTTCTGGGTTGATAATTGGACTATGCTGTTAATGTAATTTTAAAAAGTTAACAAAAGGATTGGGGATACTGCCTCTCATGTAGCAGTAGTTAAAAACCAAGCCTGTGAAATAGTGATCATGATAAAAATACAAGTAGCTTTGTACTTGGATACATTTACTAATTATATGAGATTTGTTTAAAAGTCTACCAACGGACTTTTATGTAGTCAAAATATTTCTGGCTTAAATACTACATGCTAGAAAGAGATGGTTTAAGAAGTGCTGAGTGGTTATGAGTGGAAAAAGTTTAAGAAACCCTGAATATAATTTGCTCTCTACTATCTGTACAGGGTTCATAAGAGTATTCTTGATGGAAAGTTTGTGAAGCATTTTATTTTCAGATTTAAGTATCTCCTAGATCTCAACCTTAATGGTGGCCCTCTAGTGGTGCTTGGATGTACAGGTACACTAGTGTATCAGTTTTCTGTAGTTTAAATAAAATCTTTGTACCTCAGATTGTCACGTCCACAAGTGTGATTTTCAAGGTGTGTTCTATTATGATAGTTCTCCATAGACACTTAGTAAAGCATCCACTTTAATTTCAGATATTTCCTCACTAATGTGTTGTACAAAATTAGATTGACTAGGCCCCTGCCAAATATAAATCTAAAATCTGGGACATACCAGCATGGATTTATGTATCAGAGGAGTGAATAAAAACATTGAACATTGATAAATATGAGTTGAACAGTTAAAACCAGGCCCACTACATAAAAGAAATTGAGTGGTCTGCTTCTGTTGTTTACTTTTTTAGAACTGTATAAAATGTGAGATGTATAGTTATCTTTAATAGTGTATGGGCTCATAGTGCTGCACTGCAGAAGCTTTTTTCACCTCAACCCATTAAAATGACTGAAAGGGAAGAATATTGCATAGAAATATCTTACATCTATATTCCAGGTTTGGATAGGTATGTTCTCAAATAGCCAGTTCTTACTCCACATATAAAATAAACAAACTTTGGAACACCACTCATCAAAACAGGGTCTAGTGGTGTTTTTTTTGGTTGTTAAAACAGATATGACCTATTGTGTTTTATATCGTGAATTTTGCTTCTGTAGTTCATTTTAATTTTCTAGTTGTTAAATCAAGTCACCCCTATGTCTTTTGAAGAGAATACAACAATGTTATAGTAATAAATGGAATAGGAATTTAAAACTGATCATCGGTGATAATTCTGTATTGAACTACTCAAAATTAGGAACTGATATTCACTTGGTTATTATGTTCTAGCCAGCTAAGTGGTGGAATAGTTCTATTTTTACTCAGAAGTAGCTCCCACTGCCACCATTTTCTTTGAGTTAATGATACTGTCTAGAAATTAAATAACAAATAAATTTTTAAAATTTTTGTAAAATAGGTTTTTTTCATTTTTATTCTCCCCCTGAATATTTTTGTAAGAATATTAGCTAGCATTTATATAGAACTTTATGATTTGCAAAGCACTTTACATGTTGACTTGATATAATAATTGCATACAGTTGATATAATAATTGTATATTAAATCATGATTTAATATACCTAGCATATTTTTATTTTGTTCTTTTCCATGTTTACTTTTTACCAGTAATAATTAAAAAATCTTAGTTTTCTTCTTACATAAACGTCCAAATTTGAATATATTTGAACGTGCACATGAACAACTTTGAAAAACACTGAACTTCTTTATTCTCATTCGAAATTTTTCTCCATTTAGGCATTTCCATTTTCTCTTATCTGGTTAAAGTTCATTTTTTTTTTAAGTCCAGTAAGCCCTGCTGGTGACATATTTTAGGTTTTTGTGTTTAAAACTGTTCTACAAGTAAAGACTTAGAGGTGTGGGCACCGTCAATAGATCAGCAAAGGATAGAACATAAGGTTGACTTTAGGCCAAATGATGGAATTAAAAAGAATTTGTATCAAACCCTCACTAGTCTAATGAATTTGATACTTGTGTCCTGTCCTATGCTGTGGGATGGGACAGCCTTCTACTCCTGCAGTGCAAGTTTACAGTCCTATGAAAGAAAAAATTCCCTCCTGACCTCCTGCAAATAATCAATTTCCAAGTTACTTTTATTTTTATTTCATTATTGCTGTTGTTAAATTATCTTTTAAATGCTATTGAGCATATATAAGCTTTAACACACCAAGCTTTCCATTCTAATCAGTGCATGTTATTATAGTGCATGCTTTATATACTTTTGAGCTTTTCTTGAATTTTATTAGTTTATGAATTTTTATTTGGTATTATTTCTGATCCAAATAAAATTTATGAATACTTTTTAGTTGCTGATAGCCCTACACCACCACCACCTCCTCCACCAGATGATATTCCTATGTTTGATGATTCCCCACCTCCTCCTCCACCACCCCCAGTTGATTATGAAGATGAGGAGGCTGCAGTTGTTCAGTATAATGATCCGTATGCAGATGGAGATCCTGCCTGGGCCCCTAAGAGCTATATTGAGAAAGGTAAGATGCAACTATGAGTGAATTAATCTAGAGTTTTGTAGTAGAGGGGAAGAGTTCTTATCACGATGCCCAAAACAAAACAAAAAACCCACTTTAGAGACTCTAGATCTTGCACTTCAGTGATTTGGGGAAAATGAATCAGATCAGCTGTTGTAAATGTAAATGTGTTTTTTTGCTAATAACTTATTAGATAAATAAGTCACTACTATTAAGTTCCACTGGGTCCCTAATCAAGGCATAACCTGAGTTTAATATTGACATGCTTTTAACTTTTAGTATACTTATGTACCTGATAAATATGGGTTAGGGAGCAACAGAGTCTATCTATTTTCACTTTATTCTTTCCCCAGTCACTACCATTTCAAATCTGTGTGTATATATAATTTTCCATATCCTTTGGTAGTTCTGTTAATGACTTTTGTTCCTAGGTCTGATCTTGTATCTTGCCTTCTTCCTCTATGATTACCCTAATTGAACATTTGGCTGATAAGTAGAGATTTAGAGACCTGAGTAATTTTCTTGGTCAAGTTTTGAGTTAGTAGCTAAGAGTAAGCTTGCTGTTTGCATTAAATAGTATTTTATACTTAAACTCAAAACAAGAATTTTCATCCAAATGAAAACATCCAAATCATAGTTAAACTATTTAGAGCCTACATGTTACATTTAAGGTTGAGGCCAGAACTGAGTAGTTCAGAATTTTATGTTAGATTGATAATTCTGTCTTTAGTGACTTTATTAACTCCATCCCTGAAAATGGAACCATTAAATATTTGCATTGATTTAAATGTGACTTGGAAAAGTACTCCTGTGATATATAGAAGTCTTGGAAGTCAAGAACTGGGCTAAGTTTCTTTTATCAACTTTGTGACTCTGGGCAGATTACTTTAACCTTTTAGTATTATAGCTGACTCTCTAAGACTGTGAGCAGTTGCAGATCTTCATTTAGAGGGGAACCTAACATTCCTTCATTTCCCCAGTGATATAAGATGGTCATTTGTAAAATGACACAAAGCTAGGAGGGATATACTATATTGGATGACAGAGCTAGGATTCAGATATCCCTGATGTAACTTTGCTTATTGGGGCAGCTAGGTGGCAAAGTGAATAGAGTATCGGCCCTGGAGCCAGGAGGACCTGAGTTCAAATGCTACCTCAGACACATAAGACTTACTAGCTGTGTGACCTTAGGCAAGTCACTTAACCCCAATTGCCCTGCCTTTCCCCCTCCAAAAAACAAACAAAAAAACCTTCTTATTTCCACAGTCTGTATACATACTCCTTCTACTCTATTTTATAGAAACAAAGAATTCCAGATTTGGAAGTAACCCCAGAAATCAGGGAATGGGGTGGGGATGAGGACAGGGGACCCTTTGAGGCATCTCCTTCTACGTTAAAAAGTATTATATTTTAAAATACTATTTTCTTGTCAGTCCCTCCCTCAATTGAACTATCCCTTGTAACAGAAAAACAGTTAACAGAAAGCAAACCAATACAGTGACCATCTCTGACAGATATATACAGGATTCTTTACTTGTAATTAGTCCATTTCGTTCTCTACTGAGAGGAGGGAAGTATAGTTTGTCATCAGTCTTTGAAAACCGGAATTAATCATTACAGTCATTTGAATATTTTATGCCTTTTAAAGTTGTTTTCCTCCAATTTTAGTTTGGTCACTGTGTATGTTATCTTGGTTCTACTTTCCTTGAACTACATCAGTTCATTCAGGTCTTCTCATGTTGCTCTGAATGCCTTATATTCATCATTCTTGTGGTGTGATAATATCCCATTACACTCCTCTTCTTCCCTCCTTTCAGTCACTCAGCTTCACAGCCGTGAAGTCATCCTCCACCAGGTATCCAGTTAGTGCATTATGAGTCTTATTGAATCTGCCTCCCTAACATCTTTCCCTGTTCTTCACTCACTTGACCAGCCCTCTGGTTCTGGCTCTCATTACTGCTTGCTTGACCTGGTGCAATAGTTTCCTAATTGGTTTCCCTGTCCTCTTTTTAGTCTATCTCCATACAGCTTCTTCGAAAGTCTAAATTTCTAAATCCCATTTCTAACCTTGTCCATTTGCCTGCCCAAGAAGCTTCACTAAGTTTCCAGGGGCCTCTAAGATCCAATATATATAAAAATCAATTTGAAGCTAGATTGTGAAGGGTGTATATGTGTGTGTGTGTGTGTGTGTATGTGTGTGTGTATATATATATACACACACACATAATTATTATTATAATGATGAAAAGCATTCATTAGCTGGTGGGCAGGCTTCTGGGAATGAACGTCTCTGAATTTAGCTAGGCTGGTTCCTGAAGAGAGATGTTCAGTCAGTTGTTGTGTCTGTACTTGAACTCGGTAGAACTTGTCAGAGCTTGCATTCCATTTTTTCATCTTAGTGCTAAGCTGGAAAGATTGCAAGCATAGCTTCTGTTACAGCTTTCAAGAACCCCAGCCTCTGTGTCAGGGTGAAGCACTGAGGTGTAGGACTTTGGAGTAACCATTAAGTCTTACACTTTTATTCCTTTTTTATTTAAAAAATGTAGTCGTGGAGATCTGGCTTAATGGTTAATGTTAAATAGATATAGGGGTTTCAATTGACAAATAAGTGTCTCTGAGTTATGTTTGATATAGTTCAAATAAATTGATATAATCTTCAGCTGTATTAATATAAATATTATGCCCCAAAGGGAGATAATATTCCCATGACAGTCATCACCAGCCTGAGCACATCTGAAGTATTGTTGTAATTTTTGGTGCCACATTTTAATACAGATCTTAGCAGGCTGAAACCTTTTCAGGGGATGGTGGCTAGGATAGTAAAGACTCTGAAACCTATAACCATAAGAAATACTCAGTGGTGGGGGGAGTGGCAGTAAGGATGGGGGTGACTAGCCTGGAAAGGAGGCAGTTGGGAACACGATAACTGATTATATATTAAAAGGCATGCCATGTGGAAGAAGGATTAGACTTCTTTGTTTTTCCGGAGGGCAGTGGGTGGAAGTTAACAGGGAGGCAGATTTTAGCAGGGTACAAAAAAGAATTGTCAAATGGAGCTCTCAAAAAAAAAAAAAAAAAAGGAACCAGCTGCTTTGTGAAATAATGAGCTCCTAGTAACTGAAAATATTGGCGCAAAGGCTGCTTACCCACAGTCAGGGATGTTGGCGAGGGCTGACTTTGTTCTGGGGAAAGTTGGGTTAGAGTACCTCCAAGTTCCCCTTTTCATTCTTCACTATTTAGCACTCTAACAGTTTGACATTACTATAAGAACAGAGCTATTTTAATTCACTGATCCACAGCTGAAGTACAGAGGAACAAGATGAGCCATATTTTTCATTCTCTTTGATGACTAATAAACACACCAAACTTTTGTCATAATCACTACGCTTTCTTCCCAAATCTAACCATCTGTGATTTTGAGGAAAAAGAAACAATTTTCTTTTCAATGAAAATGAATGATGTCTTGCTAGTTTTTCCACCATAATAAAAGCCCTTTTTTTAGCCCATCACATTTCTACCTTTTTGAAAGAATTCCTCTTTCACTGACACCTACTTCTAACCCATTTTCTGTTTTTGCTTCATTCTAAAACCTTGAATGCTACAACACTTTAATATCAGTGAATTCATCACTCTGTTTTGTCACAAAAATCCAGCATTTTGATTACATAGCAAGATTAAGAATAAAGTGGTATTTTTATTTTCCAACATAAAACAAATTAAAAAATGGCAATGATTGTCTGCTCTAATAATCTTGACATTTACTGAGCAATGCAGTTGTTAATGGATTCGTTTCTTGTTGGTTTTCATAAAACTTCCCCATAAATAGAAGCCACAACAACCTGTATATTTTGTAATTAAAATTTTCTCTAGAGACATACTTTAGAATTGCAGTACATACATACATACATACATGGGTACCAATTATAAAATTAAATTCATAAAAACATAGGCCTAAATGATGTATCAAAACAAGATATTTATAGCATAAAATTGTCACTTGACAGTCTACTGTTATACATACTCTGATGAATTTGAGAAAATCCCTGCATTGAAATTATTATTTTTTTAAAGCAATTGGGGTTAAGTAACTTGCTCAAGATTACATGGCCAGTTATTTCTGGGTGTGGTGCTAAGTTTTAGAGCCTGGATTCAATCCCAGGTCATCCTGACTCTGGGGTTGGTGCTCTTACTCACTGAGCCACCTGGCCTCCCCCTGCATTGAAATGATTGAATTTGTTGCACTTAGGAATGGCAATGTGATCATTTTAGCATGCTTATTTAATATTTCAACTCTTTTTTTCTCCCTTTAGTTGTTGCTATATATGATTATACAAAGGACAAGGATGATGAGCTATCTTTTATGGAGGGTGCAATCATTTATGTTATAAAGAAGAATGATGATGGATGGTATGAAGGAGTCTGCAATCGAGTGACTGGCTTGTTCCCTGGAAATTACGTTGAATCAATCATGCACTATACTGATTAAAATTCTTTTGCTTTTGAAATGGGATCTTGTATTCAATCATACTGTGGGACAACTATAATGGTGAACAGATCTGTCTTACTGTTTTTAAAATGTGCCCATATTTTCAGGACATGCTGTTTTATCAGTATGATCGAATGTCCATCCATGAGCATAACTTCTGGGAGACAGTTTATGTAATGCTGAAGAGCATTTTGTACAAATAACTGTCTGTAACAGGTTATGCTTATGTATTTACTTCTGCATTCTTAATTTTATGACCAGCCTAAATATTCTGGGGAAGTAGGGTTTAGTATTTAATGAATCATGATTCCAATTGTGCCATTACATTTTTCAGTGCAGCATGGTAACTAACACTACGTTAGACTAACATTAAGAATCTGGAAGAAAAGTTTAATGCTAGTGCTGGTCATACTTTTGTTTAGTTTCTTGCTCATTTTTGAACTATAACTATTTGTTTAAAGCATGCATACAAACTTATGTATTGAAATATACTTTAAAAAAAAATCCAAGATGCTTCCAATTTGTTGTAATCTTTACCTAGAGTACTCATGCAAAAGTCTGTTAAATTGTTGAGTCTCTAAGGTATCCATGTGAAACAAAACTGGGTGGTCTTCTGTATGTTGTAATTTGTACCTAAGTTTTTTTAATGAGTGAATTTGCATTTTCACTTTTTCCATTCATAAATACATAAGTGAACCAAAGGTCTTGTCCTTTCCTTCATTGGTTTGCTTTTTTAAAAATAAAAGTATGGATTTATTGCAGAATAATGCTTCTATTTTCTCAGCACATTCTCCATAAACAAAAATTTGGTGTAGGCCTTATATTAACTTGCCCTGACTTAGAAGAAAGTGATTTATTTTGGATATTTAAAATATAAATTCCTTTTCTAAAATTTTCTTTCAAAGATAAGATAATGTATAAAAGGGATCAGATTATTATAATTAAAATTTAGACAGGATTGTCTAACTTTGGGGTCCAATTTACTGCCATATACCATTCCATGAGTTTTACAGCTGCCTTTTCAACTACTATTGATCAAATGCTGGTTTAGTATGAGTAAACTGGAGCACCATTCACAAATAACTTTTGTAACAGTGGATGCTGTTGACTTTTGTACTGGCGCTATTAAGTCCATTATTTGGCTGTGGCAATCCAAAAGATCAAGTAGGGAAGACTGTAGTTGCTGTGTTAATCAGTGAAAATGGGACCATCCCCAGACTGGAGACTTCATTTTGTCATTAAAAGTATCACATCCACTTTGTGTGTCTCCTCTTGATTTAAGGAAGGGCTTTTGGTCAGATATTCAGAGGTGACGTTTCTGTTCTTGTCTTGTCCAAATCTATATTACTTAGGATATCTAAAGTAGAACACATTATGTGGGTTTCTGTGTATTGAGGACTTGTTTGGATTTCAAAGTATAGTCAGTTGTATCAGGTCTTGCAGATTTTGGCACAGTGAATGAAAAAGATCAGTATAAAACATTTGTTTTATCAAAATTAGATAAATACCTTTTATTTCATCCTAGGTCAATGTGACTGCTTTGTTCTTTTGTTTATTGTAAACATGATTTCAGTATCATTAGTGATCAAATAACTTTCATTTTGCTGTTATCAATTGGAAAGTTTTCTTAATTTGTATATAACCTATTGTCTAAATTTTATGTACAGTCTTTTATAATAAATCATTCTCCTATATACAATTTTGGGTACTGTTAAATATAACCAAAACTTAAGCTTGAATCTGAAGTTTTCTGTTTTTCTGTCACTTTAATATTCCCAAAAGTTTTGCAGGAAAGGTGAAAAATCAAAATCTTTCAAACATTTGATTATTTATTCTTATTGTGGCCTTACATGTGGATATTAACATTGTAAACAGTATCACACATAAATAATACCCCCATTAAAGTTTATAGCACTAGAACCAAGGAGAATTTCAGATGGTAAATGACACAGTTATGGCTTCTTTCAACACAACTGGTTTTAAAAAGTTCTTTTAAAAATTGCTAATAAACAAGGTTGAAATGATTTTTTAAAAAAAGAAAAAGATTTTTGGTAATCTGCACTGGAAGCAAAAAAAAAAAGTTCCATAAAATTGTTTAGGCACAGTCTGGTAAATAGCTGCCACAGAAAATGGAAAGATGTCATTTATCTCGTGTGAGTACAATCTCTGTGAGTTGGATGAGGGCGTCTCTTTCAGGAGATGGTCGAAGTTTACTGATCTCCCTTATTGCTTTATGGCAATATTGTTGGGCGAGGTAGGTTGTTTGTCGCACACCGTCACTCTGCAGGGGGAAAAATGCACGTTATTGAATGTACCAGTCTTTACTTCCATTGCCACAATGAAGTCATTTTAGTGTGTTCACTGGATATTTCAAATCTTCCTATGAATAAGAGGCAGCACAGCCTAGTGGATGGAGAACTGCCCTTGGAGTCCTTCCTTGAGATAGACTGTGTGACCCTGGGCAAGACACTGCCCATGGCAAGGCATCTCCAGGATCATAGGTTGAAGACGCATTCCAGCAGCACCCTCTACAGAAGAGGGACACAGATCATTTATCCTAAGAGGCTTAGTATAGGCTAAGGCCAAGGCTCCTAACTGGGAAATTAATTAGGTGATTTAATGATGATGCTACATAGCAGCATATCAATTGACTTCTGATCTGATGAAGAAGTCATTTAAGGTAGACTCAGAAACCCTTATTTTCCCAGGGCTAAGTTGAGTAGTTAAAGCTTTTAAAAACAGTTCATCAGCTAGCACTTAACCTTTTGGTTAATTTCTCCAAACTTGGCTTCTCCATCACTACCGCTCATTCAAGCTGGGAACTTTACCAGTTAGTTTGCCCGACTGGCACAGCCTGCCTGTTCTCCGTGGGCCATCAAGCCCTGCTACAAATCTTCACTCACCATGTTTATGGGTCATTTGTTGGCTGACTCCTTCCCCTCACCTGATTTTAAACAAAGGTTCTTTCTCCCCTCCTCCAAAAGTTGAACTGATTTTACACTCTCTTAGTAATATTAAGATTGTGAGTTTATGGTACAGTAGGATATTGGATCTGGACCTGAAGACCTAAGTTCAAACCTGGGCTCAACCACTTTAGCTGTGTGAAAATTGACAATTCAGGGCAGCTAGGTGGCACATTGGCCCTGGAGTCAGGAGGACCTGAGTTCAAATCTGGCCTCAAGACACTTGACATACTTACTAGCTGTGTGACTTTGGGCAAGTCACTTAACCCCAACTGCCTTGCCTTCCCCACTCCAACAAAAAAAAGAAAGAAAACGGGCAATTCGCTTAACCTCTAAGGGGATCCATTTCCTTATCTATCATGTCAAGCTAGATGGCTTCCAAGTACCTTTCTAACTCAATTTTGGATCTTATGATTTTGGTAAAGACACTCGCAATCCTTTTAGCTATATAACTTATTCACCCTCAAACCAAAAGCTATGCTAATATTAAGAATGCTGTGGTTAACTACTCTACAAACAGTTTTCAAAATGTATCAAAGTGGCCCATATTGTTGGAAGTAAAATATAGACTCAGAAAGTGGCAATAATTACTTGAACGTTATTCTGACTGTTTGCTAGGAATGACATAAAAACTATAGCTCCTGCCAAGGACACAATATGTGGGATGGCTTAGCAGACAGAGCACTTGGGTCTGCCTTTTAGTCTCAGTACAGGGACAATGCAGAAAAGAATTAATTGTCCGAACTTGATCCCAAGGAGCAAGTAAGTCTTGGAGTGGTGAGAGGGGGAGAGGTAAGATTATACCTCCTGCCACTTCCCCGTTGGACACAAATTATAGTCATGTTATTTTTTAGAATACTTTAAACTATCTTGCTTGGCTTTAAAGTAAGCTTTAATACATTGTAACGGATAAACTAATATTGCTACTTACTTGCAATACATATTGCCGAGCACGTTCTACATCTCCTGGTAAACTGAATCGTCTCATTATCATCGCATCCATTTCTGGGAACTAATCATAAAAGAAAAACATTATTTACTGGTAGGTAAGTCTACCATCTATAGATATAATTTTATTTTTATTGCTATGCTACTGCTACACAGGACTTGTTTTTATCTTTAAGTCTTAACGTGTAACTTGAATTCTATAATCAAATATCTGAGCAGCTGGCAATTTCTTTAACTTCCCATCTTTATAAGTCTCTCTTTCTCTTCTCAACACAGCTACTATACCACTCTAGTTCAGGCCACCTCTTCCTGAACTACTCTCCCTGCTTTAAGTCTCCTGGTTTCTAAGCTCTTTTCTATACAGCTACCAAAATTATCTTTTCAGGACACAAGTCTGCCCTGGCTATTGTACTGCTTAGAAACCTTCAGGCATGCCTCTAGGATAAAAAGGAGAAACTCCTTGGCCTGACATTGATTACCTTTTGCAATCTGGGTCTAACTTACCTTTCCTGTCATTCATATTATTCTCCTTTACATACTCTTAATTTCTGACAAGTTAGACTATTAGCTGCTCCTAAACCTGACACACAAGGAATTCCTAGGAATCTTTGTGCCTATTTAGAGGCTGTCCTTCATATATGAAATTTATTTCGTCTTTACTATGTGACTGTCCCAACCTTTTTTCCTACTATTTGTGGACATCCTTTTATGTAGATTCTCTTTTTATATGTATTTGCCTGCAATGTGTTGAAATCTGATCAGTCCAGCCATGGCCTTGTCCACTGTCTTTTTTTGGGGGTAGGGGTGGAATCCTAAATTTCAGTTTGCTTTTATCATCTTTGTGCAAGTAGCCTTTACTAGGATGCAAGCTCTTTTAAAATGCAGACTACTGTGTCCTATCTCTGATACCCAGCATAGTGCCTTACATGGTTTCTGAAGTGAACTGAAACGGAACCAGAGGATATCTGGCTACTTAAGAAACAAAGCTTGGTATAAATGCATCTAGTACCAATACTGTTTCCCCCAAATTCTATACTTTGCCACTGCCACTTGGATTTATTTTAGGTAGCCTTTACTAAGAAATAAAGATGCTCCCCAAATTTGTTTTCGGATCTCCCATGAACATCAAAGCCTATGCTCAGGCCTTCCCTGTTTAACTCATGAAAGAGGAGAAAGTGTTGTCTATCAACTCTGTATCACATTAAAAAATCATCAAAAAAGGATTTAAAATGTGCTATAAATAACCAAGAATTTACTAGGATTACTTTCCTCAAAAGTGACTGGCACACCTTTTTAAGAGGGAACTGGTTGCCTAACAAATACTATAAAACCTAACCAGAGTCTCCTTTGTTATGACAGACAGTAACAAGATCAAATGGGAATGGCATAACGAAAACTGAATTCTCCGCTAGTCATTCTCTTAGTTGACAAGCCTATCACAGAGAGGAAACGCTTCATTTCTCTCTGCACCTCAGACTTGAAATGAGAAAAGAAAATCTGGAAACTTGTCATTTAAAATTAGCAGGATTCTTGGAGCTGCCATTTTGCTCAGCTGACAGCGTGCCCCAACTTGTGGTTTTTAAAATTCACAAAGCTCAGTCCAAATCCAGCTGACTTGTGACCTGAGAGAATCTGCACAGAACAAACACCATCATTTCATCACACACAGGGCTCCCATACTTCCTGCTTTGTCTTGTGCGTATGTATGCCCTTTTCTCAGACTGTTCTCTTTTTTGTGGCTGAGACTGTTCCCTTTTCAGGCTATTGCTGACAGCGAGGCCTGAAATCTTGTGGGAGTGAGTGTGCTGCCCATCCTGTGACTGGGATTTCCCAGTGAAACAGGGGTGGCAGCAGTATCTTGGGGCCCCAGGCTCCAGTCCTTTAGCTTAGGATGTCTTTTCTTCTTTAATTCTTGATTTGTTTTCTTGTCTGCATTTATCTCTCTTGTAGGATGGTAAGCTAAAATGAAACCCTGGCCACTCAAATCATGAGCTATAGTCAGCAACCTAACCTCAGTGTAGGGAAAGGGGCAATCTGGGAGAAGTTAAAGAAAAAATTCTGCTATGAGGCCTAATAGACAAATAACATATTCTAGGTATATATATCCAACAAATGTTTAAGAAGTCCCTGTTAGACCCAGCGCTGTGCCTATCTGTAGTCCTGGGATATAAAGCCAAGGGCAGGCCCTGCACACAAACAGCTTATCTTGTGCTGACAGATGCCAGATAAACAAAAATAAAAGATCAGTAGTAGAAAGAGAGACTGAAAACGGGACTCTGACTCTGGAGCATCTGGTCTGGTGTCCGGGTTAATAAACACCTAAAAAATACTTCCAGCTCTCTGAACTCATATTCATTAACGTTTCTTTTGTCCCATGTTGTACAGTCAGAAAGTACCCACCACATGGAATGTGCAAGAAAGTGGATCCTGCGATGAGCAGGCATACAGCCCCCCACATCCCCCCACATCCCCCCACATCTCCTACAGAACCCGCTGGCTGAACAAACTGTGACATGGACATAACAACACTATGATGACAAACAGGAAGAATTTCGGAAAATGTGGGAAGGCTTACATGAACTGATCCAGTGAGAAGAATTAGGAGAAATAACAAGATAAATGGAAACAGAACAAAAAGGCAGCTCAACTGGCGAATCTCAGTGACCCATCTTGGTCCCAGGGCAGAGACGAGATGATAGGGAATTGTGGGCTAAGGGCTCCATAAGCTTTCAGATACAGCTGTTTTTCTGCCAGTTTTGTTTAATAGATTTCTTGGTGTCAAGCAAAGGTTGGGTTGGGCTGCTGGTTAATGCATATAGTACAAACAAAAGAATCTATTATTAAATAGGGGTAGGGGGTGGGGGAAGGTCATGGAAGTAACACCATGTTTTTAAAAATAACACGTTTAGTACATGTAATCCTATTAAATGTTAAGAGTGGAGGGGGGGGTTATCTATCATCAATTTAATTTTCCAATCCTAGATATATCTGTCAACTATTTTTTTTTTAATTTGTCTATAGCCTATGCCTCCCCCTCTTCCCCCCTTTTCCCATGGGTGAATGTCTCAGGATTAAAAAAAAAATGTTTATTCCCCATTCCTTCCTTATTGTCTAGTCTTCTCAGACTCAAGAACACAATGTATTCTTCCTCATCACCATTGTTCTGGTATGAGTCACTTGGCTGACTGGCCAGACACACACCTTTAAAGTGAGGCATGTGGTACAGATCGATCATTTTCATCCCCACCTTCACAAGTGGGAAGATCTACAAGAGGTAAAGACAGCACAGTGGGTGGAGTCTGGGTCGTCTGTCTAATTTATACCAGTAAAACTTACTCTACGTATGATGTACCAAAACCTTCCTTCAAGAACCTTCACATTCCAACTCATTGCTGTTCCAAGCAACTCCAAATCCGACACAGTAATTCCCATAATCTCTCTCCTAGCTGATACTACAAGAATTGGGGTGGTTCTGGCAACTAGGAAAAGGGAGCTCATCTTCTCTCATCTGGGAAGAGGCATGGTTACTGTGAATTCAAATGGGTTTCCAAGTATAAAGTCAACTGTTTAAAGCTATAGTCAAGAAATCTATCACCTCAAGGCTAGGAAAAGAAAAGCCTTGGAACTGTAAGGGACCTTGGAGGCCACCATGTCCTACCTTTTCATTTTACAGATGAGAGAACTAAATCAGCATGAGGGTAAATGATGTCTTGCAGCGAGTTAAGTATCTGGGGTGGGATTTAAACCTAATTCTTCCTTATTTTAAGTCTAGTGCCCCCAAATGCTTAATGTTTGATGGGCTTTACTAAATAGAGACCAAATCACACATTGAAAATAACTATAAAATAAGACTTTTTCGTATTTCAAGGTGTGTGAATTACCTTCTAAGCCACTAAATTGTTACTAGGGCTTCTTGGTCCTTGTACCCTTATTTTAAGGCAACTTCATTTATTCCCACAGTACCCTAGACTGGAGGGGCTATGAGACTCTCTAGGATCCCTAGGGATTCCTTAATTGTATGAATTCCACTGTAGTCTTTCTTAACACAAGAAATTTCATTCCACTTCTATGGATGTGCTTCATATCTGTCCCAACTATATCAAGGTCTTGCTTATGCAGCAGATCTAGGGATTTCTTTTAAGGCAAGCCTTGGAAAATCTCAAGTACTATCCCCCAAATCAAGATGCAGAAACCACTCAGGGGAGGTCTCTTCTGCCAAGCAATTTACTGAACAGAAAAGCACTTAGTGAAGAAGCCACTGGTTCCACATCTAGACATTCATCTTCTAAAACAAAACCTACCTGCTGGCAAGCAAATAAGACTGGACCGGTGGCTAATCCAAGTTTCAGATCTGATGCTGCTGGTTTGCCCAGCTGGTCGGTACACGAAGTGAAATCCAACACGTCATCTATCAACTAAAAGAGAACAAACTGATGTCACAACCCATTCCAGAACCAACCACAGAAGTGTTCCCAAAAGGCCATAATTCTCATAAGTAATGCAGAAACAAAATTTTCAAGAACCTGAAATGCGATGCCAACATTTTTTCCATATTGATAGGCAATTTCGTGAACCACTGGATCAGGGCATCCTAAAATGGAGACCTGAAATAAAAAGGGAATTCTTTGATTTTAGGCTGCATATAGGAATTAAATAATAAACATTTCCAAATGTGTGACAGCGATCTAACCATGGCCTTACTGAAGATGTACATTTAAGGCTGAAGGTTTACCCATGTCCTATCTCCTCATTTCACAGAAAAAGAAACTGCGGCTCAGAGCAATGATTCCCTCTCTGTCATACAGGGAAAAAATGGCAAAATGAGAATTCTAAGCACTTTCCCAACTAAATATGGCATATTCCACTGTACAGTGCTACCTCACATAAATGTCCAGTTACATGAAAATGACCTTCTAGTAGGATAGGGCCACTTTACACCACCCAGAAATCTCACCAATTCCTGTTTAATTTTGGAAAATGTGAAAAATAAGCTTTTTTGGACATGTAGAAGTGGCAGGGGATGGACTTTTCTCCCTTTCACCTCTGTAGGGAAAGTAGAGATGGCAGCCATCCAGAGGTGGCAGTGACCCCTCACCATCACCAAATGGACATTTGTTAAGGACTCTGATAGTATTTGCTTTGTCTAATGCATTTACCTTAGAATATAACCTCTTTACCGGTAGGGTCTTTTTTTTTTTTTTTATCATGAGCTTTACATAAAGACAATAAGTATTTGTTGAATAGAATTTAAACTTATGTGACCTAATCACAAAGAAGTTTATTAGATAAGATTTTCCTCTCCTTTTTTTTTTGAAACAAAGGGGAAAAGAGTTCACTTAATTTCCGACAGAAGATATTTTCTTTAACAAGTCCTTCCTTGATCTCTTTATAACTAAACCCAGCTATCTAAAATTCTGTGTTTAAACATAGCTTATAACACAGGATCAGTAGTGTACTGATTGTGGGATATTTTTCTTTTATTAAGGGGTGGATTTGCACCATGCCCTTATGGTAAACATTATACATCTGTGGATACAAGGCATAATCAGTGAGATGACCAGGGTTAGGGCTAAATGTCAGCAGTATTCATGGAGTACCATGAAGCTCTGCTGGTCATCAGAGGTGGATCAAATGTGTGACTGGTCTTTTTAGCACTATGTTTTAACCAGCTGAGGTAAAAAGGTTCCTGAAAGACAACAAAGTATGATGGAAAACATGCTGGGCTTAAAGTCAACAGGCCTAGATTTGATTCTTGGCTCTGATGCTAACTTACTGTGTGACCTTGAACAAGTTACAAAATTCCTCTGAATCAGTGTTTCCTCACCTGTAAAATGAGGATGAAACACTACTTTTTGCCTTGCCAGGATAACCATCCTGTGAGGAAAGCACTTTGGAAACTTTAAAGTGCTATATTAATGAGCTATGTATGCCAGGAGAGACAATATGGCAGAAAACATGGCAGATGTGGAACTTACAAAAAACTGGATTTAAATTCCATCTTTGATATTTACTCATGAGCATGGCTAGTCACAAATGCTAAGTACCTCCGTTTTCTTATATGTAAAATATCTATAGAACATAAGATAGTTACAGCCAAACCTCTTCTAGCACTACAGAAATGCCAGCTCTGGCCATTGTTATGGCAATCATTTCACAAGCCCTAGACGGATTATGTGCAAAAGAAACATGGTTTTTATATCATGAAGCTACAGTAATTTTATATGCCTACAAATGCCTATGGGAAAAATGGAAAGGAAAAGGTGATTCTAAGCTTAATACTCATTATCCAAGACAAAACAAGTGTTACTTTAAGCTGAAGAAAACAAAGATGATTGTTGTCTTCTGGCCTTACATAACCTAATGCCATACTCAACTCTACAATGCATCATTTCTTCAGAATCACAATGGGGCAGAACCACACATGTATGTGAAAATGCAACACTACAGATGTAAAAATACTTTCCCCCAATCCAGAACTTAACTGTGATGACAGTTTTGTAATGTTTCAGAAAACAAATGCTTTGGTGACATTTTCCAACTTGTTAAAGGTTCTGCTTTGTTCTACAATGTACACATTACTACCAAATGGAGTAATTTGAAGAGACAAAAGCACCTCTTTTTTCCCCCACTGGTGGAATGTAGGCCTTTTAAAGATTTTCCCATTTCCAAAGTCCCCTGAAGACCAACTGGCCTAACTTACTTAAAGAACTCCTGGAGTATATTCTGGCTTTTTTTCTGCTTGGCATTCTGAGCATATTAAACCCAGCTTGCAAGAAACAAAGATCAGGTTAAAGGAAAGAAAAACACCAACATTCAAAGCTGAAACAGAAAACCAACTGCAGATCTGCCCATGGTCTTGCTTCTTCTGAAGCACCATCCGAAGGTGGCCTCTATCTCACTTTCCCTCTCCACTCCCCAGATAGCACTAACCCTTTGTGTTCCTTCTACTGGGAGAAACATGTTCCTAGGGGAAGCAGACTGACCCTAGTTTTTCCTTCAGTCTGGAGTAAGACTCCTAACAAAATATTTATGACATTTCCCAAAACTAAAAAGCCTTCAATAGATGATATGAATGAATGCTTAATGTTTAGGTCACAGAAATAAGAATGTATTCCCATGCCCCAGCTATGTAATGAATAGGTACATGTTCATACATTATTTTGAGTGGCAGGATCTAAACAAAAGAAGGGGCCTCCTAGTCCATAGGTTGAATTAAGGTAACTTACTTTGTGTTCTGTGAACTGGAGTGACAGCAACCATAGAAACACAGACAAGACACCCTAACAAGTCAGCATGATGAAAAGAAATACAGGAGGATGGAATTCAGTGAGTGGCAAGGGGCATCTCTACTTAGACAGTCCAGGCTAAGCTGATAAAAATAGAGCTAGCCTCCTATTTCTAGACAGAAACAAATGGATTCTTGGATCAATGCCCACCTAGGAATTTATTTACTGTATTTATTCAAATTACAGGCTAGATTCCATGTACATTCCTACCTCTGTAAGTCTGTAAGAGGGATTCTTCCAGCTAGAATAATGGTATGTCTGTTAACCATGAGAGGACAAGTTCTATCAGATGTCTGGGTAACTAACATCTGAGAGAAATCAAAACAACAAAGAACTTAGAAGTGTTTCTTGCAGAATAAAAAGTTCTGACCTAGACTTCACTTTCTAAAAGGGAAAAGATGATATCCTCAATAATCACGGTAGGATACAGTCAGAATAGTTCTAACAAAGCAAAAATAAACTGATTTATCCGTTCAACAAATATTTATGAAATCCTTGTGTGTATGTATTTAT
The DNA here is from genome assembly GCF_028583685.1 of Petaurus breviceps papuanus. Taxonomy (NCBI): domain Eukaryota; kingdom Metazoa; phylum Chordata; class Mammalia; order Diprotodontia; family Petauridae; genus Petaurus; species Petaurus breviceps. The sequence goes on along the minus strand of NW_027185777.1, from coordinate 18,688,805 downwards.
GTATGCATGCATGCCCATATACATGTATATATGTATACACATACACAGATACATGTACTGTACATAGATTATACTGGAGGCTGGCCAGTGCAAAAAGTCTAGATAGGACAAGTACCCTGCACTGAGGACAGTCTGAGGACTCAGGTACTTGTTGATTGACAAACATAATGACGCAAAGATAGCCACTCAGATCCCTCCCAGACAACACCTGTTTGTTTGTTTTTTTTAAAGCAATTGAGGCTAAGTAACTTGCTCAAGGTTACACAGATAGTTATTTCTGGGTGTGGTGCTAAGTGTCTGAGCCCGGATTTGATCCCCAGGTCATCCCGACACTGGGGCCTATGCTCTTAATCGCTAAGCCACCTGGCCGCCCCTAACACCTGCTTTCAATAGAATAAATGAATTAAAAAAAATTAAACAAGAAATATTACTGAATTGTCCACTGGAAAATCAAGTTATGAGAACATATATCTGGGCCAACAGTAAGTTAAAAATCAGAGCTCTCTGTTCTTAGCAACATGTTCACAGAAAAAAAAAAGTACTTTTGCCGTTAGTGAGTGTTTTGTACTCAAATATGGCCTGTTCTGATGAGAGATTTTCCAGACAACAGAAGTTGGAAACTTAGAAGCTAATTACATCAGGACTTATTTCAGTTCTAAACAGCACTCTGCTGGACTTTTAGCCCTTTTAGAAGAACTCCTTTTTATTTTCTTTTACGCGTTATGAGTGGAAAGGAGAACCTGAGAGGGAGCTTATGTGATCCACAAAGGAAAATCAGGTACAAAGATAATCCTTTGGAAATGTGGGGGTCCAGGGTGTGGTGTGGTGTGGTGAGGTGAGGAAGGGTGACGCAGAGCAGGAAAAAAAAAGACCAAAAAAGCTGACAAATTGCTGCATCCCAGCCAATATCTAGTACAGAAAAAAACAGGGTGACAAAAACAAATGTGGGGCAAGATCAAACCAAATTCATTAACAGAATTCCTTATTTTTTAGTTTTTCCAGTTCTTTTGATTGCAAATACAATGGGGAAAAAAGAACAAGCCACCTCAAAGCAATACTCTATTAAAGGTGTAACCACACCAAGGTGAGGGATCTATTCAGGAACAACAGGAAGTTAGGGGAGGCAGCCTGCTGGGCCATTTTAATACTGTCATCTTCTTGGGACATCTGGGAATTCCATTCATTTCTTTTTCACTGGGAAATACCTAAAAAAATTCTGTCCCTTTAATCCTCAGCTCTGGAAAAGGCCTAAGTGGTTTTTCATGTGGCAGCTCTCATGAATCTGGTCTGCATATACACTGGGGCTGTTGTCTGGGCTCATATTTATCAGCATCTTCAACACTAGGCACTCCTAAGCAGAATTACAACTGCAGAGGACCCTTTTGGGCAATATAAAAGCAAGCATGCTTAAAGCTGACCATGGGTCATGGATGCCAAAGGGCCTAGTAACGTCCTCAGGAATCTGATGCGCACAGGGGACCTGCTGGCATCATCAAAGCTGCTGCTGTCACTTTTCAGTGTTGCAGTTTCCAGCCACTCGATGCCTTTTGCTATCCAAACCTCATTAAATTAGTAAGCTAACTTTTGTACACAACTCTATGTCTCTCTCTGCCCTGAGGGTGGCTCTAGGCCTCTCTAACTGTAAGTACACAGGGTTGATGATACTGCTGACCATGTTTACTTCCTATCCCAGATGGCATTATTGACAGGATGAATTCCCACTGTGACATTAGTATCTCACTGTCTCATTAAGACACTGACTTTAATAAGGAGCTTGTGTTAAATGGGCCATTCTCATATCATAATTATAATGCAAGTCATTTTTTCATTCTTTAGTCTCCTTTTAAGAGAAAAAAATCACGTTAGATGTCTTAGAAATAAAAAAAATTTCATCTAAAAATCAAATTGTGTTTAAATGCTAGTGTGTTCAAGCAATTTTCCTTGGAATGTGAATTACATAGGTCTTTTCTGGAAGCAAAGGAAGGCTCATATGCCCATGTTTCTTAATTGAGTGATCATAAATACATCTTTTATTCAACTCTCTTGATACAAAGAGTCAAAAGACACTTTCACCTGGCAGATGGGTCCTTGAAAGGATTCTTTAAAGAGCTCAAACAATTATGTTAAGATTAAAGAACAAAGACAAAAATCTAAGCTAAATTCCAACCATAGCTTTTATTTTTGTTGGCTTTACTATCAAGGGCTACAAAAAAAATTATCCAGGAAATACCTGAATTATGATACCCTACTACTAGGTAGGCTGATACATATCAAATAATTAATTCTATGAAGAGAAGCTCTCCAGGCATTCATAGAATAAAACTGATGATCATATTCTGGCCAGAGAAACCATAATTTGCTACAAATGAGAGATTTTGATTTAGGAAAAAGAGGTAAAGAAAAGATGCATGCTCCTACCCATTTTAAACCCTGGGAGAGGGAGGAAAAGGGGAAATTACTACTTTACCTTTATAGGTATGTTTAATTGCCCTGTGCTGGAGAAATTCACTACTCATCTGGGAATACACTGAATGTCAGCACAGTAACAGCCAGGTACTTCTTGTAGCCAATTAATTACAGGTGCTATTACCGTGTTTCCCCGATAATAAGACACTGTCTTATTAAATTTTTTTTGGACAGAAAAACACCAGAGGGCTTA
>NW_027185777.1:18679008-18685746 GCF_028583685.1 Petaurus breviceps papuanus | reverse complement strand
AGGGGATCACCTTCACTACAGTAGCAATCTCAATAGGGCTTATTTTCGGGGGAGGGCTTATTTTAGAGGAATCTTACACAGTAAGGGGAGGGCTTATTTTTGGGGTAGGTCTTATTATCGGGGAAACACGGTACTAGGTTTCCCTCCTCAAACAAAAAGTCAATTCTTTACTGTGAGCCAGGTTAAACCAAAGGGTTCCAAATGTCTTAAAAAAAGATTGAGTCTTGGGAATCCCTTAAATGTATTAATCCTGTTTCCTTCCAATTTGGGGGAGTAACAAATATTGATATTTCCATTCTATGACTTCTATTTTTGTAACTATTTAAATGGATCAAATTCTTTCAGTTTAACTTCTCTTTTTGCCTAAAAAGCAAAGTAAGTTTGCTTTCTAGGGAAAATGGGGGATGTGGATGTGGAGAAACAGACTGTGACATAGCCTTGCATCCAATATGTATTAGTCATATGACTTTCAGCTTCGATGGAGAAGCAGGGAGAAAGTGCTGCACCTGCAAGATTCAAGTAGCTGGGAGATCAAGATCCCTCTCTGGATCTCAATGATCTCATGTTTCAGGAAATGGTTTCTGAGGTCCCTTGTAGCTCTACGTCTACCATTCTACCATCTTCTAAATACAGAAAATAACAGTAAAGAACTGGCAGGGTTGGAATGAGGCTCTAGTGAGATCGTGCACAGTGTCCTGCAAACATTAAAGCATGGCATTGCTACCACCACCATCATCACTATTTTATCATTCCCCAAACTGAGGAGGCTGACCCTTATGATTATGGAGCTTCCTTGCTATTTCCCTACTTAACATGGACTAATCCCACCCAGGAGATTCCATTTGCTCTCCCTTCCTCCTGCCTGGCCCACCTCCTCTCCTCTCCTGCTTGTAGAATTCCTTAATGGTGCATTTATTTGATAGCACTTCTTCCTCAAGGTCATCACTGGTAATGCTACAGCCTCGTTATGCCCACCAGGGATCTCTCCACTGTCCTTCAGGTCTTGGACAATTTAGATCTCAGTCCTTTGGAAGCTGTGTTGTGCCATGATCTATAGCCATAAGGCAATACCAGAAGAACATTACTGTTGAAAAGATGAATTTTTATGTCAGAAAACCCCTTGGGACCAATGAAAACGTGCAAATTTTCCAAATGCAATCCAATTCCCTTTCCTGCTTCTTATCAATCAATACACACTGTATCCCATTCTTCATGCCTCTCCAACAGCTGTGGGAAGATGTATGTATTACACTGAGAAAAACCTGTATGTTCCTTTATCGTTATTTTCATCAAGGACACCCTCGATATCTGAGTAAACCCAAATTCTACAGTGATGAGAAAACAGGCACATTTTGTTAGTTGCTGCATATTATCTCCTTGTCACCTTTTTTGCTCACAATAACATATCTGACATTTTTCACTTTTGGAATCTTCCTTTTTGGAGGCATTTTGGAAATGATTCCCTGAGTATTTTGAAAACTGTATTATTTCTCACACAGGTTTCATCTATTTATATGTGGTCTGGCCCTTTCTCCTGATAACATCTCCTTGGAGCCAGGGGACCTGGGTTTAATATTAGTTTTACTGACCTCAGGCAAGTCATGACCTCTCTAGGTTTCTGGTTCCTCATGTGTAAAATTAAGGGGATAAGGACTAGATGATTTTTGAGTCCCACTCCAGAGCTAAATTCAAAATCCTAAGAAGAATCTCTCTTTCTTCACAACAGACAATGAAGAGTTCTAACTCACATTCAGGCTCTCTCACTTTAGAAATCCTGGTCACCATGGTGCATTTTCTGCTCAATTACTGACACTCCAATTTTAACTAAAAATGCTTCTGGGGTAATATAACTAACTCTGCTGTCAAATTTGCTGTAGCCTTATTTCCTCTCCTGTTTTAGAAGATTTTGTGAAGTCAATTGCAACCATCTTCCTCTATAATGTTTTGCAAATGAGTACCCTAAGCCAGGTAATGCCCCCGCCTAATACATGTCTTCACTTGGCCAAGATTGCTAGCTGTTACAGGCTGACTTGTTTTCTAAGCTGTTTTGGCTCTCTATTTTCCATTACTTTAACTTCTGTTAAAAATACTGATAAGCAGTCACTGTCTTTATCTCAATCCATTTCCCATTTTTTAGAGTTAACCTTTCCTATTATTAGGTAGGTTTTAAACTGATCGCAAAGATTCTGATTTCCTGTTATTTTTTTATTATTAAGAAATTCTTTTAAAGTCTCTTTAATCCTAAGGAGAGTTTCTAAAACACTGATGTTAAACTCAAATAGAAAGGTGGGGAGGGACCACTACACCACAGGTAAGGATCCCAGTGGCTGCATACTAACTTTGAAAACCACACATTAACATTATTCATATTCTATTTATTTATTTTGTTTACATACCAGCCCAGCTTTAGCAGCAAGGAAATCTGACAAAGAGAAAAAGGAGGCCTCGTTGGCCAGACAAGTCAAATCATCATCACCCGGACCACCATTTTCCCCACAAATCCTGAGGGAGCCAGCCCAGGACCCTGAACCCAAGAGCCTTGGGAAAAGCAATGCCTCTGGTCCAGAGTCCTACTTATCATCCCAGGGAAGCAACAACTATGGAGATACTGCCTAGCAACTACTCCTGCAGGTGCCACAGCTATGGAATACCCAGAGAAGAAAGCTCTTGACCAAAGTCCTCAGCACTGTCAAATGGTCTAACGTCAGAAACTGATCTGATTTTATCAGTAGAAATGACATCAGAGAAGAGGCATTACCATCTCCTTTGTTGCTTTGCCCTAAGAACCATGGGATCTTTCCATGTGACTTGCAGTTGATTTTGCCTTTAGAATGCGAGCTCCCAGAGAGAATGGCCTGTTTTTTCTCTTAGCATCCCCAGTGCTTTGCACATAGAAGGCATTTAATAATAAATGTCTAGTAACTTTGGATTCTCTACCTGAATCACATATCAAAGCTATAAAGATATGGGATTTCCACAAACTTTCAGAATCTTTTTTAAAATACAGTACCTACACATGAATACATTCCAGATATGGCTAAAGCCTCCCTAGTCCAAAACACTATGTCAAGAAAAATATGGCCTGAGAAGCATTATTAGCTTTTTTGGCCACCACATCTCACTAAACTGCTAGATCTTTTTCTGGACAAGCTGCCATCTAGTGTACGTCCCTCATCTTGTAGCTGGACAGTCTTAAACTTTGATTAAAATAAAAAGTCGTATCTCACATGTATTACTACTGAATTTTATCTTGTCATATTTAGTCCCAAACCTAGCTGGTTAAGTTCCTTTTATGTTCTGATTCTGTCATCCAGTATTTTTTTTTTTTGCTTTTTTTTTTTGGAGGGCAACTGGGGTTAAATAACTTGCCCAAGGTCCCACGGCTAATTTTTTTGTGTGTTAAGTGTCTGACACCGGATCCTAACTCAGGTCCTCCTGGCTCCAGGGCTGGCGCTCTACTCACTGCGCCACCTAGCCGCCCCTGTCATCCAGTATTATAGTTATCATTCCTAGCTTTCTGTCACCTGCAAATTCAATCTATAATCTATTTCTTTACACGAGCCATGACAGGTGTCAAACAGCAGAGTCACAGGGGCACTCTACAGGACCCGTGTGTCCAAGATGATGTTGGGCCACAGGCATGGAGGCAACATGCTGAGGCAGATGTGGCATCACACTTTAAGTCTGAGACTTCAGATCTGCTGAGACCTGCGTAACCTTGGCACTTGGCCATTCTAGGCCCCAACTGTGTCACCTCCATAATGAAGGGCTTGGACTAGATGCCACTGAGTATCTTTACAATACCAAGGCAATGATCACGACTCTTTTTTTCTGATTCAACTATCCAATCAGGTTATGTTATTGTCTGGCTCATGTCCCTTCATCCTTTCCACAAGAATAGAATGAGTGACTGTCAAATGCTTCACTAAAATCTAAGTAAGCTAGGTCTATAGTATTCCCCTGCTTCATCAGCCTAGTAGCCCTGTCAAAAAGGGCATGACACCAATATGGTATTACCTATTCTTGATAAAGCTATGAGTATTTGGGATTGCTAATTCCTGTCCTAGATGTTCATTAACTATTCCTTTAATAATGTTATAGAATTTTGCTAGAAACTAGAATTAAGCTTATTGGTTTATAGTTCACAGACTTTTACTCTTCCTTTTTTTGGAAAAATTGGACATTTGCCATCTTCTATCTGTATCCTCTGGGGCAGGTAGGTGGCACAATGGATAGAGTGACAGGCCTGGTTCAAATCTGGCCTCAGACACTTAGTGTGTGACCCTGAGGTAAGTCATTTAACTCTGTTTTCCTAAGCTTCCTCATCTGTAAAATGAACTGAAGAAGGAAATGGTGAAGCATTCCAGTATGCTTGCCAAGGAAATGCCAAATGGGGTCATGAAGAGTCAGACACAACTGAAAAATGCCAACAACATGCCTATCCTCTACAATCATTCAAAGACTTCTGACAATAGCTCAGCAATCATACCTGCTAATTCTTGAAATACACTGGGATGAAGTTCATCCGGGTCTGGGTGATCTGAACTCATCAAGGACAGCTAGCTTACTATTTCCCTACTTTAGGTTTAATTCCCCATTAGCAGTTTTTATTCTTTCTCTCCAGTTCAAAAATCAGTTTCCTTGGCAGAAAAACAAAAAACCAGTAGTGAGAAATTAAGAGTTGGTTCATTCTTTTTGATATCCATTATCATTCTATCCACCCTGAGCAACAGTCCTATCTCTTCTCTGATACTTCTCTCCCCTAATATATCCTTTAAAAGACCCTTCGATTTTCCTTGTCAGCTTCAGGTCATTCTAAGCTTTGATTCTTCTGACACTACTCTTTCTAGGCTGCACTATACTTGTGGTTGTGGCCTTTTTACCCAATTCCTCCTTCTTTTCACTGGAATGGTTTCTCCTTGCATCTTTAGCATTTAATTTTCAAAGGTTTCTCACTGCTCCTCTGATGAGTTTCTAGAATTTTTCAGTCCCTAGGATCTTACCTATTTTTTCTTTGAAATCTGATTTCCCAAAATTTAGGGCACATGCTAGACTATGCTCAGCTCTCTTTCTGTAATTCTCCTATACAATTCTATAATTCTTCTATAAAACTGTAATTTTCCTTCTATATAATAAATTCTAAAAATGATTAATTTCCCCAAGGTTCTCATTCCAGCAACCAACTTGTTCCTTGTGGAGTGACAGATACTTAAAATGGTTTCACTGTTCTAGTAGTGTATCCATTCATTAGTCACTGGATGAAGATCTCATATTTCACGTGCCAGTAGTTAATCTTTATCTGTGATGTGAAAACTAATTCTTAACATGTTCCCCTCTCTGTTTTAAACTGACCAATCTTTGTATGGCATACATGGTTTATAGGCCTGTACTAAAAAACCTTTTCATCATGGCAGCCCATTTCAGAGCTTGCGATCCACAGCATAACCTTCAAGAACGCAGGGTCTTCTCTACATGAGGTGCCAGAGTTGGACTCTTTGTTTACTTTGGGAAGGAAATGGGCAACCTGTAAAAATTTTTATAAAAAAGCAAACGAGGAGCTTTACGATTTTTAAAGCGGTGAAACCAGAAGTATTTGCAGTCCAACTATTCTGAGCAATCTAAAAGAATGTTAGCTATTTAAATGCTAAGCTAGCCAATAGATTAAATTAGAGAACTTTTTGTGGCTCAAGACAAAAAAAAAGGAAATCAATGTCTTTAGACAAAAGACAGAAAAACTGGAAACAAGATAGCTTGGGACAAAAGTCTTAATGAGTAATGTTTGAGAGTGTAGGGTACTATTTTAAGGTTCTCTTTTGGACTTGTTTTCAGAAGCATCAAAAGACTCAGATAAGAAACTTCTGTTAACTTGACAGAAAGACAGAACGTACATACTGCTTTACAACTGTTGGCCAGGAGACTTGCAGTCTTCTTAAAAGTCTTTTCAATGTAGTGAGCAAATCTCTCGTTTTCATTTTCTTTTGACCCCAGTTGAAGAAATTCACCTGCAAAGATGTGAAGGGCTCACTCTAATTGGGCTTTTGTCTTATTAAATTATAAATAACAAAAAACAACTTTTTAAAAAGAAAATAAAAGCAACTTACCACGTACCAAGTCTTCAAGGACCTGTGTTAAAACAGAAACAATGGTTGTATTGCCAATTCGTGCCAGAGCTACAGAAGCTGCAGAAAGAATAAAATCACCAGCAAGAACAGCCTTTAAAAAAAAAAGAAAAGAAAAAAGTTAAACTATTTTACAATCAAGTATCACAGCAACTAAGGCCAAATGAAATTGTATCATCTCATTAGATTATCCAGTTTCCAGAGAATGAAAATTAATGTTCTACAAGGAAATTCCAGAACCTTCAGTTTTTTTCCTTTCTAAATACCTTTCCCTATTATATAGGCTTACTCCTATCATTCCTAATATTAGGACAAGTTGTCAATTTCCTACAAAAGGTTCTTTAGTTCCATTTTTTTTAGGGCAATTGGGGTTAAGTGACTTGCCCAAGGTCACATGGCTAGTTTTTTGTGTTGTGTCTGAGGCTGGATTTGAACTCAGATCCTCCTGACTCCAGGGCCGGTGCTCTATTCACTGTGCCACCTAGTTGCCCCTTAGTTCCACTTTTCAATGCAGAGTTTTAGAATGCCAGAATTCTCATATTTCTTGGTGATCAGAACAGCCTCTAGCATCTACACACACACACACACACACACACACACACACACACACACACACACA
>NW_027185777.1:18513589-18678998 GCF_028583685.1 Petaurus breviceps papuanus | reverse complement strand
CACACACACACACACACACACACACACACACACACACACACACACACTCTCTCTCTCTCTCTCTCTCTCTCTCTCTCTCACAGAAAGACAGCATGGCATAGAGAGAGGGATGGCATCATTAGAAAGACCTGGGTTGAAGTACTGCCTCTCATACTTACAGGTTGAGTGACTGTGGGCAAGTTACATAACTTTTCAGTAACCCAAACAATTAAAACTCTAAATTACAGAGATTCTGAGCTTCATTAATAAGGACAGGGAATTTCTTATACCAATGATATCACTGTCCATGGCAAAACATACATCAACCACTGCCCCTCCCCGCCATAATGGCATAAAAAAAAATTCTTTCCAAATGCTCTCTGCACTGAGAAAATGTGCTTAGTTCAAGAGGACTATTTTGCTCCTCTATGTACTAAATGAACTGTGATAACATATTCCCTTTAATTTTTTAAAAGTGGTGAGCAGGTGACCATGCTACACAGCAACACATGAGAATAAAAAAGGCAGTTTAGTGTTACAATCAAATGACAAACAAATTAATTTAAGACATTTAATACTAAGCATAATGAACAGGTCTACACAGGGATGCACCCTAAGGTGCTGCTTACTTTCTCTCTTCTTCAAAAGGTCATAGAAGGAAGACAGTGTTGTCTACTGAAACATGTACTACTGTTACCAGGGTATCTCTTTCAAACCTTAGGAAAAAGCCCAAGACATCACCCATTTCCAATTAAGGAGATTAGGATGTTTCCCTAAAATTAGGTTAGCATGACATGACTGTAATTAAGTGTTATAAGGAAAATGTGATTTCTTCAATTATCCTGGAGCATGCCCACTAGGGGAATCTGAAAGTGAAGAACTAGGCACTGAATCATTAGCTATGCTCAGAGAAGAGAGTGCTATATTTCAGAAGCGTGGCCAAATCGCAGAAAAGGGTGCCTTAAACTTTTTGACCTCCAGAATCCAAGCCCCTAATCCCTGTGAAAGTTCATACACTCATCTCTCAAGTTCTCCCTCTAGGTGACTGGCACCTATGGTCTGCTTAGGCCACTGTATCTACTGGTAGGACCTAACTAATGCTTCACCCTTACATACCACCTAAACTATCCACCCATGTCATGTTGCTATCACCTGCCCACCATAATCAGAAGTATCATTAACTTTTGCAAACACAGTAGGTCAACTGAGTGCCCTGGAAATTAACTCATGATCTGATTCTTCAGGTGATCTCCCTTCCCTGGTCACCACTCCCCTAGACCGTTATCCTTTACTAGAAGCTTCTTCAAGACAGGAACGACCACTCTCTTTTTAAAATCTGCACATTCAGCACTATGCCTGGCACACAGTAAGTATTTAATAAATATCTTTTCACCCCAAGTTATCATGTTTTCAGTTGCTGCGTTTTTATGTAGACAGTTTTTTTCTCCCTCCATTAGGTGATTAAGTTACATTCTTTGTACTTCTAGCTCCTGAGCTTATATTGTACAATGACTGGGGCACGGCAGTCATTTAATAAAAATACTTATTGATCGAGAAATCTGACACTAGGAGAGCTACAGGAGGCTGAGACAGATGTGAAACCTGAGACCCAAGTTAAATGCAGGCTTTGCCACCCACATAAATACAGCCAAGTTATTCTTCTCTCAGAAACTCAGTTTGTTCAATTGTAGACTGAACTAAGACAACTTACATGGTCCATACCAGAGGTATCCAGTATGGCCTGTACTAGATTAAAATGTAACTGGGAAATATTTAACAAAATAATTATAAATACAAAAAACCCCCCACAGATAATGTTAATGTACAGCTTCCCCAGATAATGAGCCTGTTCTACTGATGAAGACCTATGGCATCAAACTTAAATAGAACTGGGGGGGGGGTCACTAAACTGTATATAAGGAACTACATGGGCTACACATTAAGCTCTAAAATGTGATAACTACCTAAGTTTTATTGTATTTTTATTAAATATTTACCAAAGTCATTTTAATCTGGTTCCAGCCACACACGAGTGTTGTGCCTGCAGTTGGGGTATGTCTGACACCCTTGGTCTACATCACAGGGTTGGGGGGAGAAAAATGCTATATAAAATCTTAAATTTGTAGAGGAATGTAAGTTATTATTATATAATCAAAGAGAATTCAAAGGAAGTCTCAGAATTTCAAGGCTCAAAGAGACATCAGAAATCTAGTCAAAGCCCTGGAGTTATAAATGAAGGTAATGAAGAGTTAAGAAGAAGTTAAAAGACATCTTCAGGCTCCCAGTTAGTGGCTGAGCTCAAAGTCTCCAGGATCCTAATGCTTTGTGTCTGTCTGTTTTCTTGATGATTTTAATTTTTGCATTAGAACACTATCTGAATACACCTTCTGCCCCCCACCCAGTGAAGTCTTCCAATGCAATACAAACGCACAGTCCTCGCCTCACCAACAAGGGAGGCAGATGTATTTCTTCATCTCTTCTACACTGTTGCCTTTATAGTACATACTAGCTTCCGAAGTTCTGCTTACTCCGCTTTGAATCAGTTCATAGAAATCTTCTTTGTTTCCTTTGAACGCCTCAATAGTATTTCACCTTGTGAAACAGCCCATCACATTAATATACCACAGATTTTTAGCCGTTTCCTAGACAATGGGCACTCACTCTATTTCCAGTTCTTTCCTACCACAAAAAGAATAGCTATTAATATCTGGAACATAAAGTACTTTTCTTTTTTCTGTCCTAGGGGGTTGCAGTGAACCTCTACAAAAGGACACAAACATTTAATTTTTGTGTGTGTAATTACAAATTTGTTTCCAGAATAGCTGTTTCACAAATAATATAATCAATTAGTGTGCCTGTCTTTCCAGATTCCCTCCTAAATTGTTTCTTCCATTTTTTCTTTTTACATTTACCAATTTGATGAGTTTGAAGTGAACCATCAGGGCTGTTTTAATCCAGTGCCATTTTCACCAGTTAGGATTAAAAGAGGTGCAAATATACAAGCTATCCCAGAGAGCTGTGAATATACTAGAACTTGTGAATGGAAGCAATAGCTGGATGCTGATATTCGTGAGCTATCTGTCACCCTTCAGGGCAAGAGACCACTTTGTAATCTCTCAATAGCACCACTATGAGGCCTCCTGAACTTTAAAAGGGAAATGTTCAATACTGGTTTTGTGCAAAAGTATAGGGTCATTTTAGTGACACTATAAATCTCACAATATTGTAGTGATGAAATAGACCATATTTTTTGATCTAGGATCAATCTGGACAAGTATTTTCACGATGTTTTGATTTATATCAACAAAAAAACTAGAAACAACTCACACGTCCAATGGCTGAAAAATGGATAAACTATGGAACGTAAACACAGGTGACTAATACTGATGGATATATGGTTTCAACAATGTGAGGAACTCCCTCTACCAAGAGATCTAAACTCAAAATCCTTTTGGGACTTCCCATAATCTATGGAGAGGAAGAATGGTACAATGTAAAGAGCAAAGGATCTGGAATCATTTCGAAAGCCTGGGTTCAAATCTTACCTCTATAACTTACTAGCTGACCTTGGACAAGTCATTCTAGCTCTCTTCGCTTCATTTTTCTCATCTGCACTATTGGTGGTGGGAGAAGGTAGAGGAAATAGACGGTGTCTGATTATTTTATCTTGTTTCTAAATTTCATTCCAACTCTAAATCCATCTTTCTATATCTATTAAGTACAATTCTAAACTCCTAATTCTGCACAGTCTGAGGTCCTTCTTGATCAGGCCATGTCCTACTTCCCTTTCCCACTTCAGTTGCTAATACTCCCCTTTATGTCTACTCTCCCATTCTGGTCCTCTCCTTTTCCACCTCCATGTATTTACTCACTAATCCCAATGGTTTTTTTTTCCTTTTCCTGTCTGCTGAAGTACCTCCTTCCCTTCCAGGTCAAACTCAGACATTATTTCTCTCAGGAAAGCTACCCTGACCTTTCTCCAGCTGAAAGCAATCTCTAATTCTAATTTCACAGAGCATTCTGCCTGCCTCCCTTCTTTTGCTTATAAGTTTCTGTATCATAGTCCTTTTCATACATCTTTTGGAATAGTAGGTTCATTCAGAGCATCATCTACACTGTATCTCTTTGCAATTCCAGTACCTGGCACACGACACCACAATTTTCATTGAATGGAAAGGGGAGGAGGGAAGGAAAGCAATAAGTGTTCATTTATCTAATATGTTCATGGCTGCTGTGCTAAGCACTTCATAAATATTATCTCATTTGATCCTCACAACAATATTGAGGCAGGTTCATATTATGTTCCTCATTTAACTGTTCAGAAAACCGAGGCAGACAGAGATTAACTGATCTGCCCTTGGTCAGACAGCCAGCCAGCAAGTATCTGAGGCCAGAATCAAAGTCAGGTCTTCCTCCCTCCAGGCCTAAGGCTCTACCCACTGTGTCACCTAGCTGCCCAATACAAAGTGTCGAAAACTTATTTTCAAAACAATTCTAGGACTCCTGATTCAGATTCTTCATACTTTCCCTCAGTTTGCTCTGACAGACCTTTACAAAGGGAAAACAATCTCATTTTATATGCCCCAAAGAAATCTTATCAATGAATCTTTTACTTTCATAGGCTGATGTTGAATCTGTTTTAAGAGTATAAACATGTTTATACTAAAAAAAAAAAAAATCCAAAACCTACATATCCATTATTTTAAAAGACAAAGTGTTCATAGTACAGTACTCTTTTGGATATATAGACCTCTGATGGGCTCAGTACAGAACTCCTGGTGTAGAAACTTATAACTTCTATCCTTAGAGAGTTTTCTAGGGGTGGCTAGGTGGCTCAGTGAATAGAGACCCAGCCCCAGAGTCAGGAGGACCTGAGTTCAAACCCGGTCCCAGGAACTTAACACAAAACTAGCTGTGTGACCTTGGGCACTTAACCCCAATTGCCCTCCAAAAAGAAAAAAAAAGTTTTCTTGGGGCAATTAAGAGTTTAAGTGACTTAACCAAGGTCACATAATCAGTATGTGTCAGAGGCATGACCTGGACCCAGATCTTGACTCCAATGCCAGCTCCTCACCCACAACAAACAGCATATAAAATACTTTTTTTCCCCAATCCTTGTAACTGAGAATTTCGGGAAAAAAAAAAAAAGAAAAATCCCCCTCCCCCCAAAATTAGAGTGATCTAACTGATTTGTTACATAGCTTTTTCTGACCTACCAAATACCTGCTGTGGTATTCATAAAATTCCTGTTTCTATGGCACTTTAAGATTTACAAAGTTACTCTCAAAATAAGTTATCTCAACACTAACATTATGGCAGTTTAAAAAAATTTCTTAAATTAGGCAAATCTAAAAGACAAGTACAATCCAACTACCATTTAACTCTGCAAAAAAGAGCTATAAACATACCTTCTTTTCACCCCAGATCTGATTAACTGTGTCTTTTCCTCTTCTAGAGCTTGCATCGTCAATAATGTCATCATGAACCAGACTAGCGGTGTGGATCATTTCTGCAATTAAGGCTATGGTACGCTGACTTGCTTGCATATCACTAATTAATGGAAAGCAATGTCTTTTTAGAATATATTCCATATATTACTACCAAAGCAATCATCTTGTGAAAACATGACACTGTGATCTAAGATAGAATTTTATTTCTCTTATTAAAAAGACTCATCCTAGATTCCCTAAATTGCCTTTTTTTTTTTTTTACTTGGAAGAACCTGTTAAGAAAAAAAAAGACTTGCTTACTTACATTTTTTTAAAAATGGCTACTCTGCTTAGTGGTGGTACCACTGTAGTTTAGCTCCTCTCCCCTAATAAGAAAAAAATGCATCTGAGTAGTGTTAGCATAATTTGTGTCTCAGAAGTCTGCCCATTAACCCGACCCCATGAGTTATTTTTAATGTGTAACAATACATTGTCTAAAAGATGAATCCATGGCAGTTAAGTTTCAAGGGGATAGGGGAAATCAGAATAAATATTAAAGAACAAATGTCAATGAATACAAAATTCTGAGTACTGATTTTCTTGCATGATCTATGTAAAAATAGGAATTCTGCCACTTTAACAGGAAGCATTTCAAAGTACCATAATATTTACCATTATCTTATATAGTCAGTTTTCTTGCTCAATTTCAAGTAAGTGAAATCGATTAGAAAACTACTAGTCAAATTTTCTAACCACAAAATTATTATTTTGACATGCCAACCTCTTCAAAGCTACAAATTAAAGGGTGCTTATAGACTACAAAAGCAAAGTGTTACCATATTCGTAGGGGAGAAAAACAACAAGAATGCTAAATCAATGTCTTTTCTCTAAAACTCCTAATCTGAAGTCATGTGAAGAAACATGGAACATTTGAACTTACTAAGGACTAGAAGTAATAAAAAACTTAAGTTTCCATAAATAAGAATGAAATTTAAAATCATCATAAGGAATTCATAGGAGCTAATCTATATGTAACAAAAAGTGAATAAGCAGCATCTTGTCTATTATATTGCATAGGGACCTTAGGTCAAAAACATCCACTCGGTCCATGTCATTGCCTTTAAGCCAGGAATTCAATGATGAGATCAACAGCCATCTATGTAAGGCAGTGCTTATAATTTATTATTTCATAATAGCTCTCAGTGCTTCCAGATCATATTAGGTCGATCCCAATGGGATGGACATATTATCTGATAAAACCATTTTCTTGGTAGGAAAATGGAGAACCAGTAGGTTGGAGAATTTGTTTTCCTAGGATCCTTCAATGAGCCAGTAACAGACATTATCTTAAGAATCTAAGAAGCTAAAGCTCTTGTGTCTGTTTTCAGTCCACTGGACTATACCTGGTATAATAAGATATTATATTAGGGGGAACTCTATTAGGGGAACACCTGTTCAAATCCCAATTTTGTTATGTGAACCTGAGAAAGTCACTCGATCTTAATGGGACTTGGTTTCCTCATCTGTAAAATGAGGGGGATCAGGAGTTCGTTTTTTTTTTTTTTTTTTAAGCAATTGGGGTTAAGTAACTTGCTCAAGGTTACACGGCCAGTTATTTCTGGGTGTGGTGCTGAGTGTCTGAGCCCGGGATTCGATCTCCAGGTCGTCAACACTGGAGCCGGTGCTCTTACTCGCTGAGCCACCTGGCTGCCCCGGGATCAGGAGTTCTTAACCTGCTTTTTGTCATGGACACTTTTGGTAATGTAGTAAAGTCTATGAATGTACTCTTTTTCAGAAAAATGGTTTTTTTTAAGTGCACAAAATAAAACACACAGGATTACAAAGGAAACCAATCACACTGAAGTACAGTTGCTGTTTCTTTTTAACTTCACAAAGCCCAGGTTAAGAACCCCTGGCCTAGATGATCATCTGAACGATTGAGCTCCAAATCCTCTGATTGTTTCAGCTGAATGCATTGGGAAAGGTGCAGACTTTTCCAGTTGTTTTAAATATCAAAGCTAATTTGCCAGACTATTTTGTTAACTGAATTTGGGTCTAGTAAACAACAAACAGACAGACAGACATACTGCCTACTGGTTAGTAGTCAAACTTACCTTAAAACAACTGTTAAGGTCTCCAGCCTTTCTCATGCATTCACAGGCTGAATGCCACCTCCATTCCCACAAGCTGTGCATGTCAGCAGCCTGGGACTTCCTGGCGGGAAGCAGTAGGGAAGTGGCAGCTCGCCCTGAGACACTGGAAGTCCTCGCACTTTCCCGTTGTTATAGCAGCAACCTCTTACAAGGATGCTCTGAATACTCAGCAGATGCAGACACCTTTTCTAAGGCTGCCTCCCTCCAGGGCCGCCATGTCAAGCGTGGCTTGGTTTCTGAGGCCGGCCCAGTCCAGGGGCTGCTGCAGTTGTCTGAGCGGAAACCGATGGCTATGGACTCTTTCTAAGTTAGAGAGTGGGGTTTTATGTAATGGAAAGAAATGCTAAATTTCAGGTAGTGAAAATAAAAATGTGATTTCTCCCTCCAAGCTCAGAGGCCACCTGAGATCCATCCACAGACCGGGGGTGGGGGGTGTTAATGGGCCTCAGGGTAAGAACCTTGGCCCTGCCGATTCTTCCAGTCCCAAAGCACCTTGGAGCTCTAGAACTCTCTGAAAAGGCTGCTTTAGATGCTTAGTTGTTTCTGTGGAGAATTTCCTCCCCTGTAAGAATACGGAGAGTATGGAAGACCTGACGAGTCATTCAAATCTCAGTGCACCAGATAATACTCTAAGACCATGAACTCCATATCACCAGCTGCTGTGCCTGTGGAGGGAGGCTGTACACGGGTAATGCCCCAACCCAATGAAACCATGGGTTTGGGCAAAATTTTAAAAGATACAATACTGAAGCTGAATGAGGAAAAGTGGCAGCTTGTGGAAAACAGTACTTTCCTGCTACTCTCCCATTTTTATTTACCACTATTTTTTGTAAAAGTCTTTCTAAGAGAGCACCATTATCCTGTGACCTACTTAACACAGTACGTTAAATAAAGCGAGGAGATACTTCAGGGTAAGCAAGAGGAGAGACTTCGTACTTTGACCACTCAAGTGCTAAAAAGATGGTAGCACTCTGGATACTGCTACAACCTCCCACCGCCCCAACAAGACCCCGTACCCTGCAGCCCATTTGCTCCATACACACATGAGACACTGACGAACTTCTGGGGGTCCCACATAGTTCTTGCTCTTAAGGAAATGCTTCACAACCACTATTCTAGCAGCTCTGGGTCCCTCTGCAAGCTCCTGTCCGTAACAGGGCTCCAAATGGCCCCACTTTCCAGAAAGCCTCTTGCTGCTTTAGGTGGCAAGACTTGGAGGGGAAAGTGAAATGTTCTTCCTGACAAAGGTGAGGCAGAAAGGGCTCTTAGCATACCAGGAAGCAAGCCTCAAGGTCATCAAGTCATCCGGATGGTCCTTATCAGTTTAACTTTTCCTACTTTTCTAAGATTTTCTGATGGATCTGGTATGGCCTGACCTCCAGATAGTCCCAGTGTTTAAAACTTTTATAAGAAAAAATAGAAAGGCTACCAAACTAAAGCAGACTCAATTTTAATTTAGTCATTTGACTCTAAGGAACCAACTGGTATTTTCCATTTTAATTCTTCCACAGCCACCTGTATTTTTTTTTGCAAAGATCCATTTGCAAAAAGCTGCAAAAAGACAAGGCAAATTCAAAGAGTGTCTAATCAGAGGGACTCAGTGACGGTGTTTCCTTTTAGTGTCTCTAATTTATTTCAATGGAGCAAAATAATATTAGTTAAAATTCACATGGGCTTTAGATTTGCAAAGCATTATTTCTTTTGGTACTTTTTTTTTTTTAAAGCAATTGGGGTTAAGTAACTTGCTCAAGGTTACATGGCAAGTTATTTCTGGGTATGGTGTTAAGTATCTAAGCTCGGATTCGATCCCCCAGGTCATCCCGACACTGGAGCCAGTGCTCTTACTTGCTGAGCCACCTAGCCACCCCTTGGTACTCTTATAGTAATTTTAAAAATAGGGTCAAAGATCTGGAAAGTCCCTTTTAAAAATATTATTATTAAAACAATAAACTTTGGGAAACAATTATCCCCAAACATTTTTCTTTATTTCATGACTATTTTCTCCTATAGTTTGCTTTTCTTGGGGAATTAATGGCAAGGTACTTCCCAAGTTAGCAGTATACTGATGCTATTTCATTAGTTTACAATAAGTAACCTTTAAAATTATTAAGCTGATCTTCCATCTGTGTAATGATTAAACCAGCACATGTGGCCTGGAGGTTGTATTTCTTGGAGAGGAAATTAAATGTAGCTGCTAAAAAAATGTAGCTCCTACAAGCATTTTTTGCAGCTGCAAGTCTTTCCTGGTCTGCAGATACCAAACTACTGCTGAAAAAGTGGCTGTGCCAGATTAAGAGGAAGGGGCTCATTTCTGGCTCTTCATCCCAATTACCAACAAGCTGCTGGTTTTCAGGGGACCTTATGTCAATTGAGAACCCATTTAACTGAGGAAAAGGTTGCTCCTCAAATGTAGATCATTTGGCATTTACAGATGCCTAGGTCCTAGGCTCCAGGTCAGGAAATATCCATGGGGCTTTAATCTAGAGGACTTCTCAAGCCTCGGAACAAACAGACAAGTAATCATGAGTCACGTGCTCTATTCTAGGCCTTCCATTAGGTATGGAGGAGAACAGATTCCTTACGGAGGATTCATTAATAAGGCATTCTGAGAAACATAACTCACCGGCAATTATTATGATGAACATTGCAAGCTCGGGCCATTAGCACCACAACAATTGGTCGAAAAGCTTTTCCTCTGCCATCAAAGTAGTATTCACACATTTCCTTAAGTTCTGTTGTAGATACCAATAATTCCTGAAACAAAGGGTCTGTTTCACTGCTATGTCCAGGATACACAGATAGCCAAAATAGCAGAAACCTTCCTGGCACTTACTCGCTACATGATTTGGGGTGGGGGGATGGCAGCCAGGGCACCTTTCTCAGCCTCATTCTCCTCTTCTGTAAACTGGGAAAAATCAGCTTGTACAATTTTGTCTACCTTGTAGGCTTGGTGTAGGTAAAATGCTGTATAACTATGTTACCATTTATGATGGTGCAATGGATAGAAGGCAGGCCATGGAGTCAAGTCTCACCTTGTACACAGCCTGGCTGGGTGGCCCCTGGGTTAAGACTGTAAGGACCAGAGAGTGCAGAGCTGCACAGGTAGAAGGCATTCCCTATCAGGAACTCCATGACCAGGGAAATGACAGATCTAGAGTACTCTTATCAAACAAGGAACAGAGTATTTATTTCTTTTACAAGTGTTCATGTTAAATAGTAGTATTTGACTGTAAAAAGCTCTAATGTTCTGTGAATTCAGTCAAATCCCTTGTGAAAGCACAATACTCTCCTAGCCATCCTAAGCTTGGCTCCTGAGGTTGAGCAAGTCATGAAGGGAAGTGGGCAACAAAGACCATCACGGAAAATTCACCAACAAGTATTTAAGTGCTTTCTATATGCAAGGCACTGGGGAGAAAAACAAAAGCAAATTAACCTGGGCTCTCAAAGAACTTAAATTTTATCAGGATAGGCTTCACATAGTGCAGAGCCCTTGAGCTGAGTCAGGATTCTATAAGGCAGAGGTTAGGAAGGAGTGCATTCCAGCCATGAGGGATAGCTTCTAGCAAAGGCATGGAGATGGGAGATGAAGGGACATGTATGGAGAAAAGTAAGAAAGTCAGTAGAGTGCGACTGTAGAGTTCATAGAAAGAAATAATATGAAACAACATTAGAAAGGGGAGCTGGGGCCAGGCTGTGAAGTGCTTGGAAAACAGGAATGTACTTTTTGATCCTACAGGTAACAGGGAGCCACTGGAGTTTACTGAGTAGGAGAGTGACATGATCATACCTGTGCTTTAGGAAAATAACTTTGATAGCTCTGTAGAAAATGGATTGGAGAGGAGAGACTTAAAAGCTGGGAGATGTCTTAGGAGGCTACGGTTTCTCTAAGAAAAGGACATAAAGGCATGATGGGCTAACAGCCATGTGAATAGAAAAGGGGGCAGATACGAGAAACTTTATGGACACAGGAACAAGATTTGGCAAATGACTGAGTGGGTTAAGGCCAAGTAACTATTAGGTTTAGAATCTAGGGGACTAAAAGGATGGTGGTTCACTTTACCCTTAACCTGGAAGAAGGGTGGGTTTGAGAGGAAAAGACAACGTTATGAGACGTGTGATGTAGGTTAGAGCCCACTAAAACAAGAAAGGTTGTGTATGAGAGGATTTACTCCTAGTCACTGATGGCTTGGAGCCCAGAGCCTCCTGCTGTGGATTCAGCAGCAGACTGGTTAAAACTGCACTGAGGCACTGATGCCTAGCTTGGAGGAGGGGAGACAGGGAACTGAAGAGAGCAGGCCGAGCCTAGAGATGGGACAAGTTTGAGGATAAGGGTAGGTATGGCTATGCTGAAGACAAGGCCCACAACTTCCTACTGTGGAGAGGGAGGGATGAAATCCAGCCTCCCCGTCCCACCATTCTGCTCCTCATTGGCTTATCCTCCACCCTTCAGGGTCAGGCCACCAACTTCCATCACACTGCTAATTGCAGATGTATCCACAGCTTTGTTCTGGGCTACCTTTCCTCTCTATAATCCCTCTCTTGGTTATCTCATTAGCTTCTGATGGTATAAATATTATTCCCAGATCTATCTGTTAGCCCTGGTCTCTCTCCTGAGCAACATTATCAACTGTCTAACATCTTGAACTCAATTTCCCATAGACATCTCCAACTCATGTCCAAAAGATAAGTCTTCCTTTCCCCCCAAACCTTCCCCTCTTCTAAATGTCCCTATTACTGCTGGGGTACCACCATCCTTCCAGTTACTCAGGTTAACAGCCTGGTGTCATTTTTACTTCTTGATTCGCCCTCACCTTAAATACCCAATCTAGGGGCAAAGTGAAAGAAAAACAAGACAGTCTGTGATCACGAGGAACTTCTAAATTAATCATTCAACAGGTATTAAGTGCTAAGCACTGAGGTCACAAAGAAAAATCACGAAAAGTCCCTGCCTTCAAAGCACTTACACTCTAATGAGAGCGAGAGCATATAATAATAACAGTTAACTCATAGTGCTTACTATGTGCCAGGCACTTTGCTAAGGGCTTTGCAAATTGTTATCTCATTTAATCCTTATGATAGTCCTGGGAGGGAGGTGCTATTACCATCCTTATTCTATAGAGGAAGAAACAGGTAGGTTGCCTCAGTTTTGCCCAGGTCACACAGCTAGTAAGTGTCTAAGGTCAGATCTGAACTCAGTCTTCTTGACTCCAGATCTGGTGCTCTATTCACTGCACCACCTAGCTGCCCCAATAAATATAACCTACAAGATAAAGACAGAGGAGATGGTGAGTAGCCTTAGAGGGGATGATGGCTCTAGGAGCTAGGACAGACAAAACTAACAGACAGAACACAAGTAAGTGTGAAGTCTAAAGTTAAAGCATTCACTTTAAGTACAGTAAGAATTAAGAAAAAGGACATAGCAGTGTAAGCTGGAATACTAAGAAGTCTCATGGGAGGATTTCATTTTGAGCTTTCCTTAAAGGATGAGTAATATTTAGATAAGAAGAAGGGGGAAAGACAAAATATCCCAGGTGGGGAGAACAGTGAACAAAGGGACAGAGAAAGAACTGGACACTGTTTGTGAGGGGGCCTGTAGACAGTGGGGCTGGATCAGATGTTTCATGTTGTGAGGTCAGATCACGGAGGGCTTTGGAAGGCAGTCCACAGTACCTTTCACTGTGATGCTCTATAATATTTATTTCTGAGAAAAATTATCTTAAAAGAAAAAAAAACTAACCTGCTAATAAGACAATTGATAATCTCTACTATTCCAATGAACCCACGTTGCTGTCTCAATTTATTTTTACAATTTATTTTATACTACCATCTTACCTTTTTAATGTCTTCATATAAATCAGTGAGGTCTCTCCGACCAAGCTTAAAAGGGTCTGTGTATTTCTCACCACTCTGTGTTTTACTATAGCAGTCCACCGCCTTTGTTGTGTGATGAAACCTGAGGAAAGCAGTGATGGAAACAAGAAGAAACAAGGCTCTAGGTCATTCATGATGAGGGCATTATTTTTCAGTGAAACAAAACTAAAGTCATGATATGCACATGCAAATTAAAAGAAACAAAGAAGGTCATTATAAATCTAGAAAACTTAATATCCTAACGTCATAGGATACAGACTCATCATATTGAAGGTAAGGCCTCACATTTACCTATCTGAAAAAAAAAGGGATTAAGATCTAATACGTTTCCAAAAACAGAAGCTTCAATCTTTATTTCTATAGAGTAACTTCCAGTTACTCAGAATCAAAACATAAAATTTTGAGGTTGCAACATAGGGCAAATGGATATACATAAAGATAACCCAGAGGCACTATAAAATTCTAAGTGCTTTTGAAAGCTTAAACCATGAAACTGTTTAGTAGTTTTATATCAAGTATATTTTATGGTGCCTCCATTCTAATGGGTAATCCATGTAGGGCAAGGGTTAAGGCACCCAGCCCAGCAGAACTTCTGGAACATTCCCCAGGCTTTCAGGAAGATGCCTCTCCTATCATTCCCATTCCTTCACTTTCTCCAGCTCACAAACAAAATAGTCAACTGAACTAATGGTCTACTGGATGACCAGGACATTGGGAAACTAATATGTACTTTTTAGCACAAAAAAAATGGACATCAAGAACTTTCCAACCTCCCTCATATATGGTGATTCTTAATTAAACAGAACATTCCAATTAACCAGAAATGCCTATTTCCATGTTATTTTGAATAGATTGTTTATACTACTCAACAATTTTAGGAGCCCAATGTTTAAAGGGATTACAAAACTTACCGTGATATACTGTGCCTATTTGGACAGGATAATAAACACCTCACCAGACTGAAATTAGGCATCTAGAAAAGAAAAAACAAGATGAAGGAAAAAATGCTAACACTGAAACGCTATAATTCTTATTAAATAAAAACTCTTCCTTCTAGGTTCCCTCATTTATTCTGACTGTAAACGTTAAGTAAAATGATAAATCTGCAATGAATTTCTTCCTATTTAAATTAGATTCAGTCCCATAACAATAAACTTTAGTGAACTGCTTATGTGATACTACACAATAATTTGTAACTTAAAAAGGAATAAGGCTGAAAAATTTTTAGTCTATAAATTAGATGAATTATCGATGTATTGAGGGAGTTTTCACATGAGGAGCTCTCCACACTAATAAAATTTAAAAAATATATTTTAATGGCAGATCCCATTTTTGCATACGGACTACATTTTTAACTCTCTTGCCCATAAGTAATTTTTTAAACTTAAAAAAAAAAAAGCATAGATAATAGGTTTCTTGAGTGGGGTACATCACTATCATCATCACTAACCCAGTGGAAGGCACCCTGGATTTGAAATCAAAGGGCCTGATTTTAATCCTGATTCTCTGTGACTTTCACCAAGCAATTTTTCTTCTAGCTCTAAATCTATGATCCTATGAATATCTAATATCTGACTGCCTTCTATGTACCCAGATTCTATGGTGTCTCTCTCCTACATCATCTCTAAGACCCACCCAACCAACAAATAAAGGCTGAGGCTATGATTTGTCTTGTTCTCCTTCATTTATAAGGATTTACACTTTGATAGAGAAGCTAGGCAAAGCACTTTATCTTCATAAACCCATACTGGTTTTTAAATGACGTATCCCAAAATGATTTATCCCACACTCTACCTGGATCTGAAAAAAACTATTGATTTACAACTATTCATTTTCTCCTGTTGCCTACAAAGCCCATGACAGTTTTCCTATTACCAAATGTAGAAAAATGCTCTATCAATGGCAAAGAAAGGTATTAAAACTAATTCAGATGAACTTCTCAATAAATTGGAAGCACAATTCCCGAGACAGCACAGGCCACATCATGCTTGTACCGGAACAGATATTAGTAAGATACCGGAATAATTGAAAAACATAAGCTCAAACACCAGCTCTGCTTCATACTCACTACCTGGGAGACCTCAGTGAGGCAGGTCACTTCACCCCTGGACATTAGTATGCTCATGTGTGTGATGGAGAGGTTGGAGTGGGACAAAGCCCACTTTAAGTGCTGTGAGAATCAAGATAAACAGGCCTGGAGTAAAAGCATTTAGACACATGGGAAGTAGACAAAGAAGTATCTGTTAGAATAGGATTTGGGAAGACTGGAAAAAAAAAAAGCATTAGTTATAATGATAGAGAAGGGAAATTTGCATAGGTACTTGTTATGAAAAGTGCAGGCTCAGCACTTTATTCAGATGCACAGTGCTGACACACAGCAGGTGCCTAATAAATGTTTACAGACTGATGTCCCAAACATCCCAGGTAATAAGACTAGAAGACATCCTCTTCTATATAGAAGGACATATTTGAGTCATTTACTTTCAACAAGATTTTTAAAACCACCTTAAACATTACAAATACAACTTATATTCTCAGAATACTGTCCAATACCTAAGCGAGTCAATCTTGACTCTTCTCACCCCATTAGACTCCACATTTCATCACTTGACAACTAGTTAAATTTGAAGAAGTTCGTTACCAAAAGACTAGCCATCAGGTGATCACTTTTTTTGGGGGAAAGGGAGGACAGGGGCTGTATTAGCAATTCAAAGTACAATACAGTGGAAAGAATACTGGACTTGGAGCCAGGAAGCCCCGGGTTTGAATTCTGACTCAATGACTCAATACTTTGTGATCCTGGGCAAGTCACAACCTGCCTAAACCTGTTTGTCCCCCTGTAAAATGGGGATAATAACACCTACCTCAGAAAGGTAACTGTAGAGTTCAAATGAAACAATGGATGTAAAGTGCTATATAAATATGAGCTACTATTATTGCTAAACTGCTCACAATGATAAAACCTAGGCTCCTAGAAGCATTAAAGTACTGCAACAATAGTTCCAAACAACACCTGAAAAGAGGTCAAAGGTGGCATATCATTCTTGGATGATCTCTACTTTATTCCTCATTCTCCATCCCTTCACCTGACATTAAAATTAATGCAACAACCTCATTCTTTCTCTTTTTTTAAAAAAGCAATCGGGGTTAAGTAACTTGCCCGAGGTTACATGGCCAGTTTTTTTTGTGTGGCTGTTAAGTATCTGAGGCCTGAACCAATCCTCCCAACTCTGGGGCCATCGATTTCACTCACAGCACCACCTAGCCGCCCCAACAACCTCATTCTTAACTGTTCTCCATGGCTCTACTGAAACTAGGGCCAGTATTCCTTAGGAAAGGGACTACAGTTTCCTACACTGAGGGATCGAAGGGCTTGGAATATGATATTCCAGAGGTCAAAGGAGCTGGGATTAAAACCAAGAGTCACCTACTCAGCAAAACTGAGTATCATGTTTCAGGGGAAAATATGGTTATTCAGTGGAATAGAGGACTTTCAAGCATTCTTGCTGAAAAAACCAGAGTTGAATAGAAAATCTGACATTCAGACACAAGAAGCAAGAGAAGCATGAGAAGGTAAACAGGGAAAAGAAATCATAAGGAACTTATCAAAGTTGAACTATTAACATTCCTACATGGAAAAACAATAATTGTAACTTATGAAACTTTTCTCAGTAATTGAAAGGAATAGAAATATATATGTCTATATATGAGGGTATATGGTCATATGAATACATATCTGAATGTGTGTATATATGTTTACAGGTATACATAGATAGAGGGCACAGGACCAATTTAACAGGAAGGGATGATATTTAAAAGGTGAAATTAAGAGGTGAGGGAGGAATATAATGAGAGGAGATGGGGAGAGACAGATTGGGGTAAACTATCTCATACAGAAGAGGTAAGGGAAAATGGTTACAATGGAGGGGAAGAATAGGAAGGCAAAAGGGAATGGGTCAACCTTATTCCCATTGAATTTGGCTTGAGGAGGGAATGAAATACACACTAAATTGGGTATCTCACCCTCAAGGAGAGTAGGGGGGGGAAGGGGATGAAGGAGGGATGATGGGAAGGAGGGCAGGCTGGGGGGGAGGGAAGTTGGAAGCATCCACTTTTGAAAAGGGAAGGGATCAAAGTAGAGAACAGAACAAGTGGGAGGTGGGATAGGAGGGAGGGAAATATAGTCTTTTACAATATATCTACTATGTTATTGTTTTGCATTAGCCACAGATGTACAACCTATACTGAACTGCTTATCTTCCCAGTAAGGGTGGGTGACAAGGAAGGAAGGGAATGAATTTAGAATTCAAAGTTTTAAAATCAAATATTCAAATATATATATGTGTGTACATATATATATATACTATTATTAATACTATTTTACATGTAATTGGGAAATAATATATATAAGCACTGGGGCATAGAGATCCACTGGAAAAGTCAAAAGAGGTATAGGAGAAAATATGGGAGAGAGCAGATTGGAGGAGGGGATATCCTGTGGGACTGCTATTTTGGGGCGGTGGGTAGGGGAAAAAGAGGGAGAAAATTTGTAACTCAAAATCTGGCGGAAACAAATGATGTAAATCAGAAGTTAAAGCATTTGAAAAAAATAATCTAGTAAGAGGTGATAAGAGCTTGAAGGGTAGCTATGTGAGTAAAGGGAAGGGATCAGATATGAAAAATACTGAGAAGGTAGAAATGGCACTCAAAACACTCCTGCTGAAGTCAATGCATGTGAGTCTTGCCCATCCAACCACATTGCTAGCTTCTCTATACCAGAGTTTTTCCTTGTGTTTCACAATTCCTCCACATTGGTGGCAGCTGAGTGGGCTGATAGAGTGAACATCTTGATTCAAGTGACTTGGTTTCCTCACCTATGAGATGGGAAATTGGAACTTGATAATTCTCCAAGATCTATTTCTGCTCTATTGCTAGTTTCCTAAGAGCTTTCTAGCTCTATTTCTCCTTGAGTATTGAACCTTGGGGGTTCTTTCTCTTCCCTTTCTCTCCGCCCAGTCCCACCCACAGAGCCATGAAAATACAAATTCTTCCCTCTCTTCCCCACCTAGATCTTAATCTCGGTTACCTAGGTTACTCCCTAGACCCCAGGTCACCACCCTCACCCTATCCCAGGGGAGCCAGATTAGGAAGAGGGAATAAAGGAACCGGGAAGAGTTAAAGATGAATTTAAATTTCTAACCCAGATTAACTGCTCTTATCTACATTTCTGCCCCAGCACTTCATTCTACCCCCCCTTCTGAGACCCCAGCCCTCCTCCACTCTCAACACCACCCTATGGGCACAGGTCTGCCTCAGTACACTGTTCTCCCACCGTAGCCCCCCAGGTCCCCACTCTGCCCCCCCTTTACCCCTCCCCTGCCTCCACCACACATACACACACACACACTCACGCTGACCGCCCCCATGCCCATTCCTCGAGGCAGACAGAACTCAGTGCCCCCGGGGCGTGCGGCCTCGCACGCCCTCCAGAGCGCACACGTGCCGGCTCCGGGCTCCCCATTCATTCCGCTGTCATTGGCGCCGTGACCTCTGCGCGCCCGGCGCCTTCTCCCGCCCGCCCTCTACCTTCCTCGCAGCCCCACTCACCTGACCCCAGGAGCCGGTTGCGGGGCGGGCGGCGGCCAGCCATCCCTGGCCTTCGGGCAGGCTCCGCAGGGCGCCGAGCCCGGGACTCCCCGAGGCCGCTCTCCACGAGCAGCAGCGCCGCCAGCGCCAACCCAACGAGGCCATGATCCCGCTATGCAAGTAAGGCAGCCGGCTCCTCCCCAGCACCCTCCCCTCCCCCACCCCGCGGGGACCCGGAGCCGGAAATCTGGTACAAGAAGCGCTTCCGCCCACACCCTTTTCTCCTCACTGCCCCTCCTTCCCCGGAGATCCCGGCCGAGAACGAGGCTGATGCGGAGCCCAAGCTGCGCACGCACACGGACCCTCCAGGTGGTCTCTAGGCAGGAGGCGAAGGTCCGAGGAGAAATAGTGGAGGGGGCGGTGGCCTGAACGCGCACTCCGCCCCCGGCCCTACCCCGCCCCGCCCCTTGCCTCGAGGCGCTGTAGGCACTGGTCGCCTGGGGTTCTCCCTTCCGGGAGATGGTCCCTTTGCCAGCCTTCCCGGGGTGTTGAGGCCCGGGGCGACCCATGGAGAGAGGAGCGAGGCCGTGGACGGCGGGGCGCGCGCTGCTGGCCGTGCTCCTCTGCTGCCGCGCGGCCTGCGCCTTCCTGGAGGAGCCCCCCGCCCCGGGGCAGAGGCCCGGTCTCGGGAGCCTCTATAGCAATGGGTCCGGCTCAGGCTTTTGCGAACGGAAAACGGGACTGGGCAGCTCGCTCGGGCCTTGGAGCCTGTCTTCAGAAAGCCTCGTAGGTACAGGCGGGATCTGCTGGCTGCCAGGGTCCGAGAACCTAGCAGACTCGGGACGCCGGGTGGTGGCCGTGAGCAGCTCGGGCGGAACGTGACCTGTGTATGCACACGTACACACATACACGCAGACAACACTCGTGCACACACATTCACACCCATATGCACACCCTCGTGCGCACACACGCACAGAAGCTAAGGACTTGTGAGTTCATCTCGGTGGTGACTTCTTGGTGTGGAAACCTCCACCAACTGGCTACAGTTTAACAGTCTTGAAGTTTTAGGAAGTCACCCGTAGTGAAAGAATAGCCCTGATTTTGGAGTCCTGTATCCTGGAGGCCTCGAAGCCCCAGGCTGGCGTCCAGCCCCAGGCCCTTAGTGGCTGTGTGAGTCTGGACGGGCCTGTGCCAGGCACACGCACACGCACACGCATAGAGAGGCCGGGGGTGACTAGCCACATGTCTACACGCGTATCCACTTACAAACAAACGTTTATATGTGTGCACACATGCTCCAGGCTGGAACTGAGGGTGTGTTCACAGCTGAAGCCTTACAGAGGCCCCTGGGCCCCTGAGAGATTAGGGACCGGCTGGGGGCGCCCGGGGGTGTGTGTCAGACAGTGCCGGTGTGAGAGTGTGGCTACCCCACGGCTGAGATATGCTGCTGGAAGGGCCCTCGGAGGCCATCCGAGAGGAGCGCCTCACTGTATTTACAGAATAGGGGGGACGCGCCCTCCAGGGCCGCCCAGAAATCGCAGCACCCACAGCTTGTCCGTCATGTGACTGCCCAGCTGCACAGGGGAGCTGTGCTCATTACATCGCAGGGGGACCCAGAAAACTAACCCCGTTAACATAAACTATTTCCCGAGTTTTGCATACATCTTGATGGTGGCCAACTCAGAAGCACACAGCCTACTGGCAGGTTACAGTCAGTTCCCCATGGGGATACTTGCTTCATTTTGTTCTTCTAAGTAGATTAGATGTTTATCACCAATTGTAAATTATTACATGGGTGGAGACTGGTTGGGTATTCTAGGCACGTTTTAAACCTTGTAACCTGCCTTTTTAAATAGGCACCCAAGAATTCATCTCCTTAGGGAACTTGTGATGTGGAAACTCCTTCTACTAGTCCACACCTGGTTGTAATTTAAAGTCTTAGAAAGTTTCCTATGACACTAAGTAAAATGACTTGCCCAGGATCACTCAGCTAGTATGTTAGAAACAGGACTTCAGACTCCTAATGTTCCAACTGCAACACACTGCCTCTCACAGCATATATCCTGATACATATGTGTATATTTTTGATATATATATGTCATGCATACATATCTATACACACATACATATATACACATATACATATACCCAGTTTTAACACTTAAAATTTTTTTTGAGTTCCAAATTCTCTTGCACCCACACTGAGAATGTATAGCATATATATGACATATTTAGCATATATATGCAAAGCATTTATAACGAATTCAACATGTTCACTTTCAAAACTGTACTACTTATTTGTATTTCCTTTTTAAACTTCCGTATGTGTGCAGTCACACAAAATATATTTCTATATTAGTTTGTGAAAGAAAACACCAAAAATAAAACCCTAACAATAATAATGTTTAAAAAGTATTCTTTGATCTACATTTAGACTCCATCAGTTCTTTTTCTGGAGATGGAGAGAATTTTTCATCCTAAGCCTTTCAGAATTGTTTTGGATCATTGTAATGCTGAGAATAGCAAAGTCATTCACAGGGGAACATATACTAATATGTTTTCAGAAGTATTACTTCATGACCAACATTACTTCAATGATCAACATTCCAAGATCTCTTTTTGGTAATTGTCTTGCCAAGCAAATGATTTTTTTTAATGGAAAAAGGAGTTAATATATTACCCATTTAAAATGTCAGCTGTAAAACCTGAGTATTTCACAAGCTTCTAGATGTGGCCAGTCAGGAGGCTGAACATCATTTTCTTTGAATAATTACACCACTAGTGTTGGGTTTATAGAGCATGCAAAGATCCATGGAGAGGAAAAGGGTTTCTTTGTAATGAACATTAAAAAAAAGATGGGACAGCCAGTCATTTTTTAAAATTCCGAATTTATTAAGAAAAAATATTTCCATATAAGAACTAAAACATACAGGATTTTTTCATATGAAAATGAGAATCTATCACCTACAACTTTTAAAAAAGCATATGTAACAAATTCAACATGCTCACTTTCAAAACTGTACTACTCATTTGTGTTTCCTTTCTAAACTTCCTCATGTTGTTGCTGAGCGTTTAAAAAACAATGCTTTAATGACCCTTTTCTCTTTTCCTTTTTTTTCTGACATTAATTCTCCTGCCCTTCTCCTATCCCAAATGAAAAAAGAAAAATACATTTTCTTAACAAATAAGCATAGTCAAAGTAAGTCCACTAATTTTCAGGTTCCAAAAAATGTATGTTTCATGCTACTTCTTGAATCCATCCTCTGTCAGGAGGTGGGTATCATGCTCCATCATTAGTCTCTAGAATCATGATTGGTCATTGAATTGATCAGAGTGCTCCAGTCTTCCTTTACAGAGTTGTTACTATAATTATTCTCCTGGTTCTGTTCACTTCACTCTATCAGTTCATACAAATCTTGGCAGATCCTCTGAAGTAATTCTATTATCCATTTTTCATGGTGCAGTAATTTTCCATTACATTCATGTACCATGATTTGTTCAACCATTCTACAGTTGTTGGGCACCCCCATGTTTATAGTTCTTTACTACAATGGAATAGCTGATATAAACATTTTTGTCCCTAAGTATACTTTTTTCTTTTTTTTTCTTCATTAGGCTTTAGGACTAGTGGTGGCATTGTGGGATCTAAGGGTATGCACAATTGAATGACTTTGGGCTTAGTTAAAAATTGCTTTTTACACTAACTGGACTAATTTAATTCACAGCTCCACCAATAATAGCATATCAGTGTACCTCTTTTTCCACAGCCTTGCCAACTGCCATTTTTCTTTTTGTCAATAAGATAGCTATGGGGTAGAAGCTCAGAGTTGTTGTGATCTGCGCTTATCATATTGATTGTGATTTGGAGGAGTTTTTAAAAAAATATGGTTGATAGTTAGAAATTCTTCCTTTGAGAACTTCCTGTTCATATCTTTGGACTCTTATTTGGAGATGGTTTTTATTATATATTTGCATCAGTTCCTTATGATGGATATGAGGTATTTATTTTTTTAAAAAATTACCTATAAATATGTTTTCCCAGTTAACTGTTAACCTTCTAATATTAACTATTGATTTTGTTTGTGTTAAAACTTTGCAATTTTATTTAATCAAAACTGTTAGGCTTATCTTCTGTGATCCTCTCGGCCCCTTCTTTGGTCCTCCTATCCACAGGTTATCTTCTTTCTTTTCTGATTTTCTCTTAATAATGTGATCTTTTTCTGTGGCTAGGTGGCCCAGTGAATAGAGCACTGGCCCTGAAGTCAAGAGGACCTGAGTTCAAATCTGGCCTCAGACATGACACTTACTAGCTGCATGACCTTGGGCAAGTCACTTAACCCCAATTGCCCTGCCCTCTCCCCTCCAAAAAAGCTTAAAAAATATTGATCTTTTATATTTCATAAAACCATTTGGAGCTTATATATAGTATGAAGTGTTGGTCTAAACCTAATATCTGCCAGGCTGTTTTCCCATTTTCCTGGTAGTTTTTGTTGAATTGTGAGTCCTTATCCTAGTAGTTATGATCTTTGAGTTTATGGAACGCTATATTACTGTTTGTTAGCTTCAGTAAGTTGTGTACCTAATCTCTTCCACTGATCAACTTCTGTTTTATAGCCAGCACCAAATAATTTTGAAAACTGTTTTGCAATAGAATTCGAGAACTGGTACTTCCAGGATCTCTTCTTATTTTTTTTTTTAATTATTTCCCTTGAGAATATTGACTTCAGATAAATTTTTAAAACTTTTTTCCAGATCACAAAAATAATTCTTTGGTAATTTGGTTTATACCACTTTGAATAAACACATTTATTTCAGTAGCATTGTCATTCTTATTGTATCACTGGTCACCCCTGAGTCATTAATATTGCTCTATTTATTTGGGTCTGTCTTTATTTCTCTAAAATGTTTTCTAGTCATATATATATATATATTTTTTAAAGCAATTGGGGTTAAGTAACTTGCTCAAGGTTACATGGCCAGTTATTTCTGAGTGTGGTGCTAAGTATCTGAGTCTGGATTTGATCCCAGGACATGCTGACTCTGGGGCCAGTGCTATTACTCACTCACCTGGCTACCCCAAAGCAATTGGGGTTAAGTAACTTGCTCAAGGTTACAGGGCCAGGTGTTTTTGGGTGGGTGCTAAATGTCTGAGCTTGGATTCGATCCCAGGTCATCCCGACTCTGGGGCTGGTGCTCTTACTCACTGTAGTCATATTTATAATAGTTCCTTTGTATGTGTTGGCATGTAGACTCTTAAAATATTTTATATGTTCTATAGTTATTTTGAATGGAATTTCTCTATCTCTTCTCCCTGGGTTTCTTTGGTAATATATATCACACATGTATATATTATGCATAAATATATATGTGACAATTTGTGTGGATTTAATAAACTACTTTGCTGAAATTAATATTTTAGTTGACTCTCTAGGATTCTCTCTATAGACCATTATATCATCTGCAAAAGGCAATAATTTTGACTTCTCTTTACTTATACTTATTCCTTTGATTTCTTTTTCTTTTCTTACTGTTATAGCTAGAATTTCTAGAATTGTTAGATAATAGTGTTGATAATGGATGTCCTTGCTTTAACCTCCTCCTATTAGAAAGGTTTGTAGTTTATTTTCATTATATGTAATGTTGGTATAGATTTTAGTTACATACTGTTTAAGCAAAAGTCCATTTATTTTCATGCTTTTTGGTGTTTTTAATAGCAGTAGGTTTGCATTTTGTCAAAAGCTTTTTTTATGTATTGACATAATCATGTGATTTTGATTGCTTTTACTATTTATATGATTATGTTTATAGTTTTCCTACTACTGGGCTGAATTTGAATTCCTTGTATAAATTCAGCCTTTTTGTAATGTACAATCTTTTGATTGTTGCTATAGCTTCTTAGCTAGTATTCACTAGGGATATTGGTCTCTGGTTTTCTTTCTCTGATTTGTCTCTGCTTAGTTGTCTAAACCATATTTACATAACAGAAATAATTTAGTAGGATAATGATTTAAAAATTTTTTTTGTTCTTTATTAATTTGTTTACTTTTAGTTTACAAGATTTATTTCCACAATTCCTTGAGTTTCAAATTTTCTCTTTCTCCCCCACTCCCCTCCCCATGGCGGCATACAATCAAGTATAGTATCTGCAAATACTTTCACATTAGACATTAGGCAGGTTAAATAGAAGTATTGTAACAGATGGAATGAACAATGGGAAAGGGGAAACAAAACCAAACAAGAAAAAGTAAAAGAGCAGGTAGTTTGCTTCACTCTGGGTTCAGACTCAGTTCTTTCTCTGGATGTAGACATCTCTTTCCATCATGAGTCTTTTGGGGTTGATTTATAACCCTGGATTGCTGAGAAGAGTCCAGTCTATCAAAGTTGGTCGTCACACATACGTTGTGTCTGTAATTGTGTACAAATTTCTCCTGGCTCTACTCTTCTCACTCAATATCAGTTCATATAAGCCTTTCCAGGTAAATATGAAGTTCATCTGCTCCTCATTTCTTATAGCACAATAGTATTCCATAACATGCATATACCACAACTTGTTCAGCCATTCCCCAATTGATGGGCACCCCCTTAATTTCCAATTCTTTGCCACCACAAAAAGAGCTGCAATAAATATTTTTGTACATATGGGTCTTCCTCCCACTTCTATGATCTCTTTGGGATACAACCCTAGAAGTGATATTGCTGGGTCAAAGCATATGAAATTATTTATAGCCTTTTGGGCATAATTCCAGATTGCTCTCCAGAATGGTTGGATCAGTTCCTAACTCCACCAGCAATGCATTAGTGTTCCAATTTGTCCACGTCCTCTCCAGCATTTGTCATTTTCCTGTTTTGTCATCTTAGCCAATCTGACTGGTGAGATGTGGTACCTCAGAGTTGTTTTGATTTGCATTTCTCTAATAAATAGTGATTTAGAGCATTTTTTCATATGCTTATAAATATCTTTAATTTCTTCCTCTGAAAACTGCCTTCTCATATCCTTTGACCATTTATCAATTGGGGAATGGCTTGTATTCTTATAGATTTGACTCAATTCTCTGTATATTTTAGAAATGAGTCCTTTATCAGTGACATAGGTTGTAAAAATTCTTTCCCAATTTTCCACTTCCCTCCTAATCCTGGTTGCATTGGTTTTGTACAGAAGCTTTTCAATTTAATGTAATCAAAATTATAGGATAATGATATTTTCAAATGTATTACATGTGTTAGAATTAGTTCTTACAACAATATAGAGACTATTAGTGTGTGTTTTTTTAATCACATGTATTACTAATCTTTCTTAATTAGGTTATTTTATTGTTGTTTAGGGGCTGAGATACATCATCAATTTTTATGAAATGCAGCCCAGTTATTTAGACTATGATTTTGACAAGCCCAGCTATGATTTTGGAAAATAAAAGTAGTTTGATAGCAAAAGCAGTGAATTTAATAAATTCTATACTTGGTTTAATGATAATTTCATCTTTTAAAGAGTGGAGGAACTGAGAGGAATTATTTTCTAGTTCTGATGATCACCAATAGGGAATCACTAGTTGCTGGGACAAAAATAATAGGAACTTTGTGTGGAGGAGACTCCTTGGGGTTTGTAAAAGAGAAGAGGAAAATCTGTTCTAATCTGACTTGCATCCTACATTTTAGAAGCATAGATTTCAAAGGATTCAGAGAAAGACCAAGTGGGATCTTCTGGACTTAAGTTTTACAGGAAAGTTGGTTGAGGGAGGCTAGGAAGTTCTCAGGAATAACATCCTGAGGACAAAAAGAGAATTAATTCTGAGGAAAAGGATGAGAAGAAAGGGAGTTGTCTAGAGAGATGATTGTAGATGCATAGAGAATTCATCAACCAATATAGACTTTTAATAGATATAGGGGAAAGGAAGCAAGGTGACAGAAGATTAATGTAGAATCATGGCATAGTCCTATAAGAATATTGTCAGGAGTGCTGATGTTCAAGATGAGCTGAGACCAGAAAGGAAAAGGTTAGTTGTTGGTGATGGTGTTGATAGTGTTTAAATAGCTATATTGGGGGAAAAAGGATCAAGAAAAAGGCTAGGACTGATACACAGGGTCAAAATGACAACTATAAGTGACCCCTGAGAAGTGGAGCTGTTAATTCTCTTTGTTCACATTCTGCCATGTCATCTTTGTAGTAGAAAAACAAAAATGTATAAGAAGAAGGTATAATCTAAGATAAGTAGGAGAATAATAAGACAATATTTACCTGTTCTTTACAGATTTTAAGTTGCCAAGCCCAGGTGACTTAAATCTCCTGGTACTTTAAAAACTGGTGTCTGTGATTGATTGCTAACCATTGTCAGGTATATTTGAAAGACCATAGAGAGTAAGAGGAGGACCACAGGACTTGAGAAGGGCAACTGTTGCTCCAGTTTTCAGGAAATAGGTAGGAAATTGTAATCTTCAAATTATAGGATTTAAACCAGCATTGTCATTGAGAACAGGCTATTCCAGATTAATTTTATTTCCTTTTTTGACAGAATTACTAACCTGGTAGATCAGTTGAATGCTATAGATAAAATTTACCTTCATTTTAGTAAAGTGTTTGTTAATCTATTTTTTGCTATTCTTGTAGAAAGGTGGATAAATATGGGTTAGATTTTAGTACAGATGTATTGATACTAAATTGGTTGAATAACTGCGCTTGAAAAAAGAAACGTTGACAATTAATGTCAGCATTGACAACAATTTACAATTGATGTCAATATTTCAGGAGAGTTTCAGTGGAACTGTGCCTTGGTGTGTGCTAACATTTTTATCAGTGATTTGGATAAAGACATAAATAGCTTATGCTATTTTATTGCACTTGCACACTTACATAATTTAGAGATTACAGCTAATACACAAAATGACAGAGTAAGAATTCAAAAAATCTTGACAGGCTAGGAAATTATACAGGCTTTAATAAGTTGAAGTTCCGTAGAGAAAAATGTAAAATCTTACACAGGTTCAAGAAATGGACCTCAGACACCCTCCCATCATCTTTCTTTGCAGAGTTTAAGGTCCTATTTGTGCAGAATGATGCAGATGCCAGACTTTGTTAAGATGTTTGTCAGTTTTGCTGCATTGTTTTTTCTCTTTTTAATTTAAGAGGTGGCTGTTAGGGAAGGTGAGAGATGTTTAGAAATGTACGTGATATAAAAACAAAATATAAAAAGTTTAATTGACTTCACAAGTACAAGATGAGGGACACATGGTTAGTTTCAGTTTTTCTGAAAAAAGATTTTGGAGTTTTAGTGGACTGAAAGTTCCTTATCTGTAAAAAAAAATGTGATATGCCAGCCAAAAAACCCAGATGTACTCTTGGTTTTCATCAAGAGGCATTTCTTCTATGAATAGTTCTGCAGAATTCTGCCCTGCTAGTACCACATCTGGAATACTGTATTAAGTTCTGGGTCCCACATTTTAAGGACATTGATAAGTTGGAAAGCAGCAGGAATGGTGAAGGGCCTTCAATTAGTGTAGTTTGAGGATTGGTTGAAGGAACTGGGCATGTTTAACCAGGGAAGAGAAGAGAGAGAGATAGTAATAGCTGTCTTCAAGTACTTAAAAGACTTGGAAGAGGATTTAGATCTGTTCTGTTTAGCCTCAGAGGGCAGAATCAGGAGAAATTGGTTAAATTTTCAGAAAGGCAAATTTAGCCTTAACGTCAGGAAAAATTTACTAACCGTTAGAGCTGTCCAAACGTGGATTGAGCGGCATTTGGCAGTATTAAGTTTCCTCCAGTAAATGATCAGATGACTGTTCATTAGGGATGCATTAGAGGGGACTCTTGTTCAGTTATGGATTAATCAGAGAGGTCTTTTCTAGCTCTGTGATTCTAGGATTCTATGATAATTGCTGTTGTCCTTGTTATTATTAGAGGAGAACTGTGTCTTGTGGTTTAAGCAAGTGAGGGAAAACTACATGAATTTTGGGGAAAACATCAAATCAGCTTTTGTATCTATACCATCAAGGAAAATTAACCAGGGGAAGGGGCCAACATTAGACCATTTCCTTGATAATCAGTTTTTATGGTGAAAATATTGGCATGATCATGGTCTAAATGTTCTGAGACATTATATATACTCATCTGTAGAATGAAAGGGTTGGACTAGATGACCTCTGCAATGCCTTCCATCTCTAAATCTGTGATCCTCTTTGAGTTTTGAGGATTTTCAAATAAGAGCAAAAGAAGGTGCTTTTTGTTTGCTTTTATTCTCCTATCCTGACAATATCCTTCCATCTTATACATCTCTTGATGTTATCAAATGGGAGTATTGATGAACCAAGACCTTATTACTATGCCACATACAGTAACTAGTCTTTGTCAGCTTCTTTGGGCTTTCTTGATAATGAAAACTTAACTATGTACAGTGCCCAAGCGTTTCTATTTTGACTGTGTTTAACAGAAATGTTTCTAAGACATTATATTTTCCTGTTTTCTTAAAGAGTATACTTTGAGCATAATTTATATGATCTACTATTATAACCTTTTGTTGATTTTATTATTAGGGTTTGTTGAGAGTCAAACATGGTATAGTGGAAAGAGATGACCTTGGAATCAGTACAACCTGGGTTCCAGTCCTGCCTTTGATGCAGAAGTTCCTAAACTTATTTGGCCTACTACTGCCCTCTTTAAAAAAGTTATTCAGTCTCCCCCAAATCTATTCTTTTTTTTTTTAACCCTTTAGTAGTTTTTTGAAATTTCAAAATAGACATTTTAAAAAATAACATTTTTTTAAAAGACACCTTAAATGTAATAATTTATTATGAAATTGTGGGGGGTTTTCTTGCATTAAAATTTTGATGATGCAATATTGCATCATGTAACTGTATAGTATTGTATTATAAACAAATTATTACACGCACATATTCCTGCCAGTGAATGCTGGACTTCCCGACAATGCTCAACATACTTGCCTGCTAACATTTGCTTGTTAAGACCTGTAAGCAGACTTGACCACTGATCAGTTATACCTTGCTTTTTGTGTGTTTATTTGAAAAATAATGTAATCACTATGACTTTAACTTTCTTGCACAACAGATGAAACATGTATGAATGGTTTTGCAAAATTTTTCTTCTGTTCCTTTATGCTTTCACCATCCCCTTAGTTTTACTCAATACCCTCCAATTGCAATAAGAGTGAGAAGAGTTGAGGATGATACCTAGGTTGGGAACCTGAGTGACTGGGAAGATGGTGCTACTCTGGACAGTAATAAATAAGTTTGGAAGGGAGAAGGGCTTTGGGGAAAAGACAATGAGATCAGTTTTAGACATGTTGAATTTAAGGTATCTGTAGGAAATCCTGTATGAGATGTCCAATAGACAGTTGGATAAGAATAACTACCGTGTTTCCCCGATAATAAGACCTATCCCGTAAATAAGCCCTCCCCTTACTGTGTAAGATTCCTCTAAAATAAGCCCTCCCCCGAAAATAAGCCCTATTGAAATTGCTACTGTAGTGAAGGTGATCCCCTGCGCTGCACACTACATTACGGTACCCTCTGTATGCACTGTGTCCTCCCCCTCCCCCCGTGAAACGCACGCCACGCTCCGAGCTGCATCCAATCAGAGCTGCAGCAGTGAGTGCGTCATCCTGTTCTTCCCCAGTGATTTGCTTATTGAATAAAGGTACATTTTTTTGTTCACATTTACCTGTTTATTAAAATTGCTGTCAATGTTCATTAAAATAAGCCCTCCCCTGAAAATAAGCCCTCTGGTGTTTTTCTGTCCAAAAAATTTAATAAGACAGTGTCTTATTATCGGGGAAACACGGTAGAGGTGAAGAGAGGGGCTAAGGCTGGATAAATAGATTTGAGAATCATCATAGAGATTAAGATTGAATTCATAGGAACTGATGAGATCACCAAATGAGATAGTATAGGAGGAGAAAAGAAAAGAGCCCAGGACTGAGCCCAGTGGGACACTCATCATTAGAAAACAGCCAGCTTTGCTGGAGGAAGATCTAGCAAAGGAGACTGAAAAGGAATAGTCAGGCAGGAGGAGAACCAGCAAAGAGTAGTATAAAGGACAAGGAGGTGATCTGTGGAAAAGAGCAATTTTCTTTCCCAATATTCTATCTTGTAATGTGAAAAATGTGAAATATGAAACACTTATTGTGTTAGAAATGAGGTAAGCTGTATTGTTCTTACTTGATAAAATTTATGTGTTTTGAGTTTGTAGATGTCATTTTTACTTTGATACAATATTTTAGGAAATATAGGTTAAATAAGAGGGAATTTAAGGTTTGTTTTTTTTTTCCTACCAGGTATTTTGCCAGTTGATCCAGTTTATGAAAATTATGTTCGCAAAGTGAGAAACTGTATTTTTTCTATTGTTTACCCTACTCCTTTCAAATCAAGGATTCATCTCGTAGCAGTTTCAAAGGTTAGGCTTTTTTTTAATAGTAAAAATAAGAATACTTTATTCAAGTCCTTGAAACATTCATTAAAAAAGGATAATGTGTTCTATCAGAGTTTAATATATGTAGTGGGTAAACTATTGCTTTTGTGTTTAATTTTTTCATGTACCTTGATGGTCTTAACAATTTTAAAAATGACCATGTAAGCATAGTATCTGATTTTAAGTTTTTTTTTTTTCCCAGCACTAATATCTATTGAAAAATGCCATTGTGGGGCTGGGAATAGGTTAAAGTTTCATATAACCCTGAAACTATTCTTTACAAGCCAGCTCCAAGCTGTCCTCCAATGATATAATCTTATTCTGTGATTCAAAATGAAAAGTTGATAATTTTTCAGTTGCATAAAGGTCTTTGCCCTGGAAAGAAAAGCAGTATTTTTTCGGACTATAACTAATCCTTATGAATACAACTTTAAGGAAAACCCCCAAAACTTTCCATTGAAGTAGAATTAGATTTTTTTCCTTGTTTGTAGTACTTGTTAATTAATGCATGTAACTAAACTACCAGATTTTCCAGATATTATTGATAAATATAAAAATGAACAGATCTTTTGGATTATTATTAATAGTGCACTTATGATTATCTTTTCCTTTTGTTTCCCTTTGTTATCAGTACTCTGATAGAAAATTAGTAGGCCTATTTACATTTTTAATATTTTTTTTTAGGATGTTCTGGAAGATATTTTGGACCTTGATCTTTCTGTTTCAAAAACAAATGATTTTATTCAACTTGTAAGTGGTGAAAAGATAGTATCTGGCTCTATTCCATTGGCCCATAGATATGGAGGCCATCAGGTAAATCTAATATTGCTTCTCTGACATCAAAATGTAAACATTTTTTAGAGTTTCCATTCCAGTTAGGAAGATGTTGTTCACTAATTTCTTTGGTCCAGAATACTGAAAATTGAGCAAGAATGTTTTAGTACATATATATATATATATATATATATATATATATATATATATATATATATGTATATATATATATATATATCACCATATATTGCATCACTGTTGGAGTTATTATTATGATATTTTCTAGCTCCTAAATCATCAGAATGGAGCCATAGAAAAAGTGGCTATGAGGGTATCAAATCTCTGTGAATTGCTTATCCCTCTGAGAAAAGATTGTCTCTGTACAGAGGTCAGTGTATGAATGTATCCTAAGGCAATGCTTACTGATTCCCATGGGCCCCTTTTGAACAGTTTTTCTTCCCTTCAAGGAAAACCTGTCCTTATATACATTGGTACTTAAGGGTTCATGATCACCATTTTGCCTTAACTTGATGGGCTCAGTTGCAGATGTGGTGGCCTTTTGCTGTTTGAGGATCAGCTCAATGGTCTTCTGTACCCTTTGGATTTATTTATGCATTAACTCCTTTGGGGATAAATGGGCCTTCTGTCTTTGACAACCATAATTCCTCTGAGGGCCTGATAAAACGTTGCTGTTGGGCAAATTACTTCTCCCCTCATTGTGTTTGAGTTCACATATCTGTTGAATAACTGGTTGAACTAGATGACCTCTAAAGTTTCTTCTGGCTCTAAATCTATTATCCTGTGATACTTATGAAACCCAGGTTCATGGAGATTAGGAGACTTGCCTGTGCCATATCAGAGGTGGTATTTGGTCTCCTCTCATTCTAGATCTCTTTCCATTATGGCATACCATCTCCCTATTAAATACCAGGGAAGGGCATAAGTTTAGGACAGAGGTGGGGAACCTGTGGTCTTGAGGTCACATGTAGCCCTCTAGGTCCTTAAGTGCAGCCCTTTGATTGAATCCAAACTTCAAAGATGTTGTCAAAGGGCTGCATTGGAGGACCCAGAGGGCCCCGAGGCTGTAGGTTCCCCACCTCTGGTTTAAGACTATAGTAAAGCATGAGATATTTGAAAGAAGACAGTAGCAGAGTGCTCAACTATGGATATAAAAAAAGGAAATTAATTAATGTAGGGTTAGTTGTTGTAATGGGAATGTAAATTTGTTAGATCTTCCCTGCCCCTAGGCTAAAGTACACCTGGAGCCTGGGGTGGGGGAGGCTTGTTTTTCAGCAGATACTTCTTGATTGGCCAGTGAGTCAATAAGGTTGTTACATTCTCTGAGCCAGGAGAAGGCTATATAAGCCTTGATGTGTAGCTTTGTTTTGGGGCTCACTTTGAGAAGTGTTCTGTGATTTGATGAAACTCTGGGCTAGCTGTGGTCAACAGCCTCCCGGCTTTGAAACCCAGATGTTGTTTGGTATGGATGTAATGGTTGGACAGTTGGAAATCTGTCTACTTGATCTGTTTCTCTGTCTTGATAATTCTGTCTGTATACTCTGAAGTTCAGGGTGCTGACCTTTTTCCCCTGATCTGGGTAAACGATGCATATGTTTGACTGATTAAAGTAAGCTTGTTAACCCATTTTGAGTTGCTTTCCTTTATCAAAGCAGATCCAAGAACCTGTGTTGGCAGCCACCCTAGGGACGCTGGGGTGCTTGCTGCTACAGTTGTTCAAGCCCTATCACTCTCTTTTGGGACTAGCTAATATTTACTTAGTATTTCTTGACTATTTTGTGTCTCCCTCAAACTTGGGCCCCCAGACAGCTATTCCATATCCTGGA
This sequence comes from Petaurus breviceps papuanus, assembly GCF_028583685.1. Taxonomy (NCBI): domain Eukaryota; kingdom Metazoa; phylum Chordata; class Mammalia; order Diprotodontia; family Petauridae; genus Petaurus; species Petaurus breviceps. The sequence goes on along the minus strand of NW_027185777.1, from coordinate 18,644,950 downwards.
CATTTTGTAAGTTAGTGTCAACTCAAAAACCATAGCTTATGAGCCCCCAGTGGATGTTTTTTCTAATTGGTAAAGTTAGCCAAATGGCAAACTGGTTCAAGGCAAAAGATATTTAATAAAATAGTATAGAAAAATAAATGACAAGAAAGATTTCACCTTGCCCTCATTAAACAGGGGTAAAGACGTACTCTTTCCTACAAGTTACTACACAGCTGGTAGGGGAGATAATAACTCATGTAGGGAATGTATGATCAATGTATGATCACAGATACAAAGTGACATATATAGGGAAGATGTATATCCAGGGGACACCTATGGAGGGAAGCTAATTAGCTTGGGAATGTGTATGGAGGGGCAGATAGGAAGGAAATATGTGGCCAGGGAACATGGATGGCTGAGCAACTCTCAGCTCCAATGCTGTAGAACCACCCCTATCCTTAGGTGATGTCGTCATGCTACTTTCTCTTAGGTGTTGTTGCTGGCAGCTCTCTGCCATGGGTCATTTCTGTTGAGATGCTACTGAACTTTTCTGATGAGTTTCTGCTGCTGTCTGCTGCTGTTTTTGCTCTTCAGCAGGGATTCAATTCCTTTACTGATCTGTTGCTTCAGTTGCTACAACCTCTGCTCCTAAAAAGCTTACAGTCTAGGGCTTTTAAACTCTGGCAATGCAGTCCTCAGTAGTCACCCAGTCAGCTAGCTAGAAAAGCCCTTAGACATTTTACATTTTTCAACCATTTTTTTACCTTGAGTATATCAATAGGAATTCTAATTTGTCTCAGAGGAAGAAAATTCTTTTCAACCCCCAGTGCTCTGCAGCATTGGAGCTGCAAGTTGCACAGCCATTCATGTTCCTTGATGACATCTGTTTGCTTCCTATCTGCCCCTCCACACACATTCCCAAGCTAATTGGCTTCTCTGCATATGTTCTCCTCCATAGGTATTCCCTGGACATGATGCCAGTTGTGGTCCTCACAAATCACAGGAGCTAGGTGGAGAATTTGATAAGGAGTTTGTGTTCTTTATCCCACTTTTTTCCCAACCCCACTCCTAATTTCACACTAATTCCAGATCTCTCTCTGGTCCTAACTGTACCAAGTTATCATGCATTGATAGCCACATGATGTGGTGCAGGGTAGCAGCAGCTGCTTTCTTTTGCCTTGTGTTACATCATTTACATAGGTTAACGGGAGTTTAGGGGTAACTGGTGTCAACAGAACTTTACTATAAAGTATAAGTATAAAAGGGATAACACAAAATAAGCACATAAAACAAAATCTTAGAGTGGGGCTTGAGCACAAGCACCCTATCATTCCCCCCTTGAACGAATGGGACCTCTTACGGCAGGGACAGCTCTACATCCAATTTCAGCAGTAAGTAGCTATGGAAGAAGAGACCTTCACCTCTTGCCCCAAGATTTGGGGCCCCATTAGTTCGAGGGGGGGATGATGGTGTGCTTCTGCTTAAGTCCCACCCTAAGATATTGCTTTATGTGCTTATTTTGTGTTATCCCTGTTATATTGTTGTAAAGTTCTATTGACACCAGTTACCCCTAAACTCCCATTAACCTGTGTAATGGATACAAAAGATCTTGGGGCTGAATGTAATGGTAATGTAAATGGGAAGCTCTTTCCCATCCATTAATAGGTCCATGTGACCTGCTTGAGTCATATGGAAGCCAGAGTCACATGAAACCTGTGGTGGGAGGAGCTTGCTGAATGGGTAGAGCAGAGTCCAGAGGAAGTTGGTGAGAGCAGTTAGAGGGGAGGGAGAGAGAGAGAGGACACAGGGAAGCAGACAGCTAGGATTGTGAGTAATCGTTTGTGGGAATGCTCAAGCAAGGGGAAGGCTTTGGGATGGTGCTGATCCCTTCAGTGATAATGTATATTAACTTCTTTGTTGCTATCATGGATTTAGTTTTTTGGTGTTGGGATTTGACTTTCTGGTGTCTGAATAAATGTTTTGCTTCTGTCTTCTGTATGGAGAGTCTGTTACATTGAGCAATTCAGAACTACGCCTGCATATTCATAGTCGCCATTGGTGCTGTGAATGTTGTCTTGGTGATACAATTACATAGCTCTAACTTCTGCCATTCTCTCAATAGGAAGATACTCTTTTGAGAATGAAGCTTGAGTTCCTGAGGGTGATACCCTTGTTTCTTCTTTTTTTTTTCTATTGCAGTTTTGAAATTATATTTAGATATCACAAAAAACAAAGGATAAAATTCACCCCTTTAAGTTACATAATGCAAAATGGAAGCATCCCATTGTTTCAAAGGTGATGCCATTGTTTTTTGACCTGTAATTTTTCTTGGATGTCTCCAGCTCCCTGACCCACAATCCAATCCAAAGACAACCAAGGCAAGGAAGATTGGTCTAACTAAACAGAATTAATATCCACTGATAGATAACACAAACAACAATGGAAGTCCTAAATAGCCAGCTGTATTTTCATGTGTTAGTGGCTTTTCTCCTTGACTGTCACAGATTGCTTTCACTTTTTTTCTACAAGAATATGTATGCCTGAGTACGTGGTTCTTGACCAGGTGTGCATCCAGAACTCATAGTTAGTGGCCTACTTCTGGCAGGTAGCATTTACCTTGACACTAGTCAGAATATATGAATAGACAGTTGTCTGCTCAGGTTTGAAATTGAGCTCCATAGGCAGAGTCTAGGAACTTAGAAGTGACAATCTACTTCAAAGCCAAGGAGAGTAGTGTCATTGTTAGTAAGTCTTTACGTAACAAATGTAGGCAGCTTATGGTTCCCATTTTTCTCTTAGTATAAAACTGTTCCTAAGCCCTCTAAGCTTAGGTGTCAGTGTCAGTGAACAGCCTAAAGAGTGTGCTTAGATTTACATAAGCTAACCCTGGTGCATGTCCAAGACAGTTGACTAAATACTTAAAATTTTATTTATATTTCTTATCCCAAAGATCTACAAAATTTAGTCTGTGCTTTCTTTTCAGGCTTCGTGAACTGCAAAGCTAGTATATCTTAGAACTATAGAACTTCATTTTTGGAAGGGACCTTAGGGCTAGTCCAATCTTGATGCAAAAACAGTCATTCATGTAGATTTAGTTCACTTAATATTTCAAAAGATCTGTGGTTTTATCATTATGAGTTTTATAGGCAGTATCATGATTGGTTGGGGCTATAAAAATTCATTTTGTGGAAATATTTCTGTGATGATCCTCTTTAAACTTAGGCTAGTTTTCAGGTGGCAGTCTCTCACCAGCCCATACTTGAAAGTTTTTTCTGTCTTGGAAAAACTTCCAGAGTTTTCACTTAACTGGCATAGTGTTTTTTGTTAAATTTGGTTTGTTCTAGACCTGCACTATTATTACTGTGGAGTACGGAAACCCTTTCCAAAAAGACGCAGATTGTCAGCTCTTCTCTAGTTTGTAAACTTAGAGAATTGCCCATTGTCACTCAGCCTATAGAGTAAATACTGAGGGGTTAGTGTGGTGATAATACAACCAGTATTTGTGACAGGCAGGGCTAGAACCCTGGTGTTAAATGCACTGTACTATAACTGCCTCTTTAACATAGTCTTCAATAACGGAGGAGGACTTTATGCTACAATATAGTACTAGGGTATTGATGTTAATGTATGATATGTTTAATTGGTACCCTTAATTCACTAATTATGCAGCTTTAAAGGCAACAGAATTTTTTTTTCTTTCTGCCTTATTGTATTGTTCAGGAATCGAATTACACCTCAGACTTCACATTTTGCCCCTAGATTGAAGATTGTCAGTTTCAGTGTCTTTCAGATGGATGTTATTAGATGACCATGTAACTAAAAGTTAGCTGACAATGCTTTACATTTTTCTCATTTAGGGCCAAGTCACTCATTATTGTAACCCCAGCATGACTTAATATCTAACATCCTTTTTTAGCAATGTCATTTAAAAAAACTGAATCTCAAGATATGTAATTAATTAAAGATGACTCTGATCATTTTAATTTTTTTCCAAGTTTGGAACCTGGGCAGATCAGCTTGGGGATGGGAGAGCCCACCTTATTGGAATATACACAAACAGGTATCAGATGTTTTACAGAAAAATATTTTCCATTTGTTTGGGTAAGATAAGGGGACATTCTAATGTATTGATTTTCTTTTGGAAGGTATGGTGAAAGGTGGGAACTCCAGTTAAAAGGCTCGGGAAAGACCCCATACTCACGGTAGAGTCTCATGCTTTTTATTCATATAGGTAGAATTGTAACGCATTTAAACTTTCAAATATAACCTCTTATTTTTAACTTTCTGTAGAAATGGTGATGGAAGAGCTGTGCTGCGTTCCTCAGTGAGAGAATTTTTGGCTAGTGAGGCCTTGCACTATCTTGGCATCCCAACAAGCAGAGCTTTAAGGTAGCCCCCTACCTTACAGAGTTACCTCTGTAACAGTGATTTTGAAGTTAACTTTTAGGACTAGATGATGTTAACCGTCCAAAAGTGTTTACTTGAGTCATAGTGTAACTAACTGTGATAGTCACACTGTCTGCAGAAAGATAGTATAAGCTAACAAGGCTTTTTGTTAGAAGCCTTTTATAATTTCCACTATTTCTGATAAAAGAGCTGAGCTTTCTGTAGTGCTTAAAAATACAGTTATAACAGTTCAGCATTTTGCCTGCTTCTTTAAATAGTGGCATGGCTACAGCTGAGCTGCCATGATAAAAAGTAATTTTAAAAACACATCAAGTTAGATAACAGCAGAGCAACATTTGCAGTTTTTATTACTAAGCAACATTTTAGCTTATGAACCAGTTTCTTCTTTTCATTCATTTTCCTTCCTATATCTTCAACAGTTACGTAATGTAAAGACTAAAGAACAAAACACTTTTTTTTTAAAGCTAATACAGGTGTCTGGTTTATTTGTAAATATAACCACTGTAACTATAAGCATGTATTTTACTAAAAATGATTGCTCTGTGGCCTGTAAATTTTCTGTTTACATAATTTGTGGTGTAAAGTGATATTGTTTAAACAGTGGAAAAATTTTTTCTGAATTAAGAACATCTATGTTAGTGAAAATACAACTTTAAAAATGTTCAACATCACTTGATCATTTCTCTTTACTTTCAGTTTGGTTGTAAGTGATGATGATGTGTGGAGAGATAATTTCTACAATGGAAATATTCAGAAAGAAAGAGGTAATGATAACATTTGAAAGCACTTTTGGAAAATTGAGGCCAACTTTCACAAATGCAAAAAATATTGAGAATCATATAATTCTATGTTCTCAATAATTATATGCCATAAAGGTAAAATATACGTTTCTGTCCCCTGTACAAAATAGATCTATTTGCAGATAGGCATTCTCGGTCTTGTGAAGTATCCTTTGTTAAGGAGCAAGGCAACTCATTTTGGAAAAGTTTTCATCAAAATGGGAGAAAGAACAGAAAGATAAGCACCAACTCATGAGTTTGTTAGATTTTCTTCTCACATTACAGATAACTTACGTTTGGTCTTTTTGCCAGAGCAAAATTATTCTGTTTTTTATTTTATTATATTATTTTCTGATAAAACCAGCCCTCTCAGGTTTGTATGAATGAATGCAAGGCAGGGATTTCCCTTATTAGATAGTAGGTAACAGTTATATAGTGCTTTAAGATTTGCAAAGTAGTGAGCAATGTCAGGGGAAGTAGACATCCCACTTTTGGGGGCACTGCCTTGCAGGAGAGCCATTCTGTTGCTTTAGTATTCCTACAGGTGATAGTCCCCAGCAGGTTGCAGGTGTCTCAGAATCTAAATCTCCTGTAAATCTCCTTGAGTAAAGGACACATCAGTCAGAAAATTCTACCAGGTCTTGTGGAGCAAGCTAATCTATGTGCAGATAACCAGGACCTAACTACTTTCTAACATATATTTTTCAGATGCATTACCATTAAAATTTTCTTATACAGATAATTTTTTTTTTTAAAGCAGTTGGGGTTAAGTAACTTGCTCAAGGTTACACGGCCAGCTATTTTTGGGTGTGGTGCTGAGTATCTGAGCCCGGATTTGATGCAGGTCATCCCAACACTGGAGCCGGTGCTCTTACTCGCTGAGCCACCTGGCCGCCCCTGAGCAATTGGGGTTAAGTAACTTGCTCAAGGTTACAGGGCTGGGTGTTTCTGGGTGGGTGCTAAGTGTCTGAGCCTGGGATTCAATCTCCAGGTCATCCTGACACTGGAGCCGGTGCTCTTACTCGCTGTGCTACCTGGCCGCCCCCAGATAATTTTATTTTAAAGAAGTTTGCATGTTCTACCTTGTAAAATAGTTTTCTAATTTTTAAAATGTTTCTATTTAAGGTGCAGTAGTCCTACGCATTGCAAAATCATGGTTCCGCATTGGGTCATTAGAAATTTTGGCTCGTTATGGTGAACTGGATTTACTAAGGTCAGTAAGTTGTCTTCACAATATGATCAAAGACATTTTGATATACATATGTTTTCTTACATGCTAGTAGAGATATTCGGTTTTCTTGTGAGAGAAAAAAAGCATTCTGTGAGTAGGTATTTACTGAATGATTGCTTTTTACCCAGCTATGAGAACACAAGATGGCCCAACTAGGCCTGAATGCCTTACATTCTATTGTGACATAGAGCAGAGAACCAGAGTTCTGGGTGCACACAAACCAGGTGCAATCTTTGGAATGTCACTCTGTCCAAAGTCCCCATTCAGGGTTTCCCCTGGGAACAACAGAATTTAGTTCATTTGCTCCTATGCTGAGTTTCTAAGGATTTCAGCCTTTGGCTCATGTTTGAGTCTTTCCACAAACTGTTAACAGTCTTCAGTTTCTGTGCAAACACTCAGGCTAACAATACCCTGTGTATAGACTGGCTTTGCCCTATCTGACACCTGAAAACACACAAGAAAAGTCTTACACTGAAGGCTATGAACAGTCAGAGCAGTGTTTCTTCTCTCTTTCAAGTCTCCAAACTTAGAGCAAGCATTATCTTCTGGTTTAGGTTCCTTGTCTAGAGGAAAGAACTGGGGGTCCCCATCACTGGCTTCCTCCCACTACTCCTGTGCTTGTCTCACAGTGTTAGTAGAGAATGAGGTCTCAATTCACTTCACCCAATGGCGTCTCTGCCCCTTGGCTCTGCCTTTTCACACTGGAACTCCTTGACTTGATCTAGGAACTTGTCATTGTCCAGGAGCTTCTCTTCAATGTTCAGGAGATGTGGCTTTAGAATTCCTTCTCTTGGGGCAGCTAGGTGGTGCAGTGAATAGAGCACTGGCCCTAGAGTCAGAAGGACCTGAGTTCAAATCCGGCCTCAGACACTTAACACTTACTAGCCATGTGACCTTGGGCAAGTCACTTAGCCCCAATTGCCCTGCCCTCCCCCATGCAAAAAAAAAAAAGAATTCCTTCTCTTGTGTAGGAATTCATCCATTGCTTCACCACTGTGACTCTAGTAATTCTAGGTTATGTTCTTGCAGCTCCTACATTGGCCCAAGAACCTTTTCCTATTCAGACACTTGTGCGGTGATGTGTTTCTCTCCTGTGATGGGGTCATATAGTTTTCTGGAGAAGCATAGGCTTCCTCTGGAGACAGGAGAGCACCAGTCTCAGGTGGTAGCCCCTCTTTTACCTGCAGTTCTGGTTCTCTCCAAGAGGCTGGCGACCTCGCTGCTTTCCCCTGTCAAGGCACGTGGAGTCTTCAGGTGTAGCATAGTATTGTGGAAATGGAAGCTCCCCAGAAGGAAAGAGAGAGTTGTTTTAAACATTGGTAGGTTAGAGTGCCAGTCTTTTGTGTTTAGTAGTTTTCTCTTAGGTTAAATAAAGCCTGTCGATATATTCAGTGTATTGTTAGCCTAAGTGCTTTGTGGGAGCAAGCACTATTTTCTGTTTTAACCTAAATACAAGCTAAACTCTGTTTCCAGGGTAAACTGTTAGTGCAGCATTCTGGTCTCCCAGTTCTTAGTCCACTGTTCATTCCGTTGACCTCTGTACTTTTCATTGACCAGAGCCAGGTAGGAGCCATATTAGAGAGAACCTTTGCCAAGATCAGCATTTCACAATATTTTTGGCAGGCAATGGGCAACATTTTTCTAGGTCTTAAATAAGGGAAGATCTGAGAGGAACTCAGTTGAGTTCCCAGGAACTCAGTTACATTTTAGGAAGGTTGTGGTATCTCCTTTGACTTGTATAAGAGTAAAAGGTCTAATTTTATTTTTTTCTGTCATTTTTAATGTTTACTAGTGCATTCTGCAATTGATGTAAGTGGTTTTAAAGAAAGGTTCTATTTACATCAAAATATTCATAGCAACATTTTTGATGGTAGCAAAGAACTAGAAACAGTTTTCCATCAGTTGGGGAATGACAACAAATTTTGGCACATTCAGTATGGTAAAAAAAACAATAAATATCATGGCTACAGAAAAGCATGGGAAAAACTTATAGATACATGTATAATGAGGTAAGCAGAGCCAAGAAGACAGTGTATACAATGACTAACTATAATGCTCTAAAGAGTAACAATGGAACAAACCATAAAGCAATCACAAATGAACATTTCAAAATTATGAAGAATAAACTTGGTTTCAAAGAAAAAAATACAAGAAGACACCTTCCCCTGCTCTTAGGTGGGGAGAATGGGGGTATGTGGATGGTATGGATGTTCAACATTGAAAATAATGTCAATTTTTTTTAATATATTGATTGATTGATTTTACTGAATTTTTCATTCCTTTTTATTTAAAAAAAATCTTCGTTTTAAAAGAGGGCAGAGGGGGAGGAGGGAGAAATAGGGAAATCTATTTTTAAAAAGAAAATGGGTATAAGTAATCTAATACTTTATTCCCCAGAGCAGTTGCTAGAATGGTTTTTTTCCTTCCTAGGAAATTATTAAACTTTGTCATACAGGAACATTTTCCATCAGTAGATGTGAAGGATCCCAACAGATACTTGGTAAGCCTTCGAAAGAGGAATGAAATGTGTTCCCTTTGCCTGCCTAGAGGTTTACACGTATAAGAGTTTATATACTGAGTGAACAAACGATATTATGTAGCTCTGTGAGATCTGTAAGAGATAGATATCTGTTCTTTAGTGTGAGGTTTGTGGACAGACAAGTTGTCTTAGTCTAAAAAGTATCCAGACATGGGGGAAAAGCTCATAGTCTTAATCTATAGTTAAGTAGTTTGGAGTGGATTTTGGATGTTTGGAATGTTGGTCATTGATTCCTTTTTATTGAAGTTGATATGCAGAGCTTTTTATTCATATAGGAATCCTTCTATTAATATATTTTTCTTTTCTTCTTCTAATATATTTTTTTCTGAGAAATACTCCAATACATATGTTGATGATCCCTCTCACCATTCATGTAGAAATTATGTTTAATTTTTCTCAACAGAATTTCAGTGTGATAGAGAATATCATTTGGGTTGTTGTATATAGGGTTTTATGGGGTAACAGGAGGCAGAAGAATTGTACTTTCAGGTTTGGGAAAGAAGAGGTTTAGATTATTATTTTGACTTTTGTAAAATGAACAGAGTTGAACTAGATCATAAAATTGATATGCTGTGATGGACCTGGAAGTGAATGTTTCATTTTGATCATGAATGGAGAATCTCAGAGCTAGAAAGTTCTTTAAAAGATGTCATCATCTACCTGCCAGAAAGATGACAATCTGAGGGTTTTCTAATTCTCATTCATAGGAAACTTCCTTTTGCTAGAGTTAAAAGAGATAATGATCAAATGGTCATCATAATTTCTTTATTTTGTTTTATTTCCCTACTATTTATCTTCTTCTAGTTGAATACTTGTGTTTGTTAAATCTTTCCACAGAATTTTCTCCATATTCACAACATTACTTATTAGTATAATCCATTATAGGACATATTATTGAACAGGCCAAAAAAGATTTTTCTATTTGATTTCAGAATTTTTTCTCTAATGTGGTATCTGGGACAGCACATCTTATCGCCTCATGGATGTCTGTGGGTTTTGCACATGGTAAGTTATCTAGTTATATTGCATCTTTCAAATACTAAAATAGAATCCATTTTTTAAAAGAATTCACTTCGTTGTCATCCATATGTTTAGTTTTTAAAATTTTCCTTTAATATACTACTCAAGACTTTTAATGTACTAATCTTTACTGATATTTACCTTTATAGATTTTTCTCTCATTAAAAATATTTTGAACTGAACATTGTGTAGAAGAAAGGAAAAGGAGTACATGATAGATTTTAAAATATATATCTTCATTTTGAAGGGTAGGAATTCAGAAGCCCAGACTTTCTAAATGAGTAGGAAAATAAGTTCTGCCTTATTTCTGGATTTCACAGTCTCTTTCCTAATACTGTAAATCATACAGAACTAACTCTACTGGCAGTAATAACACTCATGTTACATTTGGGGATGACAGAACAGCGTTCTGTGGAGATCTGCTCTCATTGTCAGTGGCACTCAAGTCTGTGGGGAGTGGTCCTTCAAGAACCAGCTGCTTATGTAGAATTTTAAAGTTAGAAAAGGGTATCAGTATATGCAAAATAAATGTAAGGTAATTTGTGGTGGAAGCAGTCACAGCTAGGGGGGATTAGTAAAGACCTTATGTTAGGAGATGGCATTAAGCCGAACTTTGAAGGAAACTAGGGATTCCGAGAGTCAGAAGTGAGGAGGGAGAGCATTCCAGGCATTCAAAAAGGATGGGGATGGGAGATGGAAGTGTCAGGAGTGAAATACAACATGGAGGCCAGTTCCACTGGACCTCAGAGTATGCAAAAGAAAGTAATGTACAATAAGGTTAAAAGGGTAGGTTGGAGTCGGGTTATGAAGAGTTTTAAAATCCAGAGGCATTTGTATGTGATCTTTGAGGTAACAGGGAGATATTGGAGTTAATTGAGCAGAGGAGTGACATGGTGAAACTCTCTTTAGGAATATCACTTTGGCAGCTGTGTGAAGGATGGGCTGGAGTGGGAGAAATGTGACGCCGGGACACCAGTGAGGAAGCTATTACAGTAATCCACAGAGAGGTGGTGAAGACCTGAACTAGTGCAATGGCCATAGGAGTGGAGAGATGGCAAGTGGCTGATGTGAGAGGAGGTGGAGGTAGAGTCAGTAAGACTGAGTGACTGATTGCATGTGGGGTTTGAGGGAGAAGTAAGGAATGAAGATAGCTCCAAGATATATAGAGTACTCTTTTATTAAGTGATTTCCAGGGACCCTGTGGATTCACATACAAACAAACAAGATCATTCTTACCCACAAGAAGCTTACATTCTAATGGAAGAAGGTAACACATAAAGAAGAGCTGAGAAGTAGGGAGAACAGGGGAAGTCCAGATAAGACGTGGAGGCCCTGATGGTCCAGGCTAGTCAATCAGGAGAGTGGGCCTCATGGTAAAGGCTTCTTCAGGGTGAGAATGCAACTGGGGAGGTCTTCCTGGCCCCATCCTGCTATCAGTTTCTCTATGAGAAACACTGGAAATTTCCTTTTGTTGGCTAGTCTCTAATTTTCTCCTTAGCAAGTTGCTTTATTGATACCAGTCCTATTGAGAGAATATATTAGGTATTATCCATAACAGTCTTTAAATCTCAGGATGACCATCTGTCATTTCAAATATTTTTGAGCCCCCTACCTAGTTCTTTATGGGAACATAAACTAATTTTAGTATTAGTATAATAGGCAAAACAGAACCGGAAAGCATGTTATCATAATTGAAGGCTATTGCTATAGCATATCTCATCAAGTGATCACTTTCCGGTTTATTATTTCAGTCTTTTCATAACTAGATAGTTTTCTATTTTGAGTGCAAACTTACAGACTAGAGTTTTTGTATATGTATGTAATTTGCTATGTGATGGTATAGTGAAAAAGTTTTGCACTGAGAGAAGCCCTGAGTTCTAGTCCCTCTTATGTGACCTTAAGCAAATTTTTAAATGTCTTTTAGGCTTTAGTTTTCTCATCTGGAAAATGAAGAGGTAAAGCTGATGATCCTTGAGGTGTTTTGGAGTTATAAAATTTGATTACATAATTTGTGATGTTCATTTATTAGTTATAGAAAATGTTTTAGTGATGTTGCTTCAGAATTAGGTTATTTCTTTTCTTCTGTGTATCAAAATATCTTCATTTGCCCCCTCCTAATTCTTTTTCCAATTACCTTCCTTTTGTTTGTCTTATTCCAAATTAAATGGTGTTCCTTTTTAACTAAGTAGTCATCTATTAAGTGCTGATTGTGCCTAGCACAGTTCTGGGCCTTGGGGAGCCAATATGAGAAATAGAGGTGATACCTAAGGGGGACCAGAGTGAACACTAAAGACAAAATTTAGTTGGAATTATGTTTTCTTTGGGGTAGATCTTGTCTTTCTTGGGAGGATTGAAATCTTATTGTACACAAAATATAGATTAGTCTTAATTTTAAAACTTTTTTTCTTTAACTGTCTAAAGTTAACTAAACTATTATAATTGGCCAATGATAAAATTTTATGTATAAATACTTTATTCAATTTTCATAATTAATAATTTTCCATAAACTTCTTTGCTTCTCTATTCTTGATAAATTAGTAGGGTTCTAGAAATTATATAAACATATATAAATTATGTAATTATAAATCATATAATTATTCTGAATTTCTCTCCCAATTTTAGGTGTTTGCAATACTGACAACTTCAGTTTGTTATCTATCACAATAGATTATGGTCCTTTCGGTTTTATGGAGGCCTATGATCCAAGTATGTTTTCTGTATTTCATTTTACTATAAAGTTATCATCCTAAATTGATGACTGACTAATAGATGAGATCTAGCAATGATAGACCATAATAATGGCGAGCTATAAAAAGCATTGGCAGATTTCAGTTCGGTTAATTACTCCCTATGTGACCTTGAACAAGTGACTTAAATTCCCTCGGTCTGAGCTTTCTTAATTATAAAGTGAATGGGTTGAAATGGATAGCTTCTGAGTTCCCTTTCTGTTTAGAGTCTATGATTTTGTGATCATCCCAGTTAAATTAAAATAAACCAAATTGCTTTATATGAGAAACCGTGAGAACCACCAAAATTGTTTTTGTTTTGCACAGATATTCACTAGTACCCTACCTAATTATTTTTATTTTCTACTACTACCCATATCTAGGCTCTAAAAACACATATAGGAATATTTCTCCAGGATTCTGGGGAATGGGCTAAGTATGGTACTCTGAACTGAAAGTAGAGGAAGTTATGTTACCTGCTGCTTTTAAAAAACAAACATCAGTGTTTCAAATATGAGTATCTATTTTAACTTCAAAAAATTTCTCTGATCCCCACATCAGTAGTGCTGTTGTTAGTATACATTGATTGAGAAATTACATGACGAAAGCTGCTGTTATAATTCCTTTAAATTAATTTCTACTTTATTAATCATAATAGCATTTGCATATTTTTGTATCAGACTTATGATTTCAAAGCTATAGGGAATCTCCCAGTGAGGAAACATCCTCATCCAAAGCAAATCTAGAGCTGTTCTAAAACTTAGGGTCTTAGGGCAGGGAATGCTGAAGGATAAGTGACTTGTCCAGGGTGACCTAGCCAGGAGTTTTCAGAAGCAGGACTTGAACTCAGGTCTCTCCAACTCCCAGGTCAGCTTTCTCTCCACTATGCCAAGTTGGCTCTCTTTGAAAAAAATTGGAAATAAAAAAATTGTAATACATATTGTGTATAAGATACACTATAATACTGAGTTAATTTGAACTTTTGAAAAGCTAAATAAAGATTGAAGTAACAGTTATTAGTATACATAGGGTTTTTTGGAGTTAACTGAATATATAGAGCTATGGATATAAATAGAGATGTAGATATGAATATGGACACAGATACAGTCTTTCTACCTTTAACGCTGTTTGTCCAGTAGTATGATATCTGTGCAAAGGGTAAGAATTGCTTGGTGCTTTTTCTTACATAATTCTAAATAATTTTCCAGAGTAGTTGGACTAGTTCACAGATCCACCAATATCCTATCAATGTGCCTCACTTTCCCCAAGAATGACTGTTTGTTTTTTGCTATCTGTGCCAATTTTCTTGGTGTGAAGTGATACTTTAGGGTTTATTTTCTTTGCATTTCTCTCATCAGTAGTGTTTTGGAATACTCTTATGCATGATTGTTGATAGTTTGAGGTTTCCCATTTGAAAAACTTTGTTCCTTGGGGAATAGAGCTTCATCAGTTTGTGTTAAATAAGGGTGTACTTCATAGAATAAAAGACCTCCCCATTTCATGTCCTTTTCCAGGACTACCCTTTGAGAAGCCACTGAATATTTCTGTTTACTCTCCTTTCTGTTTATTTTCATTTTCATTTCTGCATATTGTTTTGCTTGAATCTATGTTTAAATGTTCCAAAGAAAGAACATTCTTATTCATTTGAATAAAGGAATCAGAAGTAGTTTGTCAGAAGTTTTTGGCAAAACTCTGATTCTATAATTGTAAAAACCTAACTCACCCATATGTAGATTGAAGTGAATGTTTGGGATTATTCTAGTGAACTGAGTCATCCAGCTATAGATGGTAATCCCCAGTGTATTGTCATGCACACGATAGATGGTAACAAAATATTAGTTGATAATGATGCTACCAGGTGAAAAAATGCAATGTCACTATAAAGTAGAAAAGATCTTCATGCAGTTAGGAAAAGCTACACCTTAAACTGGAAAATACAAAGAAAGGGAAAACAAAGTTGATTTTAAAAACTTCATTTAGATGGTTTTCCAGAGAGGCCATCACATGGTAAACTATTGGTTTAACAGATGGCACAACAGCCGACCCACAAATTAGGTAACGTTTCCAAACTAAAGCAATTCTAAAGCAAAATCATTTATAAGTTCCCATATGGTAGCTTTTATCATATTTGCGACATAGTCACCAAGACATCAAAGCTGCTAGCCAGCAAACTTCCATATAAAGCATAAACTATTTATATTGGCTTATACTCTTTAAGATAAAGCAAGCACTTTAGTGCTTAAAGAAACAGCAAAAGTATTTTTGTATGAAGGAAAATATCAATTCTCAAAGAATGTAAGATATTGTTGCTGTTACAGAAGAATATTTTGATACTTAAAAAGAGTAGGAAAAGAATTTTATTTTAACAAAGACTGCTACTATATGGATATGAAGAAGCACAGCTTTTAGGTAAAGACTCAAATGACCTTTTGAGTGATGTAAAATAATGCCTTGGTTATGTGTATACTGTTTGCTATTTTAAAGAGGCAGAAAAAAATTTTTATTATTAGAAACTGTGAGAAATATGAGTGTAATACAGATTGTCAAGAACACCCAAAGAGTTAGAGAGCCATGTTGAAGATTTCAGCTGCAAAGGATTAGGGTACCTTGGCTTATTTGCATATAATTGTTTTGTGACTACAGAAGGTAAAACTAAAAAGAATGAGAAATCATATAAAAACTTAGAGTCACTGGAAAGTCACTGAAAGTAAGTAATCATTCATTTAACCCATTAAAAGGACAGGAATTAGGCATATAATTCAAAGAACCAGATGTATCTTATATACCTGAAGACAGTTTTATTACATAGTGTCATCATTTATTTAAATCATGGTTATGTGGCAATCAAATTACCAAGGGAATATTTTATAGTACCAGCCAAAATAATAACAAAATATATTTTCAAGGGTTAGGATCTCAAGGGAAGCAGAAAAAGTACAAATGAATGAATTTTCATGGCATTACCAGACTTTAGACTATATTATAAGGCAGTAGGCATCAAAGCTATTTGGTACTATTTAAAAAAAAAACAGAAAAGTAGGTAAGTGGAACACACTAAGTGACAGAAGAAATTGAAAACAGTATAGTGCAATGTTTAATAAACCTAAGCATAAAACTTGGTAGAGGAAGGGCTCTTTTTGACCAGAACTACTGAGAATACTGAAAAGTAGTTTGGCAGAAATTAGGTACAGACCATCATTTTGCACTGTGTACTACAATTAGCTCAAAATGGATTTGAGTCCAGTACAGGTCATCACATGGGAAAAAATTAGAAGACAATGAAATGATGCAATATATAATATTACATATAATATGTAAGTACATAGCATATTAATGTATATTATATACAAATATATTTATAATAATATACATGACAGATATATAACATAATAAAATATTATATTATGTATTTTTATATAATTGTTAAACAAAGGGTAGAAGAGACCCACACTAATTGTAGAAGTGTCCTTGCCTGGACTGTCCATTTCATCAGCTTTCCTGCAAACTTTCTGGCATGCTACAATTTCTCATGAATTGTATCACCCTCTGCTTTCTAGCTTTCTAACTATACAGGGCTGCCTGAGTCTTGGGATGACTCCACTTATGCCTTACCCTCTGCTCTTTCCCTTGCCATTGCTCCCTTACTGGTAACACTGTCTTCACTTCTCTATCTTGACCCCTTGACAAACCAGTTAAATGTGATATTTTCCTTTTCTCTCCAGCCCCTTGCCCTGTTATCCTGTCACTGCTATTGCTCTGCTAAGCCCTAACCTTGGATTAGTTCCACCATCTGCTGCCTTTGCATCTCTTATTCATGTACTGCTGAAGAATGTTAGAGAAAAATCATGAAACACTATTGACTGGGTCCGCCGCAACATGGCAATCCCTTTATACTTCCCCAATTTATTCATTGTCCCACTCATCCCAGCAACTTTTCCAAACCTTTTCACCCCTCCTCAAACTTCCCATCCCCCACTCTCCCACTTATCTGAGAATCTTGCCTCATATTTTGCTAAGAAAAATTGAAGCCATTTGCTGAGACCTATTTCTATCCTCCTCATCTCACTGCACACATAAGCTTTCACCCACTGTCCTCTCCACCTCTGCGTTGTTCTTCCTTGCATACAGTACTCTCTCTGTATTCTGGGCATTTTACTGGCTTCCTGGTTGTTTTCAAGGCTCAACTAATATCTCACCTTCTGTAAGTAGCCTTTCCCAGCCTCCCCCACTCTTAATGCTAGGATTTTGCTTCTGAGATTCTTTCCAGTTTGTTCTTCACATGCCATGTTTGTCCAGAGTTGTTTGTATGATGTCTCCTCCATTAGATCGTGACACTGAGGAAAGTGGCTGTATTTGTTTTTCTTTGTATGCCCACTGCTTAACACAGTGGTATATAAGTAGGTACTTAACAAGAGCTTTTTGAGCTGGTGACTTAATAACAAAAGAATTTCAAGTATATATATAATTAAAAGCTTTTGCATTAACAAAATCATTGAACACGGAATAAGAGAAACTATAGAGTGGGACAAACTATTTGCATCAAATATTGATAAAAGTCTGATATCTCATATATTTAGTGAGTTGGTACAGATATATAACACTGAGAGACATTTCCCAGTAGATAAGTGGTCAAAGAATATAGACTAGTGAATTTCATAAGAATTGCAATGCGTAGATGATCATATGATAATACTCCAAATAACAAGTAGTGAGAGAAATGCAAATTAAAACAACTCTGCAGTTTTTGCTGTGTATATTGGCAAAGATGACAAAAACAAACCAAAAACAGTTAATGTTGGCAGGACTATGTGAAGACAGATACTGATATGTAAAGACAGGCGCACTGATACATTGTTAAGATATGATCCAGCCATTCTGTTTATCTTGGTTTTGAATTATGCAAGGCAGGTGATTAAACTGTCCATATTCTTTTACTGAATCTTCCCACTACTGGACATTTAGACAAAGGAAGTCAAAGACAGAAATAAAGTTTGAATAGATTTCAAAACCTTAATAGCAACATTCTTTTTTTTTGGTAGCAAAGAACTCAAAGTGAGCATCCATTGATTGATGAATGCCTCAAACAAGTAGTATATGAATGTACAACTGAGGAATTCAGAGAAGCATTTATATAAAACATGCTTTTGTATGAATTGATGCAGAGTGATATTTATATCACCAGAACCAGAACCAAAGCAACAACATATGTAATAACTCCAGTGATTTCAGTGAAATGATCACTAAAAAGAATCCAAATTCAGAGTAGGTGTAAAACTGTTCTCTGAGCACTCATAATGAAGCCTCTCTCTCTCCTTACAGCTGAGACACAGGGAATTGCTAGAGTAGAATGCTGCATACATCACCATTTGCAATTGCTGTATTGGATCAGTTTAATTGTTTTTCATTCTTAAAAGGAAGGGTTCAATCTGGATCATTTTTCCCCCAGAAATCACTATCTTATAAATAAAACAATTTTAAAAAATGTTTAAAAAAATAAAAAAGCTATGCTGAAAGAATGAGAGGAAAGCTTAAAGGACATTGGGAAGATTTTAACATGGACAGGATTTACAGGAGTGATTGGACTTTTATTGGGAAACAAAGTACTCAGGCTGATGAAATCAAAGTAAAAACAAATTCAAACAGTGTTCTTTAGCATCTATTTTTGCTTACTAGCTCAGTCAGGAAAATGATAGTTGTGATGATCTGAAAATTTGTAAACAAAAATGTTTTACTTCGTGAGGTAACTATTAGAATTTAAGTTACTGTACAGTAAATACATATTCTTATGTTTGTACTAAGTCTCAAATAGTGTGAGAAGGATTTTTATTAATTTACTGTATAAACATAGAAATGTGGATAACAGATATTTGTTGTATTGATTTCATTGCAGAATTGTAACTTTTGTTTGATACAGATTTTGTACCAAATACATCTGATGATGAAAGGAGATATAAAATAGGAAACCAGGCCAATGTTGGGATGTTTAATTTGAACAAGCTGTTACAGGTTTTAAAACCCTTATTGGATCCTAGTCAGAAGCAGCTGTGAGTATCTTTAACCACATCTTTATATTAAAGAGATAAGAATTTCTGTAATGAACATATGTTTGGAAAAAGGAGAGGTCCTAAAATTTCTTTTAATTGTTTTAAAAAAGAAAGCCATATTATATTAAGTTTCATAGCTTTGCAATAAATCACATACATTGACAACCAAACAAAGTTTTAAATTAGATATTGAAATTTTATTTAGGAGAATAATCATAAAATATTTTATTTCCTCAAAATATTGCAAAATTTTATATAGTAAAAAATTATTGACTCCTTGAATGTATAAATGAGTGGGGCTAAAATTTATAAAGTAATAGTTTCCTAAACAAAGTAATAATGTAAATAAGGGGTATGTATAGGAATGATTAAACTGCTTAACATAAAAGATCGAAGACTTATTTACCTACTAAGAAATATATTCTGTTCATTAAAGCAGGTCTCCTATGGTATCTTTCTTAGCCTGGCTATAATTAGAATTCATAAAGTATTTGACCATAACAATGGTAATTGTGTTTATTTGAAAATATCCCATAGCTTCCCACTACTTGGATTGATTCTTTGAGATTCAGAATTGTAACACCAAACCTATTCCCATGTGTTTTTCCTCCTCACTGGAGTTATTTCTTGAAACTTTTAAATGGCTATCTACTTTCTATGACAACCCTCTGTTTAAGAGACAGGAAAATAAAAGTAAAAAAGAAATGTGGGCAAAGGTAAAGTTGGGGGGTGCAGGGAGATGGAGGAGAAAAGGATATTGTTTTCTTTTACCATCTGCTATATCAACCTCCTTGGCTTTATGAATCTATTACAAGTTCTCATATATCATGAAGAATAAAACAAGAAGAGTAGATGGGAGAAGAAAATGAAGAAACAAACTAACAAGTCTTGTCGAAAGTGATTCAGTGCTCTATAAGAATTTGTCCCATAAAGTATTTCCAGCATTCATCATTGGACTCTACTGAAATTTTGTGAATACAAACCAGTTTTGAGTGGTGTGATACTTAGGGTACATTTTAAGAATGAACTAGTCAAATGGGACAAGTTTGCTTAAGTTTATATACTCAGATAAAATCTTGAAAATGCGTAAGCAATTATATGAATTACTTGAAAGTAAGGATTGTTTTGTTCTTTGCCTTTGTAGCCCTTGAAGGAAGGGAAGAGAATAAGCATTTATATTGCAGTTGTCCTGTACTCGGCACTGTACTAAGTGCTTTGGTATCTCATTTGATCCTCATAACAGTCCTATGAGATACAGGTGTTAATAATATCCTCATTTTACAGTTGAGGAAATTGAGGCAAAGGAAGTGACTTACCCAGGCTAGTAAGTGAGTATGGATTTGAACTCAGCTCTTCCTGATTTCAGGCGCGGCTCTCTATGTCTGTGCCAGCCCCCTGGATGCATCAGTACCTAGCACAGAGCATGGCATATAGTATGTGCTTAAATGCTTGTTCATTGGCTTACTGTGTAATTTGAAATAAATAGAATTTGATTTGTGTGAAGATTGACTTAGACTATGTACCCTTGTACACTTAGCATTAATTCCTTGGTGTTAATTTGGGAAATAATATGGTATTTCTGATGTTTTTCTGGGATGTAAATTTTAGTGATATGGGGTGAGCTCTTGGTATAGTGGATAGAGTTGGCCTCAAAGGTAGGAAGATGTGGGTTCAAGTCTTGCCTTTGACATGTAGTAGCTGTGTGACCCTGACCAAGTTACTTAACTTCTCAGTGCTCTCAATAACCCTCAAGACTAGATGAGTTGCAGAAAAGCTATTGACCTACATTGGTTGAAGGAATTTCCTCACCTGGAAGTTCCTGGTATACTAATGAAATCAAAGGTCAGTTCTTATCTCTTTTCCTTTGCCACATAAACTCTTATATAAGCTACTCAAATACAAAAGGAGAAAATTCCAAATGACTTCCATTAGATCATTGATATTAAACAAATAAATTTGATATTCATCTTACATGCTAATGATATGCTATATTTTGCTTTTACTCTTTTAAGTAATATTTCATGGGAGCATGACTTATATGACATTAAATGCCTCCCAAGCCTTTAAGGATTGTATACATGCTGTTGTTTAGTTGTTTCAGTCACGTCTGACTTTGTGGTTCCATTTGGAGCTTTCTTGGTGAAGATAGAGGAGTGGTTTGCCATTTCCTTCTTCAGTTCATTTTACAGATGAGAAACGGAGGCAGATAGGGTTAAATGACTTGCCCAGGGTCACACAACTAATAAGTGCCTGAGGCCAGATTTGAACTGAGAAAGATGAGTCACTGTATGTACTGTGCCATCCAGCTGCCCCAACGTATGTTATGTTAGCCTATATGTTAGCTATTGTTATAATATCCAAAATTCATGAAATAAACTTTTTAGTTTTTCAGTCCGTTGTCTACAAAATGAGACTTATTCAGTCAGTGAACAAGCCTCTTATTTGCTGGCAGGAACCATCCCAAGCACTGAGGATACAAAGGAAGGCAAAAATAGTACCTTCCCTTAAGGAGTTCACATTCTGATAAAAAGCTTCGTGTATGCAAGGCAGAGGGAAGATATAATCAGAGGGAGATCAGTAGCATTGGGGTGGGGGCGGGGAGGAGATGGTGGTGGTGGTGGCTGGAAAGGCTTCTTGTATAAGAAAGGATTTCAGCTGCCATGAAAGAATCTAAGAGGGAGAGTGAAGATACACAATCAGGAGATGGAGTGTGTTATGCAGGGAAAAGAGGCTGGTGAGATTGGAAGGGTTGAAAGCCAAACAGAATTTTATATTTGATCTTGTAGGTAACAGGATATGATTAGAGTTTATTTAGTATCAGGGATGCATAGTTTAGTCATTATCAATATTGCTAAGCCAAAATTAGCATAATTTTGGGAGTCATTGTTGTATAAATTCTAGCATATCAATAAATTGATTTTCATCAATCAAATTAAACATTTTAAGTGTCTCCTATAATATATACAATGTATTGGGGTAAACAGTGAGAATACAAAAATTGAAAGAATACACAGTTCTTGTCCTCAAGCAATTTATGGTCTGGTAAAGGGGAAAGATGTTTTTTGTTATGTGATAATGGTTTAGATTTGAAATGGTGGTATTTCTTTAAAGAATAATTATACAATATAGTTTAATTATTTTGTTTTCACAGTGCTGCTCAGATTCTTGTGGGATATTCTACTCAATATTACACAAGGTATGTCATTTCTGAGTACAGATTTTTAATGCTCTTAAATACTTTGAAGACAGTTCTTGAAAAATTAAGTTTTTAAAAATCTTATTGTGACATCTACTTTCAGATTTAAAGAACTTTTCAAAGCCAAATTGGGTCTCCTTGGTGAAAAGGAGGGTGATGATTATTTGGTTGCATTTCTATTACACGTAAGTCTTGTTTTGTTTTGAATTGATAAATATTTGAACCATTGTTTGATCTATTGGATACAGAAGAATGTGGATAAAAATTGATAGAAATGTAATTACTTTTATTAGCTCATGGAAGAGACAAAAGCTGACTTTACAATGACATTTCGGGAGCTCAGTGAGATAACTCAGGCCCAGCTAAAGGACTTCAACATTCCTCAGGTATTAATGTGTGACATTTCACTTTTCATAATTCCATTTTAGGTATATTTATTGTCTTTTGATTTCAGTGCTACCTGCACATTGTATTAATGTCATATAAGTGGGATAAAATTCTTCCATTCTTTTTTGTAAAATAAAGTTTACAAAAATGTAGGCCAACCATTTAAAACCTATCAATTGCTCCTTTTTGGTTATTGTTAGTGTCACCTTCCTGCCCAGATACTAGCTCCACCATAATTTGAATTCAGGATCTTAGAAGAAAATTAGTAGAAAAGAAATGATAAAGAAAGGAAAAAGTAAGGATTGTAAATGATTAGATGATAATAGCACTCTAAAGTCTAGCTCTGCATTCCTTTAGGAACATCCACTTACCTTTGGACCCCTCTATTTTTAAAATTTAACTATAAACCTCTTTAGATTCTTTCTTCTAAATTTCCTAATCCTAAACTCCTCAATTGAACTATTTTTCTTGCTGTAATTGGATGTATTCTGTACCTGGAATTCATATTACGGGCTACTACATACTCTACTCTTGATTCCTATCTGCTCCCAGCCTTTAAGGAAGTCCCACTATGAATCTAAATTCTGGGATACTCTATGTACCAAGAAATTAAAGAAATCTTTCCTTAGGTCCTCCCTAGTGGATTGCTTTGTTTTTTTCTCCCAAGTACATTTCATAGACTCTTGAATTTCATTGCTTAATAGTCATCTTAGGTTGCCTTAACTTCTGTAGGGCCTGAGATGAAAAGTAAGTCACAGACTCCCTCATGGGCTTCCTAGGGTGAGGGTTGGGAATCACAAAGATAGGATCTCATGACCCTACCTACTTTCATTCCCAAATACTGGCAGGAATATTCTTTTTCTTGACCTGATTTCTGGATTCTAGAGGTAGTGACAATTTACTCCTTCCCAGTGCCTAGCCAGTCCTTAAATGGAGGTATCTTCATAGCCCCAAGAAGGGTTAAAGGTGAATTCTCCTCTTTACCACTACTGTTGTTGAAAAAAGGCATGACCTTCCCAGATCTGGAGAGGAAGGCAAACCCAGCAACAGATTAGGGACAGGTTGCTGGGACCATCAAGACCACTGGAATATTTATTCAGAAGCTAAGAAACTACATAAAATTTGTATTCTGAGATTCATTTTGACAATTACTGTCAGCAGTAGTATTTATATAAATAAACCTTTGATTATAAAACACTTGATTAGCACTTTAAAAAATAATGCTGATTTTCTTTAAAGCCTTTATTATTCTTAGGGAATGAAGCTGGATCAGAAAACATCTTTGCTATAGAACCATGTTCATTTTCAGTTCATTCCTATCTGTTTCCATGACAGAAGAATAGTTAAGAAATCTTGTGAATTTTAAATAGTAGAAAAAACATTTCATAATATTTGTCTTCCTTATATCAGCTACATTTTACAATCTAGTAGTTACCTGAAATCTGTAATTTGTTTAGGCTTGAGAGAAAAAACATTCTGTCCAAGGTTTTTGGTAGTGCCCTGAGAGGCTCAGTAGTCAGAAAAGTCTGTGACTATCAGCAGTTCAATTAATTTATATGTAGAGATTTGATAATTAATAGGAAGTTTGAGTCCATGCTTTATTTTCTTTATGTTTTCATTCCTTTGTATGAAAAAGACCAAATTGCTGCTTCAAATTGATTTGCCCGGATTGTTCCTCACGCCTGAATGCTCTTCTGCCTTTTAGAATCACTAGCTTCCTTTGAAGGCTAGCAGCTCATATGCCACCTCCAGGTTCCTGAGTTCAAGTGCCCTCTTTCATTACTCTCCCAGATCTTCTGTTTCTTTTGTGTTTCTTAAAGATCTACATATTGTTTCCTTGAGCACATGAGCTGTTTCATTTTTATCTTTCTATTGCTCCTGGCACACAATAAACACTTAATAAGTGTTTGTCATCTGCTTGGAAAGCTGAGGTTTTTGTATATTGTGTTTCTTAATCTGCCAGTTAAAGGCATTTAATCTTAGAATGATAATATGGTCAAAAAAGAGATCTTCTGAATTAATTCATTTTAAAATAGCATCCTTTTCAAATAACCTGGATACTCTGGTTCTTAGCATTGAACAGTAACTATTAAATGTGCAAGGCACTATGCTAGATACAGAAGATAGTACCAAGAAAAGTGTGCCACAGGCCTGGCCCTCATTGAATTTAATCCCAGTAGAGGCAATTAGACATACATAAAAAACTGTAATACCAGCTAAAAAGTGAAAATGCTGCGAGGAGGCATGAAGTGCCAGGCAAGGTCACCAGAGGGATAAGAAGTGACTTTCTTTTTTTTTTTTTGGAGGGCAGTTGGGGTTAAGTGACTTGCCCAAGGTCACATGGCTAGTTTTTCTGTTGTGTCTGAGGCTGGATTTTAACTCAGGTCCTCCTGACTCCAGGGCAGGTGCTCTATTCATCACATCACCTAGCTACCCTTAGAAGTGACTTTCGTCTAAGCAGAATCAGGGAAGAACTTAGGGACTTGATAGCACTTGAGTTGGGATCATAGAATCAATCAGTCTGTTATTCAGTAAACACTGATTAAGCACCTACTATGTTCCAGGCACTGCTCTAAGTACTGATGATATGAAAAGAGGCAAAGGATAGTCTCTGCCCTCAAAGAGCTTAGGGTAGTTGGGTGATGGAAAGTAGTAATTTGGGTGAATGGGTCATGAGCAAAATTTTGTGTATGCTGCTAGGTGCTGATGAGACACCAGCTGAAAATGTGTCAGAATCATAGAAAAACATAAATGACCAGTTTGAAGGGAATATGAAACGATATGAAAACTAAGTAGTAGTTTTATAAGCATCTGAAAATATTTTTTTCATTTAGGAATTTTGGGCGCTAAAAATACTTTCAAGGCAAGAACTATTTTCTGACTGGGTGACCCTGTACCTTTTGAGACTGAAGAGGTAAGGTAATCCATTCATCCTAGAAATTTGTTAAAACACAACCTTATATACTTATCAATATAACTTTTTCTGTTCTCTTGAGTACTTTGCATTGTTTGAACTGCTATGTTAACCATTTATCCAGAGGTCACTTATTCAGCAGTTTCAGTTACTTGAGAACCTAGCTGAGAACCGGGAAATAAGTAAAAAATTCACGTACACAGTCAAAGCATATGCCCTAGTCCATGTGTTAATAGTAACACCATCATCATAGGTTAACTCCTAAAACTCAATTCAGGGGCTGTTTACTTTTATTTTAGTCACAATTCTGAGAGATTGATTATTTGGTTTCCAAATGCACAACAGATTAGAGGCAATACAATAAGAGGCTGAGGAAATGAAAGTTCTGTGAGGGGTAGCTGTGGTGGGCAGGTGTGTGTGTGTGTAGAAGTGGTAGCTGATGATTTTGATAGGGAGGAGAAGGCAGGAAAATTTTGAAAAGCAGACAAGCTAAAATATTTATTATAGGGAGAAATAGCTTCATGACAGAAACATAGAAACTGATGTTTCATGGCAGTGACTAAGTCCCTAGGAAAAGGCTAAACTTACATTTATTAGAATGTGAGTTTTCAGTCTTTCCCTGTTGCCAAGTTGTGGAGTGAAGGTGATCCTGAGTTTTCATCTAAGCCAAATAGGTTGGGTTGTGATGTACACTGGTGAAGGGAGTACCCTCAAGGACAAAATTACAGATCTTTGTGTAAGGCAATGTAGAGGGACATGGGAGCCCAGCAAATGTAGTGAGGTTCACTAGTGGTGGGGCCTGTCACTTTAGGTGTTTGGAAAGGAAGCAGAATAGATACTTCTAGCCTCTTCTCCCCCTTTTCCAAGAGAGACTTTCATTCCTGCTAGGAGAGGGGGTTAACAGGCTAGATGTATATCTGTCTGCTTCCTTGAATATTGTTCATCTAGGGGATATGATCAGGTTTCATCTGATTGTTGATTGATTTGTCATTTGCTCTATATCCAAAGCTTGACCCCTTTCCTACCTAATACCACTTCCACTGTGAACACATGTAGAGAATAGCAAAGAAACCCATTTTTCCAAATCATAGCAAAATAGAAATCAGAGAAAGTATGCATCAAAAAATATACACTAGACAGTATAGATAAAGGAGCTCTCCTATTAAGCGCAGGATAACTCCACTCAATCAAGATAGAGGATCCTGGATATCACCCAATGGTAAATCCGTCTCCTGGTCTCTAGACTAGCAAATTAGGGATAAGGTATTTTGTATTGGCAAAAATGGAAAATAAGGGGATGCAAACAGTTAGCAAATGGCTGCATAAATTGTGGTATATGAATGAAGTGGAATACTATTGTTCTATAAGAAATGAAATAGATTTTTAAAAGACATGGAAAAATTTACATGAACTGATGCACTGAAATAGGCAGAAACAGAACAATTTATACTATGACAATATTCATATTATAAAAATGAACAATTCTGAGGACTCTTACAAACTGATGAAAAATTAAATGAACAGAACCAGGAGGACAATTTACACAATAATGATACTGTAAAAACAACTTTGAAAGCTTTAAGAACCATGATAAATACAATTCATCAATATAACACATTTACGAATCCAGAGGAACAGTAGTAAACCATGCTATTAATTTTTAAAAATAGATCGAGAAGTGGGGGAGGGTTGCTACAGAAATTGAATGTTGCATTCATTTTCTTTTTTTTCTTATCCTTTTTTTGGAGGTCATCAGGGTCAAGTGACTTGTCCAGGGTTACACAGCTAGCAATTCAGGTCCTCCTGATTCAAGGGCCAGTACTCTATCCACTGCACTACTTAGTTGTCCTGCATTCACTTTCAAATGAAGTTACTGTATTATTAGTTTTACTTAACTTTTTTATTTTATTACAAGAGACCTTGCAAAATGAGAGTACTCTGTAAATGTCTATAGAATAAAAATAACACATCAATAAAACTTTTTTTCTCTTTTTGGAAGTGGAAAGGCAGGGCAGTTGGGGTTAAGTGACTTGCCCAAGGTCACAAGACTAGTAAGTGTTAAGTGTCTGAGGCTGGATTTGAGCTCAGGTCCTCCTGACCTCAGGGCTGGTGCTCCATTCACTACGCCACCTAGCCTCCCGCCAATAAAACTGTTTTTAAAAATAAAAAGTAACAAATACAAATAAAAATAGACATAATTGATGATCAGTTTTTCCTTTTATATGTTCATATTTAGTAACATGAATGATTCAGATTCCGGAAGAAGAAAAAGAATGACAAGTAAGTGAGTGAACTGATAGATTTAGTTAGCTTTGAAAAATATTTTCAAGCAACAAAAGTTTCTAATTTGAAAATGGTTATAAGGGAACTGAGTATTTATTTAACTAGAATGAATAAAGAATATGTATAAGCTTTGGAATAAGGATTATTTGACATGTTCTCTATTTCATCACAGAATTTTTAAGTTATTTTATGGCATACTACCTTCATTTTAACAAGTTCATTTCTCATATATAAATTGTTTTCTCTCTCTTTATATATGTATACACAATATGTATATATGTGTATTTACCTGGGGTTGTAGAAATCCTGGACCATCTCTCACTTCCAAGATATAAGGAAGGATCTGGTCTTCCAGGCGTTGGAATCTTGATCCAATCTTCAGTATTCGATTTCACTTGAAATGGGAAATTTAAAATGGATTTTTGAAATCTTGTGGAATTGTGAAGAAAGTACTGATGATGACATAAAAATGGTGTACTGTTTCTTCTTTTTTTAGCTTTCTTTTTAAATTCTGAATTTAAATGGCCCCCAAAAGAGATCTTTAAAGCAGGTCACAAAAGAGGATTGTATATGAAACCATCAGTCTCGATAGGATACTGCTTGCTTTAAAAAAATGTAACAAATTACATGTGTTTATTACCTTGAAAACTGCCTGGCAGAGATAAATGAATAAATAAACTTCCTTCTATTTTCTTCTCTGCATTTTAAAAAATATTACACTCTCTCTCTCTCTCTGTCTCTGTCTGTCTCTCTCTCTCTCTCTGTCTTTCTCTCTGTCTCATTAAAAGTTGAGGAAAAAAATAAACATTGTCAAGCAAAACAAATACACACAGACAACATATCCAAAAATGTCTGTCTTTTTCTGCATCCTGAGTCTACTACTTTTGTTAGGAGGTGGGTAACATACTTTATCACAGATCCTCTGGAGATATGATTGTTCATTGCATTGATCAGAGTTTTGAAGTCTTTTTGAAAGCTATTTTTCTTTATAATGTTGTTACAGACCTCATATAAATTGTTCTTCTGATCCTGCTCACTTTACTCTATATCAGTTCATACTAGCCAGAATGCTCTGAAATGGTCTCTTTTGTAATTTCTTATAAGCTAGTGATGTTCCATTACTTCCCTAGATCATAGTTTGTTTAGTCATTCCCAAATTCAGAGGAACACCATTAGAATCTAGGTCTTTTAAAATTTTTCCCCCTTTTAATCTGCTCTTCAGGATCAGGAAGTTTGGTTTTGCTTACCACTATTGCCTTCCCAGTATTATAATTTCTCTTAGCCCCTCTTTTGAGCCCCTACGTGTTACCCTGTTGAGATTGATGTCTTTCAACATGAAACTCTGTGTGTGTGTGTGTGTGTGTGGTTCAACTTTCCTTTGTCTGTTTCAGATAAGTGTGGGATTTAGCTGATGTCCACACTCCTGACCTCTTCTTCCATTTTGGTATATTCTTCTTATGCACTTTAGCCTAGGGGCAGGGAAGATCTTTAAATTTGCATTTCCATTACAACCCCAATTATGAAAACTAGGAAATTCTATCTTCTTCCTCATTTCTATATTAGTGTATTCCTTTTATACTCCTTTCCTTTTCCCCTCTTTGAACTCTCAGAAAAGAACATGTCCATCACCAGAACCTGTTTTTCTTATTTAACTTTTTCATTACCCTTTGAAGACAATAATGTTCTAAAGGGCCACTTGTTTCTTTCCCCTCTGTCAGAATGTTAGCGCCACATCATCATACATGCCCTTCCATTTACTCAAATAAATTTACCTTCCTTGGTTTCTCTTGACTTTTATGTTTGCATTTCAAACCTACTCAGCTTTAGCCTTTTAATAAGAAAATTCTCTATTTCATTACAGGCCCTTTCCCCCTCTCTGAAATTATACTCAGCTTTTCAGGGAAAATTCTTGGTTGTAATCTTGATTGTATATCTTTTGTATGTCATGGCATCCATTTTCAGGAATATGGAGCAGTAACAAAATATAGACCACACGTAAATGATCCTAAGGGAAAGCCAATATTGTATGCTTTTAGAATACTGTAGTCCTGTTGTAGATATCCTGTCATTTATGGTAGAAACTGCCTGACTTTGGCTCCTTGGTACTCAAATTTCTTCTTTTTGGATCCTTGCAGTATTTTTTTCTTTGAAGTGAGAGCTCAGGAATTTTGCTATGACATTTGCGAGGTGATTGGTGTACTCTTTCTGTCTTCACTTTGCCCTCTAATTCTAGAAGATCTAGACTTTTAATTTATGATTTCTTTAAATATAGTGCCCAGACTTTTTTATTGTTGTCTTTCAAATCATGCTTTTCAGGAAGTCAGTGTTTCTTAAATCACATCTCCTTGATCTGTTTTCTAGGTCAGTTGTATTAATATTAGATATCTTATATTTTCTTGTTTTATTTTTTTCAATCTTTGATTTTGTACTAATGTTTCTTGGTGTCTCATGGAATTACAGATTTCTGTTAGTTCTACTCTAGTTTCTAGGGAGTTCATTAATTGAGTAAAGTTGACTATTTTTCTTTTAAGCTATTTGCAATATTTTCATTTCTTTTCTCCAGAGCCTTTTTTTTTTTATCTTTTAAAAATCTTTTGCTTCATTTTTTTTAGGTATTCTTGTAGTCCTAGTGGAAAAATCCATTTTCCCCCTTGAGACTCTGATTATATGATTATATAAACACTCTCTCCTTTTGGGGGATCTCTAGATCTAGAACAGGTTTTATACAGGATACCCTAAAAGTCTCCCTGCAGTTTTAAGTTTTAATAACTTAGTAGCAATTTAAAGCTGTCTTTGGTTGACTCATCTCTCAGCCTTAAATCCTGAAGTGGGACTTTGTCTCAGGATGAAGCATTGCCCCTTACCTGATTCTGGGTGGGATGGTCAGCCTTGTGCAGTTTTGCCCTAGGTCATATGGTTTCTTGGACTGACATCTACCTCTTCAGGTTAGGCTTCCCTGGATTTTTGAGTTTTAAAGGGTCAGATCTTCAGGGCCTCTTTGGCACCTCAGGTCAAGTACTAGAAATAACAGAATCCTGGGTGCCTGGTGTGTCTCAGGCTGAGCACTGCCAAGTCATACTTGTTGGTTGCTGCCATTCTCTGGGACTTTCAAGGCCTGGCTTTTTTTTTTTTTTTTTTGCCTTTTGGAGGGCAATCGGGGTTAAGTAACTTGCCCAAGGTTGCACGGCTAGTTTTTTTGTGTGGGTGTTAAGTGTCTGAGGCCAGAACCAAACTCAGGTCCTCCCGACTCCAGGGCCAGCACTTTACTTACTGTGCCACCTAGCCACCCCAAGGCCTGGCTTCTGTCACTAATAGGTTTTCTTTTAGGAGCTATCCACTCTCATTGCCTCCAGATTCTCACTCATCTCGGGTTGCACTGGGAGGCTGCTGGCTTGTACTTTTTTTTTTTTGGAGGACAGTTGGGGTTAAGTAACTTGCCCAAGGTTACACGGCTAGTTTTTTTGTGTGGGTGTTAAGTGTCTGAGGCCGGAACCGAACTTGGGTCCTCCCAACTCTGGGGCTGGCACCACCTAGCTGCCCCCGAAATCCCAATTTTTTTTTTTTTTGCTTTTTGGAGAGCAGTTGGAGTTAAATGACTTGCCCAAAGTCACACGGCTAGTAAGTGTGTCAAGTGTCTGAGACCAGATTTGAACACAGGTCCTCCTGACTCCAGGGCTGGTGCTCTATTCACTGTGCCACCTAGCCACCCCTGGCTTGTACTTCTGTTGTCAGACTTTGTTGGTGGCCTTCTTTGCTATTACTATTACCCTTTTGTTTCTGGCTACTTGTTGTATGGATTTTGTAATCATTGCCAGTTTCTTAAGAATTTAAGGTTTTTGTTGGAGTAGGTATAAGGAAGCTGGGCAATCAGCCTTTTTTTCTGGCAGCCACTTTAGCTGGAAGACATTGTCTTAATTTATGTTTGATTTTTAATCAGCAGATATGCTATTTCAGTGAACAGTAGGAAGGGTTGTGTCCTTGGTGCTACTTTGTATCTACAGTAACTGGCATAGAATAGGTAACTTAATAACAGAAATACTTGTTGAATTGAACAGAATTTAAATTAGAATAATGACTGTTAACGAAAACCAAACCATGCATTTAAAAAAGCACACTGAAAATAAAGTCCGAGACCATTTCTTATTAACTTTTCATAATACTCGGCACATCAGCACTTTACAATGTTTTGCATGATGTGTTCAATGATGGTAAGATTTGGTCTTTAATATTTATTATTTATCTCTTATTCAAAGATAATATTACTAGTAATATAGTATTTATGGTTATAAATATTAGGAGGCGATGAATCATTTGTTCTGTGCTTTAAATTTTGTCCATGAAAAGCATCAAC
This sequence comes from Petaurus breviceps papuanus, assembly GCF_028583685.1. Taxonomy (NCBI): domain Eukaryota; kingdom Metazoa; phylum Chordata; class Mammalia; order Diprotodontia; family Petauridae; genus Petaurus; species Petaurus breviceps. The sequence continues at coordinate 18,613,094 of NW_027185777.1, read as the reverse complement.
CAGACCTAAACAGCCTCTAAGCTGCAGCCGTGGCTGCTTGCTGCATTCCAAAGGATTTCTTCTACACATAAAGGATGTTTTCCTCTACATTTTTCACGGGCCTCCTGAAATCCTTTGGCATGCTGGCAGGAGGTCCAAGGGCTGTAGGTTGTACAGGCCTGCTCTAACCTGCGGGTAGCTGGAGCCAAACAGAGCAAGCTAGAGACAGGGAGTCAGAAATCAAACAGAAGCCTAATTTCAAAGGGAGGGAAACAGCTTGCAAGCAAGGAGGGATCGAGACACATGTGCCGAGGCCCAAAACCTAGTTGAGGGACCTGAGGCAGTATGGGAAGATCTGAGTGCTTGGTTGTGCAGTGACCTGTGGCTCTAACAGTGAGGGCTAACAGCAACAGTGTGACAAGTTTGATGCGTAGCAGAGCTTCATGACCAGAACTTGTCCAAGCTCAGAGAACACCTTGTGCTGGTCAAAGCAATATGATAATTATATGATTTTGCCAGAAAGTGAGATCATCCAGAGGGTAAACACAAAGGACTGTTGTTATGTCAAGCTCAGGGCACAGCCTGTTTGCTGGGCCTTAGCTCTAGAAAACAAGGTATCTCCTCATATCTTGACATTTCTCCCTTTTGACCAAAGGGAGGGGGTCTGAAAGAACTCCCATCCTTCTGGCCAATAAAGGAGAGGCAGGTATAAGCCAAGATGCCACGAGGGGCCAGTTGTTTTATCCCAGGAAGCCAGTTCCTTGAGGAGACCTATTTGGGATGTGTGTCCCAGGTATCAGTGCTAGCCATTGTTTGCTTGCAAGCAGAAAAGAGAGGGGGGCCAAGAATGTAGAGAGAGAAAATGCCAACACACTTGAATCAGGGCCTTGGTGGTTGGGCACATAACAAAAGGGAAGAGGAGAAAAAACTAGGACTGTATACTCAGCCCTCATCTGGAATCTTGGGACAGCTGTTTCATCTGTTGGCTGTTTCTGGGTCCACACTAGATGAACCTTGAAGTCTCTGGAGAGTTCTGCCATTCACTTAGGAGCAGGGGCTTTCTTCAGACGGTCCAGGAGTACACACCCACAAGTTTAGCAGCTCTGGGAGTAGTCAGAAGAACCTTATAAACAATGATTGATTGATCAGTATGGGGCCAGTTTTCAGATAAGAAAACTCCTTGCATCAATCTTTGGATCTGAGTTTCTGGTCAGTATAACATAGGCCCTAGGTTAAAGATCTCTGAGCAGCACATAGAGATCAGGTTTCCCAGCCATGTGGGGCTTAGCTTCAAACAATACAATAAGGTTTTTCATAAATTCATAATCATAACTATATTAAGTCAGGTCATATTAATGGCATGTTACATATCAAACTACTTAGAGGGCTCACAGTGGACTGGTTTTGAGAAGAGTGATTTACGTATCACCGAGGTAAACCAAGAAAACTTAAACATAAACATCTTAAAACAAAAGACCAAAGCAATGCAGTAGTTATCACCAATGTTAATAAACATCAGGTCTTCTCATATCCTAGTAACCCATTCTCAATATCCATTTAGTCAGCACATTCTAGATGTCTCATGTTATCTGGTCCCAAGATATTTTTCCTTGGACAATAAGCTTTTTAAAAGGATGTGATAAAAAATATCAGAAAACTGTCAAACATTTAATGAGGTATATTTCATTTAAAAATATACAGTAATAATATATAATAGCAATTTTTCATTTGAAATTCTTGGCTATTATGAAAGTATATAGGGTGATTTACAGATGTAAGTTCAACATATCAATGATGAGAAACTATCAGGCATTTGCTGTATGTCTGAAGCTCCAGAATATGGGTAGTTTTAATTTATAAGTAAAAGACAAATGAAATGTTAACTGTTAGGGAAACATCAGAAAAGATATGAAGTCCTAAGTTGTGGTTATTGGAATTTTGCTATTTAAGGTAAAAATTCTTAGGACTATAACTTACTATTGTTCTGAGCTTTGATTACAGGGATAGTTGTCTGAACTGTCATGAAGCCAATAGTAGAAAATGGCATGTGCTGCAGTCTGGGAACTGATATTTTATTTCCCCATTATGCTATTTCCTTTCTGAAAAGGAAAAATCCCCTGCTGGTTAATCCTGAGTCCTGCTTTTAATACTATCTGATTACATGATTGACTGTCAGATATGCCTCATGCCTGGAATCAGAGTTAAGGGAGTTTTTCCTCCTGTTATATATACAATGTTATAACTATACCCCTTTTCCTTTTATAGCAAATTTATATAATTAAAAAGTTTTGTAAGTACAGTACTAAATCTATTAAAAAATAGATTGATACTGGAACATCTCTGGGTTACTATTATAGAATGCAAGCATGAACATCTTACAATTTTAACCTCTATTTGTGGTCAAATTATAATATAGGGCTCATATCCTCCTGAGGGGGAAATGATTAGACAAGGCAATACAACAAAGATGTAATGTGAAAGTTTTCTAAATAAATGGAATATAGTAAATGTTGAGAAAACAAGAAGATTAGACTATTTTCTCTATGAGCTATATACATATTTACATATGTGTGTGTGTGTGTGTATGTATATATATATATGTACTTCTGAATTTATCTACCATGAAAATTCAGGTTTTGAGTATGTTTTAGTAATAAGCTCTCAAAATTGGATTAAGGATTTTACATATAAATTAAATTGATAATGGTAAAGAAAGGGAAATTATTTTAAAGTATCTGTCTGATCATTTTAAAGGACAGAAGAGTTTACAGTTGAACCCCCACAAATTTTTAAAAGATTCTTATATATGGAACAGGACTTAGGTAAGGATAGAAATAACAAATGGAATAAAGTGAAATTCTCTGAAGTTTCAAGATTGAAGAACCAAATTTACTAAATTATATTGTCAGAATTATCTAGGCACCTAGATTTGGAACTAGAGAAGCAGAGTTCCCTTTAGGGCTGTCCTGAGAATAAAGCCTGTTGTCCAAGGAAAAATATCTTGGGACCAGATAACAACATGAGACATCTGGAACTCAAAATGTGCTGACTAAATGGATATTGAGAATGGGTTACTAGGATATGAGAAGACCTGATGTTTATTAACATTGGTGATAACTATTGCATTGCTTTGGTCTTTTGTTTTAAGATGTTTATGTTTAAGTTTTCTTGGTTTACCTCGGTGATACGTAAATCACTCTTCTCAAAACTAGTCCACTGTGAGCCCTCTAAGTAGTTTGATATGTAACATGCCATTAATATGACCTGACTTAATATAGTTATGATTATGAATTTATGAAAAACCTTATTGTATTGTTTGAAGCTAAGCCCCACATGGCTGGGAAACCTGATCTCTATGTGCTGCTCAGAGATCCTTAACCAAGGGCCTATGTTATGCTGACCAGAAACTCAGATCCAAAGATTGATGCAAGGAGTTTTCTTATCTGAAAACTGGCCCCATACTGATCAATCAATCATTGTTTATAAGGTTCTTCTGACTACTCCCAGAGCTGCTAAACTTGTGGGTGTGTACTCCTGGACCATCTGAAGAAAGCCCCTGCTCCTAAGTGAATGGCAGAACTCTCCAGAGACTTCAAGGTTCATCTAGGGTGGACCCAGAAACAGCCAACAGATGAAACAGCTGTCCCAAGATTCCAGATGAGGGCTGAGTATACTGTCCTAGTTTTTTCTCCTCTTCCCTTTTGTTATGTGCCCAACCACCAAGGCCCTGATTCAAGTGTGTTGGCATTTTCTCTCTCTACATTCTTGGCCTCCCTCTCTTTTCTGCTTGCAAGCAAACAGTGGCTAGCACTGATACCTGGGACACACATCCCAAATAGGTCTCCTCAAGGAACTGACTTCCTGGGATAAAACAACTGGCCCCTCGTGGCATCTTGGCTTATACCTGCCTCTCCTTTATTGGCCAGAAGGATGGGAGTTCTTTCAGACCCCCTCCCTTTGGTCAAAAGGGGGAAATGTAAAGATATGAGGAGACGCCTTGTTAGAGAAGACAATCTTTATGCTGTCCTTCATAGGAGGGTATTTGGTTTGATTAGGATTAAATATGTTTCACCATGAGGTTTTTTTTGGTAAAAATGTTTATGGGCAATTATAAATACTGAAATCTATGAAAGGACAGACTACCCTTACATTGTATTACCTTAACCCACTGGATAAAAGGCAAAACCTTTTCCTTAGTTTGACCTAGATGTCTACCAGCTGAGATACACACTCTATACTGATTTTGTAGCTCTTATTTTCTATTAGTCATACAGAAAAAGCAGATTAAAATCTGTTCTGACTTGCTTTTTTGGCATAAGAGAGCATTTTTAAAATTCCCTTGCTAACTCTGCAGTTGCTGTTTTATCTTGTTTTATTAACAGCTTCCAAAGCACAGAATCAAAATTAGACATGCCACCAAAAAAAGATGTAATTTGTGTTTTTTGGATATGTTGCAGAGAGAAATTTCACATTTTGTCCTTTTCTTTATAGTTTCCCAAAAGATATTTCTAGAGCTCTTTTCAATATGATGGTTCAAATAATCTGTTTTAATTAAGCTATCTTGTGCTTAAAGGAGCTTATGACTTTATTGATAACTGCAATATTTTTATCCCTATTTTGAGAATTCTCCTTAATAGTGTGATTAGGAAATTTTTAGGCATAGGTTAGTGGGTAAAGTTGGCAAATGTAGGAAGAGACCGTGGGGGAATATAAGGGAAGGCGAGTGTAGTTTGATTGGTGTCCTCCAATTTGTTGCCTCTCCCGACTTTCTAAAGAATTTGGGAACATCAGTTGCAGTGTTAAAGGTGTTAAAGATTTCCTGAAGAAAGAAAAACTTAGTTTTTAATTTACAAGGAGAATTTCCTTTACTGTGTCTTGTTTGAGTCCTCCCTACATTCCAACTTTGACTTTTGGCTGAGTACCTCTGCTAATTAGAGTTTATAATACAGTGTAAGCCAAGGTCATGGGTTGAATCATCCTGTTAATGGTCATTCATTTATTTATTTATTTATTTTTGGCCCTGTGCCTTCCTAACCATCATGCAAATTGTATGTCATGGTTAAAAGGGTGCTAATGCTAGTTGAATTAATGTGGCTTCCTTTGCAAAAAATTTTATCACCCTTATTCAAAAACAACTCAGAATGAATGTTATGTTGACAGTAAGTAAGTAGTGCTATCTTTGTGTATCAAGTACAACACAATAAAAGTACTTTTTTTTCTTAGGAGAGACACCTGGTTAAAACTATTATATAGTTTGAATTCAAATAATTTTAAAGATAAGAGAAGCTCTGGTGCTAGCATCCATTGAAATTGGGGCATCCCAAGCAAAACTTCAGAATTTTAACTTTGGTCAGGCAAAGTGGTATATGGAGGGCTTGCCTTAGAATCAGGAAGACCTGTGATTAAGTTTTGCTCCTGATTTGTTTTAGTTTGTGACTGTTGGCAAGTCACACAGACTTTCAGTGTCCCATGCCCCACCTTAAGACTATAAATGACAGACAAGTTATCTCCCTGTCCATACCAGGAAGCTCCCCACATGGATGATTTTTTCCCCCTTTATTTTGAAATAGTGACTATTAATGGTTTATTCTGACAGAACTACTTACATAATGTAATATTCATTATTTTAAAAACTTTTTGAAAGGTTCTACTAATTTTTCCTTTTTTGAAAACATCAACAGGGGCAGCTAGGTGGCGCAGTGAGTAAAGCGCCGGCCCTGGGGTCAGGAGGACCTGAGTTCAATTCTGGCCTCAGATACTTAACACCCACACAAAAAAACTAGCCGTGTAACCTTGGGCAAGTTACTTAACCCCAATTGCCCTCCAAAAAGGCAAAAAAAACCAAAAACCCAAAATCAACGATCCATAAGGTCCTTTGACTTTAGGGATAAAGAAATAATAGTATCGTAGTAAACTCATAAATGAGTTAAGGCTATTTATCTTAATTTAGGTGTCAATCCTAGATATGTGCTGAAGAATTGGATGGCAGAATCTGCCGTGAGAAAAGCAGAAATGAATGATTTTTCGGAGGTAAGATTGTTGAATTTTTTCTACATGTTCACGATTTTAAGTGCCATGTGTTTTAAACTTTTGCTAGTGTTGGTAGGCTTTTCTAAACAGACAAAAACTCATTTTCATGCTCACAGTCTTGTGATTTGTCTTTTGAAATTTGGTCTTGAGGAAAAGACTTGACATTGAAAAACATTATAGTTGTTGGTCAGTGGTGACACTACTTGGGGTTTTCTTGACAAAGATATTAGAGTGATTTGCCATTTCCTTCTCTAGTTCATTTTAAAGATGAGGAACTTAGACAAAGGGTTAAGTGACTTGCCTAGGGTCACTGTGTGTGAGGCTGAAGTAGTACTCAGGAAGATGAGTCTTCTTGACTCCAGGCCTAGTGCTCTATCTGCTGAGCCAACTAGCTGGTTACAATATTTTAAATAAAGTTTGGCATATATTGAAAAAGGGAATATTGACAACATTTTTTAAAAGTCTGGATCACAAGCCTATAAATTGCCAAGAACTCTGAAGTAAGTTGAGCAAAGTCCTATAGCCAGGGCTAAAATTAGGTCTTTCTGAATACAAGGTGAGACTCTCTACTACATCACATTGCATCTCTTCATTGCATACAGTAACAATTTTAGAACATATATAGAAAATACCTTTATTTAAAAAAATTTTTGTTTAATGTTTTATTTTTCCCCGATTACATGTAAAAACAATTTTTAACATTCGTTTTTAAAACTTTGAATTCCAAATTTTCTGCCTTCTTCTCTCTCCACCCTTCCCCCATTGAGAAGGCAAGCAGTTTGAAATAGGTTGTTATACATGTGCAGTCATACAAAACATATTTTCATTTTAGTTATGTTGTGAAAGAAAACAGACAAAAAACTCAAGAAAATAAAGTAAAATAAAAGTATGCTTCAATCTGTATTCAGGTACCATCAATTCTTTCTCTGGGGATCGATGGCATTTTTCATCATAAGTCCTTCAGAATTGTCTTGGATCACTGTATAGCTGAAAATAGCTAAGTCAGTCACAGTTGATCATCATACAATGTTGCTGCTACTCTGTACACAATACATGTCACTCTGCATTATCTTCTGTAAATCTTCCCAGGTTTTTTTTTTTTTTTTAGGTTAAGGGGTATGTTTGGTTTTATAGTCTTTAGGCATAGTTCCCAACTGCTCTACAGAATGGTTGAATCAGTTCACAACTCCACCAACAGTGACTCAGTATCTCATTTTTCCCCCCATTCCTTCCGACATTTCTCACTTTACCTTTCTGTTTCATTAGCCAATTTAATAGGTATGAAGTAGTATCTCAGAATTGTTTTAATTTTCATTTCTCCATTCAGGTTTAGAGCATTTTTTCATATGGATATAGATAGCTTTGATTACTTCATCTGAAAACTGTTCATTTTAAAAAATCATTTGTCAATTGGGGAATGGCAGTTATTTTTATAAATTTGATTCGGTTCTTTGAGAAATGAGAGCCTTTATCAGAGAAAATTGCTTCTAATTTTTTTCACAATTACAATTGCTAACTGTACTTCTCTTCATCCTAGTTTCCCCTCTGTTTATTTTGTTCTTTCTCTGCTTTCACCCTCTCCCTCCTCAAAAGTGTTTAATTCTGACTACAGCCTCCCCCAATCTACCCTCCCTTCTGTCATCTCTCTTTTCTTATCCCTTTCCCCCCTACTTTCCTGTAGGGTAAGATAGATTTCTATATTCAATTGAGTGTATATGCAATTCCCTCTTTGAGCCAATTCCAATGAAAGAAAGGTTCACTCACTCCCTCTCACCTCCCTCATGTTCCCCTCCACTGTAAAAACTTTTTCTTACCTCATTTATGTGAGATAATTTGCCCCATTCTACCTTTCCCTTTCTCCCAGTGCATTCCTCTCTCACCCCTCAATTTTATTTTTTTTAGGTATCATCCCTTCTTATTCAGCTGACACCTGTGCCTTCTGTCTACATATTCTCCTTCTAAATGCCCTATTAATGAGGTTCTTGTGAGTTACATGTATTATCTTCCCATGTAAGAATATAAACCGTTTAACCTTAAGTCGCTTATGATTTCTCTTTCCTGTTTACCTTTTCACGCTTCTCTTGTCATATTTGAATCATATTTTCCATTCAGTTCTGGTCTTTTCATCAAGAATGCTTGAAACACCTCCATTTCATTGAATATTCATTTTTTCCTCTGAAGGATTATACTCAGTTTTGCTGGGTAGGTGATTCTTGATTGTAATCCTAGCTCATTTGCCTTCCAGAACATCATAGTACAAACCCTCCAGTCCTTTAATGTAGAAGCTGCTAAATCTTATGTTAACCTGACTGTGGCTCCACAATACTTTAATTGTTTCTTTCTGTTGGCTTAAACATTTTCTGCTTGACCTGGTAGCTCTGGGATTTAGCTATAATGTTCCTGGGAGTTTTCATTTTGGGATCTCTTTCAGGAGGTGATCAGTGGATTCTTTCAGTTTCTATTTTGCCTTCTCCCTTTAGAATATTAGGACAGTCTTCCTTGATAATTTCTTGAAAGATGATGTCTAGGCTTTTTTTTAAAATTATGGCTTTCAGGTAGTCCAATAATTTTCATATTATCTCTCCTGGATCTCTTTTCCAGGTCAGTTATTTTTCCAGTGAGATATTTCACTTTGCCTTCTATCTATTTTTCATTCTTTTGATTTTGTTTTATTGTTTATTGATTTCTCATAAAGTCTTTAGCTTCCATTTACTCCATTCTGATTTTTTAAGGAATTATTTTCTTCAGTGAGTTTTTGTATCACCTTTTCCACTTGGCCAATTCTACTTTTTTAGGAAATTTTTTTCTTCAGTGAATTTTTGTGCCTCTTTTTCCATTTGGCTGATTTTGCTTTTCAATGCATTCTTCTCATTTTTTTTTGTACTTCTTTCAACACTTGGCCTTGTCTATTTTTTAAGGTGTTATTTTCTTCATTATTTTTTTTCTATCTTTTTTACCAAGCTGTTCACTTTTTTAAAAAACATTTTCTTGCATCACTATCATTTCTCTTCCTAATTTTTCCTCTTTCTTACTTGATTTTCAAAATCCTCTTTGAGCTACTCCATGGCCTGAGACTAACTGATATTTTTCTTGCAAGCTTTGGATGTAGTAGTTTTGACTTTTTCTTCTTCTGAGAGTATGTTTTGATCTTCATTGTCACCATAGTAACTTTATATGGTCAGATTTTTTTCCTGTTGTTTGCTCATTTTTCCAGTCTGTTAAAGGGGGGCTCTGCTTCCAGGGTGGAGGGTACACTATCCCAAGCTTCAGGGTTTTTTGCAGTTGTTTTCAGAAATACTTCTAGGGACCTGTAAGTTTTCAGCTCTTCCAAGGTGGTGTGATCTAAAGAGATGTGTTTACTACTCTCCTGGCCTGTGCTTTGGCCTTTGAGCAACCACAAGCACTCTTTTCTGCCCCATTCCACTGCAGTCACAATCTCTGTTGTGCTGGTGCTCCTTCTGGCCCTAGGACCTCCACCCAGGACTGCAGTGTGGGCAATGCAACAGAGTCCCACCTCTAGTGCCAGCAAAAAGACCCCTGTAATCTTATTCTGTCTGTGGACCGAGAGCTCCAGAAACAGCCAATGCCACTGTAGATTCAGTGGCTCTCAAGGCCTGCTCCTGGTTTGCTGGAGCTGGGTCTGTGCTGTCACAGTTTGTGCTGGACTATGCTCCACTCTCACCCAGTGTGACAGACCTTTCCTGCTGACCTTCTAAGTTGTCTTTGGCTGGAAAATGATTTTACTCTGATCTTTCTTGCGTTCTTCCACTCCAGGAATTATTTTATAGAATTATTTAAAGGTGTTCAGAGGAGTTTGGGGGAGAACTTGGGTGAGCAGCTGCCTTTTCTTGACTGTCTTGACTCCCCATCATATGTTACCATTTAAATCTTAGCAGTCCATACATTCTGACATGGCAGTCATGTAAAAAAGATCCAAGATGATAAGCTAGAAGAGGGTGGTGGCAAACGTTGGGTTTGAGGAAGTTAGGTGACATGGTGAACACTGAGCCTAGAGGGAGGAAGATCCGAGTTCAAATCCAATTTCAATAGACACACTAGCTGTATGACCCTGGGAAAGTCACTTAACCCTGTTTGCCTCAGTTTCCTCATGTTAAATGGGAATCATAATAGCACCTACCTTCAAGGGTGGTTGTTACAGTCATATGTGCTAATAATTATGAAGTACTTTGCACAGTACCTGGCTAGCTATTATGCTCATTAAAACAAAATAAGCTTGGTTTCATTTTTAAATAATACTATGTATCCAGCATTGTGCTAGGTATTAAATACCCCCACATTTATGTTAAAATGTAGTAATAAAATAAAGGCTAAGATTATCTTATTAGAATTTCTTCTCCTGGGGTGGCTCAGTGAATAGAGCACTGGCTCTGGAGTCAGGAGGACCTGGGTTTGGAAAACTAGCTGTGTGACCTTGGGCAAGTCACTTAACCCCAATTGCCCTCCCCCCCAAAAAAAAGCAAAAAAAAAAAGGAATTTCTTCTCTCTCTCCCAGTGAAGTTTTTATTTGTTCTAATTTTTTAGGTTCATCTTTTACAGCAAGTTCTTCAGCGTCCATTCCAGAAGCAGTCAGCAGCAGAAAAAGCAGGGTATTCTTTACCTACCCCTTTATGGGCAAAAGATCTCAAAGTTAGCTGTTCATCCTGATGAAAGTTGGTACTAAATAGGAATACTTGTTAAACACTGGACTTTTAATATAATGTAGTCTGAGAAATTGTTAATAAGAAATTGCATATTGATGAATCATAGATTTTTATAATAATGTAGTATAATTATATGTGAAAAATGAACATTTATTTACCCAAAAAACACTTAATCCTAAACTCTTCCTACTGAAAATTGTTCAGATCTTTGTGTTTTAATCAGTAATTTGTAAAGACTATAACTTCCAGTAATCACTTGAATTGTTTTTAAAAATAAAGAAATTTTAAGATAACCTTTTAGTCAATTCTGCTAAAAAAAATAATGCCTATCTTACATTACTAACTGCTTCTACAAAATCCTATATTAGATGTCACATTTTAGAGAACATTTCATTTTATGATAGAAATAGCTAATAAGTAACTGGCTGGAGTTTACTATGTAGGATCACTGTGAACTTGAGTGATAGCTGAACAATGGCTGTGGTGGAATTTGTGTTATATAAAGTATTGCTAATGTAATTATTATGAAATGACATTAAATGGAGCAGTGTTTTTCAGGCTTTTGCTTCTGTTTGAATTTCTTTAGGTTTCAGAATCAAATTTTAAAGACCAGACTCCATTAAACAAGCATATTTTTCAATAGAATAATTTTCTTTTTAAGTTCTCTTGGTAAGACTTAAAAAGACAACATTAAGTTCCAGTTTATTTTATTTTACTTAAAATAAAACATTTTATCTTTGTACAAAACTTATTTAGCAAATATTCAACTTGTTTTTGTTTTGTGGAAACATGTATATCAAGGCCCCTGTGCTGGTAGAGATGCAGGATGGGATGGTGCTGGTGCACGAGAACTCTTCAGACCACAGAGTGGAGCCTGGTGTACAAGCTGGGCTCTTCTGCATTGCTTCTTCTCTTGACTCCTAGGCTTCATTCAGATCTTGGGCTTGTTCTCAGTTTCTTTTGTTAGCAGCCTTGTTTTTGATCTGTTGATTCTTTTCTGATGTATTTCTTTGTTATGGTACAGCCTTCAGCATGCCACTTCCTTGGACCATATGTAGCCAAGGCCTTACCCATCTATGCACAGCACAGGGGGAAAAACAAAGGCCTCTAAGTTAGGAGAAGTGTGTTCTTGGGCTGCCTCTGTTGCTATGTGTCTGAGCCTTATGCATAAAATGGAAGTGGTTGGATTAGGTGATTAGGGAGGTACTTCCTAGCACTAAAATTCTGTGACTACAAAATAAAATTTATATACATATATAAAATTATTCACAGAACTCTAAAAACAAAAAATTTATAGCATTTACATTTTTATAGTAATCTATAAACTTATCCAGTGGTCAGAGTTGCTAATGCTATCTACCCAGAACAGTCATGAATGTGGAAGTAAGTAAAAAGGGCCTTTAGAAGGAATTTTAGGACTCATTTCCAAGCCATCTGGGAATTTAGAATTGTACATAAAAGTTAGCTTTCTGATTTAATGAGATGTATATCTCAGGTTACAGATGGACAACAGATTATCTGCAATAAAGAGAGGTGAGAAGGGAGGGGGCTGACAAAAGAGGGAGGAGATTCACCACCATGGGGACACGCAGTTGTACAGTTTTTACTTTCAGTAATTACACAGAAAACAACAAAATTGGTCTACCATGTTGAACAACAACAAAAAGTCTGAGACGAATTCAGGAAAAAAAGGTTGATCAGCATCAGAGAAGCCCAGGTGATCTGGCTAAGTCCCAAGGAACCCTCTGATAAGGGCCTAGGTAGTCCTGGGGAGTTTCAATTAACAGGGCTCTTAAACTTGCTTGGAAGCAAACCTAGACCACAAAGGTGGCTCAGGAAGTAATCCAATTTATCATGTGTTAAAATAATATATAACTTTAAGCTAGAAAGGACCTTAGGAATAATTCTGCAGATAACAAAACTGAGGCCTCCTCAGTGATTTGTTCAAGGGTCACAAATGTATTAAAAGTAGGCGACCGAGGATTTAAACTTAGATCCTCCAACTCCAAATCTCTAAACTGTGCTGCCTTTGGGCCCTCGAAAGGAAATGGATCCCTGAGCCCACAGGGATTATGGAGGGTGGGCTTAGAGTTAGACTGATCAACAAGCAGGGTAAAGAAGGGCAGTGCCATAGGTACCTGTTCTTACTTCACTACATTGGAGTCAAGTATCAGGAAAAATGCTTTCCTGAGATTTATTTCACTATGTTGGGAAATCACACATTTTTGTTAACTTGGATGTCTATGATCCTCCCAGAATCAGATGTTGGTAACTGGTAATTTTCTAATAGGTTGACAGTATTTAAAGAGGAATTTTGTATATATATTAGTTATCCTTTGTCCTTGTGCTAACACATATTCATAAAATAACCAATAAGGCCTCATAAATTATAATTTAATAGATATATTGAGATTAATCATATCTTCCTCAACTGTACTTTATAAAGGTAAACTGAAAATATTTAAATTATCATCTAGTTTAAAAACTGACAAACCTGAAAATCTTCCATCCATATTAAAAAAAAAAACTATTTAGGTCCTACATATTATGTTTGCTTTGTAAGTAAAATTAAATTTAACTTATTTTCTAAACTTCATTTTTCATACACCAAAATGGAGGCATATATCATCTTTCTTAGATTTGAAAAATGATAGGTTTAGAACGCACAATACTTTAGTGGTGGTTAATTTACAAATTCAAATTTGTGGTACTTATACATGAAAAATGGCTAATTTACAAATTACAAATTTGTGGTACTCATACATGAAAAAACCAAGTTCATGCATAGTACATTCTAAAATGAAATGGGCAGTGAACTAAAAATAAAATGAATAAACTGACTTTTCAGTTTCTTTTCCTTTTGTTTTCCTAGAAATATGACTGGAGAAACTTGTATATTTGCTTTGGGGAAATGCATTGTGAAGTGATAACACTAAGAAATGTGACCAGAATTAAAAACTTTAAAAATTATTTTAAATGGTAGATTATATTATAAATTGTGTTTAGTTTTCCTTTCCCCCTCCCCTTTTTTGGTCTGGACTATGAGTTTTCTACAATGGTGTATTGCCTCCGTTAAGACAGGCTCAATTTATCTGTAATTTGTAGTTTTAAGAGTTTTCTGGGATTCTGGCAAGTGAAGAGGTTTGCTCTTGGCTAAAGAGCTAGATGATTAGATGGACTGTGTGGACACTGCAGACCTAACCAATTCTAAAACTTTGGTGACTCCAAGATCAGCTTTATGCCCAGCACACTGTGCTGCCATTTTATCTATTCAACCTGAGAAACACAAAGGGAAAATGTTTTTCTTTTAGCTTTTAAACACAGAATTATAGACTGTTAAGACTTGGAGGCCTCTAGAAGGTATCCTGTCCATCTTTCCACCCAACTAACATGGTCCCTCTACTATACCCCAGCTTTGGCCATAGAGTCTCAGCTATTAGACATACTGTGATTTCATAAAGCAGTTCCTCCATTATGGGAAAGCTCTCTTAGAAAGGTCTCATACAGGGCTAAGATCTGCCTCCCTCTAATTTCCACCTACTATTCTCTATACAATATTTCTATTTAAATGTTACGTTTTATGTAATTCTTCTATTATAAAATGAGACATATACCATAATTTTGATCAATTTTTAAAAACAAGGGTATATTCAACTGAAATACAAAGATACGAAAAAAACAGATGTTTAGTCATAAGTCAGTCAATTCTAAAAAGGTTAATAATTGAATGATTGAAAATGTGTACATCATTTCTATTTTGAAGTTTCAATATTAATTATCTCAATAATACAACAATTAAAATAACACAATCAGGAAAAAAAGTATACTCATTTATGTAGAAATATTTTGTCATGTTTCTCTTCCAGGAAACAAAATCTTTCAGGATAGGTTGCCTCTTTTCTTTTGCAAAGCTTTCATCAGATCAGACATAAAATCTTGTTCCCCACTTGCACCGCCAGGGGCTGGTCCTGGATTCTCTAGCCTTTTAGGAGGCATTGGAGGCTTTTTAGTGATGGGTGGGGGAGGTTTACTGGGTTCTGTGGATTGGAAGGGTGGAGGGGGAGGGGGAGGTGGTAATGGAAATTCATCACCCATAGAAGCTGTAGGAGGTGGAGGAGGCACAAAGCTGGGGGGTTCTTCGTTAAAATCTGGTGGCGGTGGGGGGAGCTCAGCCTCTCCCAGAGGTGGTGGCAAAGGAAAATCATCCTGAAGTGACGGTTTGGAGGGTAGCATGGGTTTGGGGGGCATCAGAGACGCTGAATTCACATCAGAAGAACGCCGCTGTGGTGGTGGTGGTGGCAGGTGGGATTTCTTCAGATTATTGGCTGGAGGTGCTGGTGCATCACAGTTACTGATGGCTGGCTTCTTGTCCTTTAGAAAGACAACATTATTCATATTCCCACAGAAGAATAAACTTATTAAAACATTTCAAGTCTAGGTAATGTAGGCATATTTCAAATGCAGTGCTTTGCACGCATAAAATCTTGGAATGTCAATGGAATTACACTTGAAGTTTGGTTCCCCTTCTCCCTGCCCCTGTAATGGGAATGCAAATTTGGAAGATCTTCCCTGCCCCTAGGCTAAAATGCATCTGAAGCCTGGGGAGGGAGGCTAGTTTTTCAGTAGATACTTCTTGATTGGCCAGTGAGTCAATAAGGTTGTTACATTCTCTGAGCCAGGAGAAGGCTATATAAGCCCTGATGTGTAGCTTTGTTTTGGGACTCACTTTGAGAAGTGTTCTGTGATTTGATCTGAATTCTGGGAAGCCGTTGTTGAGAGTCCCCCGGCTTTGAAAAACCCAGATTTGGAAACCCAGATGTTGACTGGGTATGGATATAATGGTTGGACAGTTTGGAAATCTGTCTACTTGATCTGTTTCTGTCTTGATGTTTCTGTCTGTATATTTTGAAGTTGGGGTGCTGACCTTTTTCCCCTGAATAAGGTAAACGATATATGTCTGACTGATTAAAGTAAGCTTGTTAACCCATTTTGAGTTGCTTTCCTTTAACAAAGCAGATCCAAGAACCTGTGTGAGCAGCCACCCTGGGGATGCCGGGGTGCTTGCTGCTACACCCCCCTGACGCTCCCCCCCCCCACTTTGACACCATGACTGGCATTTCTTTTATCCAGATTAGCAAGTCCAGGGAACTTGAGTGACTTTCTCAATTAAGGTCGAAGGGGCATGCAGTAAGGAAGTGAACTGGAATCCGAACTAGGCCTTTTGTCTGCAAATCCAACATCTTTTCCAGATACACTGTAGGCTAGCGAAAACCTTTCTGGGCCTCAGTTTCTTCATCAATAAAATGGAGGTTATAACATTTATGTACTTATTTAACAGGACACTGATGAGGAAGGTGTTTTGTAAATGTAAGATTTATGTTAAGATTAAACCTGCATAACAGGGGGAAGGGAATACGTATATACAGCTTGCTCTGTGCCAGGTGCCATGCCGTTTACAAAGATCCCAAATGACAGGACAATCTGGTAAAGATGACATTGTCCTAATTCTGGCGTTCATTTTTGGTTAACATAGAGCCAGAGGACTAAAGGAATGAGTATGGCTGACAGTGAGCTCACGGATTCAAGTCTAAGGATCTGTCTCTCGCTTTAAAGGATTGTATTGGGAGAGAATTTAGCTATTGCTATTTTCTCCTTTTATCTAACTTTCTGCTCAGCCAACATTCTGTCCCTAAAGCAAAACAAAACTAAACCTGAACAGATACTGGATTCTCCTATACCAGTAGGCTCCCAGAGTACCCACATTTAGAAACTGAGCATAGCCACTTCTATTGTACATGAGCAGTTTGACCACCCTGACATTAGTAGCTATAGCCCTTGGTAAAATGGGGGACCGCTGCAGGAGACAAGGACCCTGCCCATCCTCCTATTATAAACCTTCCTGAATTCCTGGTCATCCACTGAAGTGTAATTCGAATACTACCTCCTCCTCGAAGCCTCTCCTTATTTTTCCTGTGTGTTGTGAATAAATGACCTTTTCCCCTCATAGCCCTCTAGAGCTCTTTGTTTTACACACTTCTAGTGAATCTATGTGTCTTTTCCCCCTTCTAGATGATGAATTCCATAATGTCACTCACATATTTTACCTAATAGCAGTCTACACAATGTAGGTACTTAATAGATGCTAAAATGAGGACAAAGAAGTCTTCCAGATCCTTTTTGTCTCATCCTGGCATGAATGTCCTACTTTTATTAGGGCAGAGAATCTTTTCTGAGTAACTTTTATGAGAATTTAGAAGAAAGGACAGTTCTGGTAAAAAAACAAACCAACTGTCCCCTCTGTCCTAGCTTCTTCTATCTCTGCTTCAATTTCTCGTCCCAGAAGTCTGGGAATCATAACAGTAATTAACATTTATATAGCATTTTAAGGTTTAAAAATGCTTGTCTCCTAGGGCTGTAGACTTTGTAAGAAAGCTTCAGTCAGATTACCTTTCAACTGGTGAACTAGTTTAGTGTACCTGTTTGTTTCAAAAGCGTTTGCCACTAGAAATTGGAAGAAGTGGTCTCCATAAGCTCATCTTATATCTAGAAGAGGCCTTAGATATCATTGCATCCAACTCCCTTATTTAGCAAATGAAGAAACAGGTGCAGAGATAGCCTTGTGTAGTTTTTAAGACTATTTCCTCAGTGGCCTTGGGGAAGTCACTCCCTTTCAGTGTCCTTAGGAAGAATGGATCAAACAGTCCATTCTACCTACCACACGAAATTGTGATAAGAATTAAATGAACTAACTAAAGGTGAACAAAGTAAACTGTAATAAAGACAAAAGGTATTATTACCATTATTACTGTTGTCAAGCCAGGGTATCAGATGTGGCTAAGGGCCACCCCTTTTTCTGCAATCATTGGGATGTAGAATGATGACTGATATTTACATAAAATTTTATTCAAGCTTTTCAGCTATGTTACTTCCTCCAGAACAGAGTTTCATTTTTAAATAGAATTGTAATGCTTTTTTTTTTCTTTCATCATGTAATGACCTCTTCCCACTGAATATCAAATTAGGCTTTTTCCAAGAAAACCCTTATGATTTGTTTTTTCTTTCATTTATTTAGTTTGCATGGATAAGCTAACTAACTGTTCCCCCCCACCCCCACCCCATTCATGTAGCTTGGGAACTGGTATTTGCAAGTTATTTAGCTATTTCTATTCTCAGATTCTTTTATTGCTTTAAGCATTTAAATGATTCTCTTCAATAGGCACTATGGAAATCATTAAAGTCATAATAACAAAGTACATAGACTTGAAAGAACAGCCAGAATATCAAACAAAAACAATCTCCAGTCATTTTCAAAACTCTTTAGAAATTGCAAAAGACCTAATAAACAACCACCCTTTTAGCCTCTGTGGTGACTCTCAGTTCACTGTCAGATGAAAATATCAAAGCATTCTGTTATATTACACAGCATACCTAGTATAAGAGGTATAGGTATGTTGCTGTCAAAATTATTTAAAGTTATTTTTAAATCAGACATTCTGGACTATGAAAAGGGAAGTTTTAAATGCAGCTCTTACAGACAAATGATGTGTTACAAAACCCATTAGCAACTAAATTACAATTAATTATTAGCTAGATTTAAGTCCGAGTTCTTTAATTTACAAAGACAAAACTAATAGAGATTATTATTATTTCTGGATACATTTGAAAATGTATTAATGCCCCATCACTCTGGGATATGATATAGAGTATGCAGTGGAAAATATAATTACAAAAAAAAGGCTAATTTAAAAGAAAGGCTGCTGGGTAGTATAGTGGACAGAGTTAGCAAGACCTGAATTCAAATCCCACTTCAGATAATTACTAGCTTTGTGATTCCGAGCAAGTCGCTTAATCAATTTCTGACTATAAAATAGGGATAATAAAATGCAGAGCTAGGTATGCCAGAGGTATGCTTAAATATATACCTGACTAAATGATTAGCTTAATTTATTCAGAACAAAAGAAGTTAATCCCAAAGGATTAAAAAACCAACTCAATTTTTCCCTCCAAAGCTCACAGCTCAAGTTCAATGATTTCTTATGACTCCTCTAAAGTTCTTTGCTTGTATCTTGGTCAGAAAGCAGGTCTTCAATCTCTGCTCCAGATCTCTACCAAGGTGTACACCCTGTATTAGATCTACTAACTGACAAAGTGTACTAGTGTCTGTTTCAACTTGAATGGCAGTTTACACATTTGTACCCTGATAACGTTAGAATACAACTAAATATACAGTTCAGTCTTTCATTTTGAAAGAAAATGCACAACGTGCCAAAATTGATGTTAATTTAGGGTCATAAGTACTCTATTCTATTCCTCTATTCTATGGTTTGTGTTTCAGACATTCACTTATTTGGAAAGCAACAGGAAAGGGACTTCACTGACCACTACATGGTTGCAATTTTTGAGTTCTGAACAAATACTGATTAACTGAGATGTTAGATAATTATGTGTTCAGATAAGGACGAATGTCCTTTTTAACAGAATCAAACTAAAATCTTTGTTTTAACTCATCTTCCTTAAGATCTTCTAAAATACATCAGTTCATTTTGATTCCTAAATAAGTACTGGGACGTTGCGAGTATGGGTTGAATTAGATGGTTTCTGAGGTCTTTTCCAACTCAGACCTAAATTTTTCTGCTTTTTTTCCTGGAAAAGTAGTTATTCTACAAGGATATCATTAACCCACTGTTTGTAGGACATACTCCTTGAACTGGTGGTTATTGTTTATTTTACATAGTAGTGATGGGTTTGTAGAACCATCCACATTTCTCTCACTTGTGCCTCATTCTGAATAGGGACATAAATTTGCTTCATATATATCCAGAGTTAAGGATGGGATCATAGTTTCAATGGCCACAGAACAGAATTTTTCCATTTGTAAAACTGCCTCATGGGAGAATGAACCCTTGTTTTCACTTTCATTAGTACCATTAGTACCTAGCACAGGGATTCATCACCTTAGTTTTATCTTGTTTAAAAAAAATTAACTGTCACATTTTGACACAACAGACATTTCCCAACAAATATTTAAATACAATTCCCCCTGCCCCTCAAAGTACATTATAGTCACACAGTAGTAACACAGCCTTGGATTTTACATTACCCTTGGGTGTCTGCATAATAATCTCAATATATACGAAATACATTTAAAATGTTCTCATAATTATAATTCCATTAACCTGAGAAAATGAACACCCAGCAATCTAAAAAACCAAGCATATGAAAATATACTGTGTAACATCTCTAGGGTGAGGATAATGTCAACTTCAAAAAGGTGTGATGATTCCTGAAATGTAGAGTGATGGGGTAACCCATCACCACTGGCCATACAGTTCCTGACAGGAGTTTGGTTTGATTTCTCTCTGGCACATACAATGTGTAGAAAACTTTACACACTGTGTAATCCCCACGCATCGTAAATGAATAAAAAGCTTTTAACTAGATACTCTACACATATGTTTACACAGATATGTTTAAGCTCTGAAATGGTCAATAAAGCAGCCTTTTTTTTGAGAGAAATTAATTTTCTGGGTTTTTTTTAGAAGAGTACTGGTAAAGATTAAAGAAAATACTTATGACTCTGAGTATTGGTTCATTTACATGGAGTAACTCATACCTTTGTTGCTTCAACATGTCTTTGGGCCTCTTGGAAAATTCCACTAACAGAGTGTGTAGGCTGGGAAATCTGTCCATTAGGCTGTACTGTGTTTACTGTATGCCCTAAAAAGGAAAAGACAGATAAAAAGGAGGAAAGTCAATGTATTTTCATGATGCCAGAGTATATAAATAATCTGAAAATGAAATAGTCCATGTATAGGGACTTTCAATAAAGATTCATAGATAATAATATACAATACTGAAGGTCTGCTTGAAAAATTGTGACTGTAACAGTATTTTGTAAGAAGCACAACAAAAAATTTTTTAATGAACTATTTTTTAAAGTAAAACATTAATTAATTATAATACTTGGAGAATGATGTGTTTAAAGACTGAACTACCTTGTTAAGAGTGTTAAAACCTTTTCTATTTCAACCCTTGTTAATGAAGGTCCAGAATATATTAGTTTACTTTTGTGCCTTGATAAATGTTATAATGTATATAATTAAATATTTTTAATAAATGCTATAATGAATATAAGTATTTTTTGTCACTACAGATATGGAAGGTTCATTTCAAAATACCAATTTTTGTTGCACTATAGAATTAGATATAGATTATAGGAAGTTAATACTGACCCTTGAGATTCCCTATAAATTACTGTAAGAAAAAAGCTGTTATGAACCTATATTATTATTTGCCTCATTCTCCTAAAACTTCACTTTAGTTGACAATTTAATTCAGGTTTCACTATAGAGAACTCAGCTGCTGACTTAATTCAATGGTTTCATCAATTTCACTATGTGGAATCAGACTGATTTGAGATTTACTTAGCAACTAACCCAGTACTCTATGCTCTTTTGTTTTCAAATTGATAATTATTTCTTTTACTATCTTCTAAAGTACTGAAGCTACTCATTAAAGACATAATTTCTAATTTTGGGGGTAATCTTTTTTCTATTTTTTTTCTTTTCTAGCAACACCTCATAGTCTTCGAGTTCACAAATATAGTAGGTAATGGGTATGTGAAAGTACTGGCCCATTCTAAGTACTTTAAGGGAGACATCATGAGGGCTTAATGATTTGTTCTATTTGCCTGTAGTGGGCAGAACCTGGAAGAACGGGTTGAAAGCTATAAAGAAGCAAATTTAGATTTGAGATAAGGAAAAGCTTCCTAAGTATAAGAGCTGTGTAGGTGTGAAAGAGATTGCTTCAGTAGACAGTGGGTTGTGAGGTTCCCCAGCAAAGGCTAGATGACTGATTTATTGGATATGATGTGTAGGCGGGTTATTTTGCAGGGTAGAAATCAGACTGTATGGCTGAAGTCCAGTCCATCTCTGAGATTCTGTAAATGGAGTACATTGAACTTTCAGAAGGAATCCTTGATTAGCTCCTCGCTTCTCTAACCATCCGTCACATATGGTACTTGCTCTGATTATTCACAGTTGACTACTGGGTAAACACTATAAAGTAAAGTTAAGTGAACACTTAACTATAGTTAAGAAGCAAATCCTCTTTGCACCACTTTTACTATTCTCTTATGGAAGTATATTTTTAAACCACCTCCTTTTTAGTTTCTCTAGAAATATGAAGAAATAATATTTCTCCATTCTAAAACCCTTGGGAAAGTGGGAAGAAACAAAGGCTGGTGACTTCCTTCCAACTGAACTTCACTCTTGCCTGCGGGATCACCACCTTCCTACCTACTGACGCTGTGGCTCCTAAATTCCAGGTTAATAAGCTGGTACCTGGAAGGAATTCTTTTTCGTTCTTTAAGAAAAATGGTAAGGGGCAGCCAGGTGGCTCAGTGAGTAAGAGTACCAGCTCCAGTGTTGGGATGACCTGGGGATCAAATCTGGGCTCAGATACTTAGCACCACACCCAGAAATAATTGGTCATGTAACCTTGAGCAAGTTACTTAACCCCAATTGCTTTAAAAAAAAAAAGAAAAATGGTTCAGGAATGAATGAATCATTTCCTAAGTGCTTATTACGTGCAAAGCACTGGGCTAAATTCTGGGGATACAAATCGGAAACAGACAATCCCTCTCTGGAGGTCATATTTTAATGAAGGAGACAATACACATGGATGGTTTCAACTACAAGTCAGATGGAAAAGTCCGATGGTCCTGAGAGTAGAGCAGTGAAGCAAATGTTAATGCCTCATATATTTCCACTGATAAAATCATCCATTTCTGATTTAGAACCATTTGATAGTGACTTTGGTGACAAGAACTTTCTTTTCTGGGTCTTTCGTAACTACAGCACCTGTAGGATTGGTTGCCAGGCTGCCTCTCCACTGGAGTTGCTTCCCAGGATGATGACCAAAGGTATTTTGGCTGGAAGCATCTCTGTTCTCAAGGCTCTTGGGTTCAGGGTCCTGGACTGTGTCCATCATGATCAGAGGGGAGATGGTAGTCAAAGTTGTAGTTTGATTGCCTAGTGTATGCTGCCTCCGGGTTCTCGCTTGGGATACCCTGCAGCTTCAGGTAGGCTGGCTTGCCTGCCCTATGTGGTATCTGGTTGGCACTTGGTGGAGATGGCTGGCCCCTTATCTCCAGTAGCTGATTTCCTAGATGATAGCCCTGAGGGCCAGGCTGGAAGCAGGAATGGTGGTCTGGCTAGTGCTGCCAC
The DNA here is from genome assembly GCF_028583685.1 of Petaurus breviceps papuanus. Classification (NCBI taxonomy): domain Eukaryota; kingdom Metazoa; phylum Chordata; class Mammalia; order Diprotodontia; family Petauridae; genus Petaurus; species Petaurus breviceps. The sequence continues at coordinate 18,590,197 of NW_027185777.1, read as the reverse complement.
TCCCAGGGCTCCTATGCTTATCTCTTGGTAATAGTTGTTAACTGGTTGTGATGAGGAGGGAAGGATCTCTCTCCACAATTATTTTATCCTCTCAGTGGCTGTGGAGGTTAGACTGGAAGTGGGCCGGATGATTTGGGGCTTACAGTTATTCCAAAGCTCTTGGGCTCAGGATTCTGGACTGTCTATCAGGGTTTGAGGGAAATGATGGCCAAAGTGGTGGTGGTGGTTTGACTTGTCCAGCATATGCTGTCTTCAGTCTCTCCTTCAGGGTGCCTTGCTGCTTAGGGGCTGGGGCTGGCTTAGCTGCCTTAGGTGTGGCAACTGGTCAGCATGACTGGTCCCTTCATAGGAGCTGCTTCTCAGGATGATGGCTATGAAGGCTGGGTTAACAGCAGGTCTAGTGGTCAGGAAAGAACTTAGTTGGGGACTAGTTCTAGAATGCTAACCCCAAACTGTATTTTAACTTCTTATTGTTTCTTTTTATTTTGTTCAAGAGTCCTATAAATGTTACCTCAAATCTTGGGTAAAGAGTCATGTTGAGGGGATGAAAAACTATTTCAGTCTCTCCATACTAGAAATGGCTTAGAAGTTGATTAATGTTCAGTTCAATAAATTTGTTTCTGGAAAACTTCAGACTAAATTGCAGAGGATGTTATAGTTAGTAATATTTTTTTCTTCAACACTTTCGATAAAAAGACAGTGTTTCCCTTTTCTCCTTTGTTGGGAGGGCAGAGGTGATAGAATCATAGAACAAGTTGGAGATCTTAGAGGCCCAGTAGTCCAGCTTTCACCTAAAGCTCAAGAATAAACCCAACAAGAATCCATTCAGCCGTCAGCCTTTACCAAGGAGGACCTTGAGTGGGAAATCAGTGCCTCCTGACAACTCATTCTACTTGTGGATAGTCTTGGATAGACTATTCCCCATCCTGTCATACCCCTCCCTTTGTGTAGATAACCCTTGGAGTATTAGAAGGCAGACATCCCCTTCTACTCCATTCCCCATCCACGTTTTCTCTATTCCAGACTAAGCACCCTCAGTTTCTTGCATGGCATAATCTCAATCTTCAATTTCTCCCTGGTTACTGGCTGCTTCTTACTACCTACAAACACACATCAAAGAAATTCATTCCATCTCCCCTCATGGTGTTTAGCCCTGAAAAGGCCATCCACACTCAATACCTCCATGTTCTTCCCTTCCACTCTTTTCTTAACCCTCTGATCTGATTTCTGAGTTCACCATTCAACTGAAATTGCTCTTTCCTGAGTTACCAAAGATTTCTTAACTGCCAGTCCTCATCCTAATTAACACCTCTTTGCAGCCTTTCATGAAATCACCCACTTCTTTCCTCTGCCACAGTCACTGCCTTGGTTCAGGCCCTCATCATGTTGCAACTGGACTATTGCAACAACATTAAATTAATCTACCAGGGAGACTGGCCTCCTTATTGTTCTTGGACAAGATGCTCAAGCTCTTGACTCCAGGCCATTTCACAGACTGTCCTCCATGGCTGGAATGCTGTACCGTTTTATCTACCTCTTCTGAGTTCTTGTAAATGTCAGCCAAAGTCCCACTGTCCACTAAAAGGCCTTTCCCAGTTTTCCTCAATCTTGGTGCCTTCTCTCCAAGACCATCTCCAGTTTTCCATGTCAGTATCCTGCTTGTACCTAGTCATTTGAAGGCTGTTTCTCCTGTTAGACAGTGAACTCCTTGACGGCAAAGATGATTTTTCACCTTTCTTTGTATCCCTAGTGCTTAACATAATGCCTAGCATATAGTACATACTTAATAAAAGCTTGTTGACTTGTATAATTGTAATACTGTGTGTAATACCATGGCTTTGGTGAGCTACTCACTTAGTTTTGCTGTTCCTCACTTTCCTCATCTGTAAAATGAAGGGAGGGGTTGTAGCAGATGACCTCTGAGGTCCCTTCTAGCTGTAAACCTATGCCTTCTCTGTGGATTGCCCCAAAATTTATATATCCAACCCCAACTTCTCTTCTAAGCTCCAGATCCATATTTTCAACTGGCTATCAAGTATTTCTGCCTGGGTGATTTCTTGAATTTAAAATTTGACATATATAAACCTGAAATCTTCCTCCCCCTCCACTGCTCCCCCTCTTTATGGCTCCCCCACCTGCTTCTTCAGCAAGTGTCCTTATTTCCATTTATGGTATTTATCCATACTCAAACTTATTTTTGACTCCTTCATTCCTCACTTTACATATCCCACTCCCCTCTAATCCATTCTTCCTATTGGTCATTTCACTCCTTTGTTCAAAACCTTTTAATCATTCCCTTACATACCAAGTAAGCTTTTCTTTACCTTGACATTCAAGATCTTCCATAACCTGACCACTATCACATGTCATACTGTTGCGTTTTACCAACCAAACTGGACTATTCCCCATCCTGTCACACCCCTCCCTTTGTGTTTCTTCATGCTGAAGTGACCTCCCCTTCCTTACACACTGAAGCCTCATAAATCTTTTAAAGCCCAAATCAAACTCCACCTCCCCCAGGAAGTTTGTCTTGATTCCTCTCCTCCCTGGTCAGTAATGAAATATCCCCTTTCAAACCTCCCATAACCTTATCCTTCCTCTCCAGACTAATCATTTTTGTACCATAGCTACTTGTGAACACCCTGCCAGAGCTTATGATTTGTCTGCTGGCATTGCCATTCAGGATACAGGGCCTTCTCTACACCATGCACTGGTTACTCATGAAAAAGGCCTTAGCCTCAAGAAGCCTTCAATCCCTAGTAAGGGTGATACAACATACACAAATGAACATACTACAAATTATGTTTAGAACAAAGGGTAATACAATGATAGGGCACACAGGCAGAAGATGCACTATCCCCCTCATTTCTTTCACTCCCATAGGGCTGCATATATGATGATTCTTCTCCCCTTCAAGGTTATTAATGAAGACCTGATTTCACTTGGATGGGAATGTTCTAGATCAGTTTTTTACCCTCCTTGTTATGAAAAGTGAGACACACAGGGTGATGTGATCCAGCTTCCTCCCTCCCTCCGAGACTCCCCGGTGAGGTCTGGACTTTGGACTTGGATGGAGGAAGTTCACTGGAGAAAAAGTGACAAAAGCTGAGTTCTTAGAGCATGTCGTTTTAAATGTGCACACGCTCTAGTTAATGTGTTGGCCAACAGAGACTCAGTAACCACAGTGGTAGCACACGCTGGCTACAGAGAACAGGAAACTTTGTCTTCCTGCCTGAACGATGCTTTGCTTCTCACCAAGATCATTCAATGAAATCCCTCTGTGGTCAGGCACTTCTTCAGTGTCTGCTCTATTTCCAGATCAGTGTATGGTGAGAAGTTTGGCTCTATGTTAAAATGACAAGCAGCAGCATGAGGGATCTGTAACAATGCCCTTGGAAAATAAATTTAAATTTCAGCTGCTTTATAGAATCTCCCTAAAGTACTTTATTAATAGGCAGGGGTGGCTTTTGTTTGTGCTCAAGCAGAGGGCTGAGAAGACAGGCATCCGTTTGTGGCAGCAGAGTTATTCAGTCTGCCTGGAGCACAGAATGTGTAGAAGGGTGAGAGCTGGGGGGCGGCCAGGTAGCACAGCGAGTAAGAGCACCAGCTCCAGTGTCAGGATGACCTGGAGATCGAATCTTGGGCTCAGACACTTAGCACCTACCCAGAAACACCTGGCCATGTAACCTTGAGCAAGTTACTTAACCCCAATTGCTTAGGGGTGGCCAGGTGGCTCAGTGAGTAAGAGCACCGGCTCCAGTGTTGGGATGACCTGGATCAAATCCGGGTTTAGATACTCAGCACCACACCCAGAAATAACTGGCCGTGTAACCTTGAGCAAGTTACTTAATCCCGATTGCTTTAAAAAAAAAAAAAAGAGTGAGAGCTTCTGATCCCCTCTTTTCCTCCCCTGCATGGTGAGGCAGGGGTGTGAATGCCAGCCTACCTTAACTACCAGGGTGTTTGTGGGGAGCAGCCAAGAAGACTGGGGATACAGGGCTTGTGAGACTGCCCGCAACACAGGAAGGAGACCCTTCAGCAGGAGCTGACCACCCCAAGAGGAGGCAGGAGTGCTTTGGGAAGGGACCAATTGATGCCCATTGTCAAGATGAGGGGCTGGGGAGAGTGGCAGGTTTTTGGCATCCCCAAATCAATGGATTTTGGATCTTGTGGACCCTTCAGTCACAGCTGAGCCAGAGTGAAGAAAAAATTCTTAACCTTAGATATATCCCTTCAATCCATTTGGTCAGTTGCAGAACTGAGCCTTATAGGGAAGCCCTGAGAACTATCCCTACTGTTCCCGACAGTTAATACCTCTATTTATGCCCTTAATTCCCATGTCTTTGCTTCATCCAGGATCACAGTCCATCCAACACTCCCTTCACTTTCATGTATTCTAGCAGCTAGGTGGAAAAGTGGAGAGTGCATGTGATTTGGGAGTCAGGAAGACTTTAGTTCAAATCTGGCCTTTGACATTTACTAGCTGGGCAAGTAATTTAATCACTCCCTGCCTCAGTTTCCTCATCTGTAAAATGGGGGATAATAGTAGTACTTGCCTTACAAGCTTGTTCTGAAGGTCACATGAGATAATATATGTAAAGTGCTTTGCAAAATAGAAAGCAGATGCAAATATTATTCCCCCTCCCCACGCTGTTAAATTAATGTCATTTTCCTTTGGTTCGTGTGTGTGTGTGTGTGTGTGTGTGTGTATGTGTGTATGGGTGATATTATACCAGTTTCCTTAACTGAACATATGGAACATGTCAGTGTTCCAACATGGCGTACGTGGCAGCCAGTTAATAGTGATCCTGTTTTCTTTGGAGGGGATCTGCTCTCAGCTTCCACAGAAGGGCACTTCATTAAGACTGGGATCCCAGTTCTAATCCAGAGGCTGAGGGCAGTGCTAAAGGGGACATAGGCCAAGGAAAGGGGTGTGGCTCCTGACATTTTTAAGCAGCTGGTGAACTGGCAGAAAGGGAGAATAAAGGCTCAACTTATCACATGGCTTTAAGGTTGCAGAATGATTTCATCACAGCCACCTGGGGGAATAGGTCAATTCTTTTATTTTCCATCTCAGCTGTGATTGTAAAGGGGTAGGTAGTGTTTTGCCAATGAAGAAATATCCTTGGCCAAGGAGGATCAGCAGCTACCTGCAACTTACAGTCTTAGAGAATTGCCTAGAGAAGAGGTGTCAGATGGTCAACCCACATTCCCAAGGACATCTTGAAAAAGATTAAAATGTAAATGGAAAATAGTGAACCAAATAAATAAAAATACAACAGAACACAGGTAATATTATATTGCAAAACTAAGTCCCTGTGCAGCCTGCAGGGATCCTTATGTATGGTGTAGGACCTCTATTTCTATGAGTTTGACATCACAGGCCTAGAATTCTGAGAGTTTAAAATGAATGGATTAATAAACGTTTTGAGGGGCGGCCAGGTAGCACAGCGAGTAAGAGTACCGGCTCCAGTGTTGGAATGACCTGGATATTGAATCCCAGGCTCAGACACTTAGCACCCACCCAGAAATACCTGGCCGTGTAACCTTGAGCAAGTTACTTAACCCCGATTGCTTAAAAAAAAAAAAAAATAAATAAATGCTTTGAGTTCGGGTTCAAACCCAGGTGTTCTGACTTCAGGTCCAACATTATTTATTTATTTATTTTTAAAGCAATTGGGGTTAAGTAACTTGCTCAAGGTCACACGGCCAGTTTTTTGGTGTGGGTGTTAAGTATCTGAGGCCAGAACTGATTCCAGGTCTTCCGACTCCGGGGCCGGCGCTCTTTCTCACTGTGCCACCTAGCCACCCCCAACATTCTTTACAGTAAATCTCACACCAGTTAGGTAAAGCTTCAGTCCTAGAAAGAACCCAGAAGAAGTAGCACTAATTCTTACTAGACAGGGGAAGATAAAGCTAAGAGGAGCCTTGAAAGACTTCTCAGGAGATCCACATTCTTAAGACTGGCTAAGATCTTTTTATCTTCTTTTTGGAAGAGGGAAGGCAGGGCAATTGGGGTTGACTGGCCCAAGGTCACATAGCTAGTAAGTATCTGAGGCCACATTTGAACTCAGGTCCTCCTGACTCCAGGGCTGGTACTCTATTCACTGAGCCACCTAGCTAAGATCTTTTGATAAAATAAGATCTGAAAACGCGGGGACTGCTGGGAGCCCTTATTTCCTGGAGTAGAAGGAATGACACAGGTGGTTTAGTCCGGCCAACCTCCCAATATGAAAATTCTCTTGGTACCTTTGGAGGGGGTCTGAGCTGCAGTGGTTGGGTCCGAGGTCCCCAGGTTAGACCAACGAGAGGCAAGTCCAGCTCTTGCCATTGCCTTCTGATAGTTGTCATACAGAATCTTGCCATACTATAGAGAAAGAAAAAACAACACACAATGCAATGCTTTTGGCTCAGTTTATCAGGCAAATATACTCAAAGTTATCAGGTCAAATACTCATTTTCTTCACTGAAATCTATGTAACCTGCTCATCCTTCTAACTCTGAAGGTGATTAAAAAAAAACAAACTACTCACCAGTCCATATAGAAAAGTCTGTAAGAAAGGGAATAACCTATGGAGCCAATACAGAAAGATTTCCTTACCTTGGCAATTCTTATTCCAGTGACCCACTGATTGAGAGCTCTTGCATCATCACAGCACAGATATTTGATATACTGAGACTCCTTCTGAATCTGAGGGTGCTGGAATAAGGAAGTTATAAATTTAACAAGCCATGCTTATAGTCTTTGAGAAGCTCTAAGTGCTTTGCAAACATTTCTTGGTCAGTAAATGTTACCATGTACAATTTTTTTTTTTGTTTGAGGCTACATGGGGCTTTTTTAAAAAAGATTAAATTTGGAAGAAATTCACTATTATGTTATATGTCATGAGCCTTTTTAAACCTCATTAAGAATATTAACATATAGCATTTCATTTATACAGTGCTTTAAGGTTTACAAAGCACTGTATGTATTATTTCATTTGGTTCTCAGAACAACCTTGTGAGACCCATTTTATAGATGAGTAAACTCAGGGTGAGAGAGCTTAAGTGATTAATCTAGGGTCACACAATCAGTGAGTTGAGAAACTCAAGTCTTCCTGACTTTATGCCTAATCCTCATTCTACTGTGCCACCTCACCCACTCTACAAAAAAAAGATAATAAAAATTATCTGTATCATTTCTACTGTTTATCCAATGGCATTTAAAGATGATTGTGTAGCCCTGTGTGTGATAGGTGCTCTACAACAGTCAATAAGAATCAGAAGGCAAAACCAGTCCCTGCTCTCAGGGAGCTCACCATCTAATGGAGAGGACCACATATAAGTAGGTATCCTCTGGCAGTTTATCAGAGATACCTAGACCTAAGATCTTCTGCTAACCAGAAGCCCTGCACTAGGTGGCTGGTAGGTAGAGAGGACAATCCCAAGGCTCAATCCAACTCAGTAGTCCCAACCCACTGTCATGCAGAAGGGTCCTCAACAAGTCAGTGTGTGCTGCAGAACTCCTCAGCATCCCTACTCTTGCTGTGTTTTGGTAGGTGTCATTACTGTAAAAGATTCAAGATTTTGATGGTGTGGGTACCTTCTCTACTCACGCAGATTCCAACCCCTCTATGCCTTAGTAAACTCCTGTGGCTTAAAAAACTCTTCAGGTGGTGAAGATGTGTTATTATATATATAAAAAAATCATGAACTACAAACACTTGATTTTCTGGGGGAACTTGCCCCATTTCCCCACTTCCTCTCTCCTTCTGAACTGCTAATTAAGTTGAACTAAAATCTTAACCTTTCTGGACCATAGTTCCCTTTGGCAATATGGTAGAACCTTTGGACTCCTCAGGATCGTGTTTATAAGTTCACAGAATAAAATGTATAGGATTACAAAGGAAATCTGTAGAGTGAAATACAAGATATTTTTTTAAAAAGTCCATGGACCCAGGTTAAAAATCCCTGCTCTAGGAGATAACTGGGATGCTACCCCTGGTTAGAAACATCTTGGACTGTACTTATTGGTTAAACTCTTTCCTTTATCAGTTGAGATGTGATATAATTAAGAGGCATTTATTAAGCACCTCTGTTTTAGGCACTGTGCTAAGGTGTTTGAGATACAAAAAAAGGCAAAAAATAGTCCCTACAGTTAAGAAGCTCATAATATAATGGGGGAAACAGTAAGCAAACAAATACGCACAAACAAGCTTTAATTTTTTTAATTTAAAAGGGAAGGCACTGAAATGAAGAGGGGCTGAGGAAAGCTTCCCATAGATGAAATATTGGGATTCAGAGATGAGGAGGAAAAGCCTTCCACAATTAAAAAAAAAACTTAGGCACTAGTTCCTAGGGGTGACTCAAGAATGATGGCAGACTACTGGAGCAAAGGTCTTTTAGGAGACTGAATGTGAGAGACAGAGTTGGTAACATCCCCAGTAGGAGAAGGGATGAGTTAATGCACTGGCCTTTTCATACACTCAGCTTGTGTATCAGCAAAGGAAGCTAATGTGTACATGTGTGTACGCACATACACGTATCAAAATTCTAGATGTTAATGATGCCACACACCCAAACAAACAAACAAACATGGTTAATCTTTGAAAAATCCTTCCTTTGGGCTTATTGAAACAATTTTTAGAAACTTTGTTCTTGTAGTTTTAGACTTGACATATTCTTTTTTCCATCTCCCTACTCAGAGAGATGGTTGTCAAACATTCACCAGCACACTGCTGCCCACTCTTCAGATACTTATTAACTGTGTGACCCTGTGTAACCTCTTTGAAACTCTTAAGTAATATGGTAACAATAATATCTCACTGATTAGTCATGCGGCTTAAATGTTAATGTTTATAGAGTGCTTTGCAAACACTATGTAAATATGAATTATATTTATTTCCTTTTAAGTAATACTTTATTTTTTCCTAATTATATGTAAAGATAATTTTTACTATTCATTTAAAAAATTTTTGAGTTCCAAATTCTCTTCTTCAGTCTTCCCCCTCCCCTAGCCCTGAGGAAGTAAGCAATTTGATATGTTATATCTGTATGATCATGCAAAACATATTTCTATATTAGTCATGTTGTGAAAGAAGACCAAAAAAGAAAAAAAAAAAACAAAAATAAAGTGAAAAAAAAAACAGTACACTTCGCTCTGTATTCAAACTCCATGAGTAAATCTTTCTCTGGAGGTGGACAGCATTTTTCATTATGAGTCCTTTGCCAAGTGTCTTGGACCATTGTATTTAGGAGAAGGGAAAAGTCATTCACAGCTGATCACAGCACAATACTGTTGTTACTGTGTACATTACTGTATACTGGTTCTTCTCACTTCACTCAGCATCAGTTCATATAAGTTTTCCCAGGTTTTTCTGAAACCATAATGCTCATCATTTCTTACGGTACAATAGTATTCCATCACAAATCATACCATAATGTGTTCAGCCACTCCCCAACGGATGGGCATCCCCTCAATTTCCAATTCTTTGCCACCACAAAGAGCTGCTATACACATTTTTGTACAAATAGATCCTCTCCCCTTAAAAAAAAATCTCTTTGGGGGCTGCTCAGTGGTGCAGTGAATAGAGCACTGGCCCTGGAGTCAGAAGGACTTGAGTTCAAATGTGACCTCAGACACTTAACACTTACTAGCTGTATGCCCTTGGGCAAGTCACTTAACCCCAACTGCCCTGCCTTCCCCCCTCCAAAAACAAACAAACAAACAAAAAACAGGAAAAAAATATCTTTGGGATACAGCCCTAGTGGTCATATGTTATCTCTATTTCTTAAGATGATTATAAACTAAAACTGAGAGGGCACTCAGAAACCTACTCTGCCCTTGTCACTTTACAGATGAAAAAACTAAGGTAGAAGGGTTAAATGGCTGCCCATGCTCATACAAGTTGTGAATATTAGAAGTGGGCTCTGAACTCCGGTCCTCCAAGTCCTTCTGCCATAGCAAGCTGTCTTCCTAAAGTTAGAGTATCTACTTTATAGTACTTCTGGAGGTGGGGACAGGAACAAACATTTATCAAGTGCCGGGCACTGTGCTTAATGCCTTACAGTTTGAGCCTCACAACATCCCCATTTTATAATTCAGGAAACTGAGGCAGACAGGTTAAATGACTTGCCTAGGGTCACATGGCTAGGGTCTGAGGCAAGACTTGAGCTCAGGTCTTTCTGATTCCAGGCCTTGCACTCTATCCACCACACAACCTTAGAGATTCTAAGTAGTATTGTCTCAGTGCGTTCCTACCAACCTTGGCTCAGCAAAGTGTTACTCTGTTCCATGAGCAACAATTACGGAGCCAGCATTCCCTTTGTTCAACTAGGAGGTTAAAATGTAGCCAATTGGGAAGCAAATAGCTGGTGGTCTGAGATGAATGGAGAACTTCCCTCTCTGCCTCGCGGTTTTCCTTTAGTCCAGCAGATGGCACCAAACGCTCGAGGATACTTGACTCGACTTCACGGTTGGGTCCCAATGTTGGCTTCATCATTCTGCACACCAGGCTTCTTTTTTATTTTCTGGCCACTTTTACCCTAAACACCCTTCTCTTTCAAGCCATTAAAATAGAAGTCACGATTAAATGTGCTCCTGGGTCCCAACTGTGGGCTAACGGCATTAAATGGCTGGGTGAGCGTAAGGAAGGCTAATCAGAATGTTTACTCCTTTGATCAGGTCCACCAGTACAGGCATTGTTTCCTCCATTAATAAGATGAGCAAAGCTGGGACAAAGAACGTGTAGGGCCCAGACGGTCCTGAACTAAAATTACATTCTTGCCAAGATTCCCCTCACTAGAAAAACAATTCGATTCAGACACTCTAAATGAGATTCTCCTTGGACAGCAAAATCTTCCCTTAGGGATTTTTCTACCAGCACAACAAAAACCTGGTTCTTTAACATTTTAATCCCTTTAGGGAATCAGCATATTTTATTTTATTTTATTTTATCTGGTAACACTCGGGAAGATCTGAGTTCAAATCAGACCTCAGACACTTACTATATATGTGTGACTCTGGGCAATTCAATTAACCTCTGTCTGCAGAGTTTCTTCAACCGTAAAATGGGGATTGTATCAGCACCTACCTTCCCAGGGCTTGTTGTGAGGATCAACTGAGATATTTGTAAATAGCTTAGCACAGTGCCTGGTACACAGGAGGCATGATATAAATGCTTATTCCCTTCCCCTTCCTTCCTTCCCTTCCTAAAAGAGGGCTTTGCACATTTTTTAAAATTAGCAGGTAGAATGCAAGACCCAGAAGGTCAGGAATTGAGATGAGTAAATGCTGTAAATTTATTCCTGCAAAAATTCATGGGAAGATGTTCAACTGTTAAAAAAGAAAAAGTCTATATAAACCACACATTTAAACAAAAACCTTAATGTTCTGAAATGTGTTATATCCAAGTACAGAAAAATAACATTCCCTTAATGGAAGAATCAGATTGAACAGAAGGAAGGAACTTTTGAATTATGATCCTGGGTTTTCCAATGAATCCTTCTGTGGCTCATAGTTTAGCCTCATTTTCTCTAGACATAAGATAGAAACAATCCCCCTACACATATGCCCATCAAAGGGATTCTGGGAAGATGAATTAACTCTTCAATGGGCAAGACTTCCTGGGATTTAAGTGAGACACTGTGATTTGGGTTACAGATGTACCATTTAATACCCTGAAATTTCTGCATACTTAGGGTTTCCTGGTACTTCCCAAAGTGCCTTGCTACCCCCCACCCCAGGGTAACATTCTGAAAAACTGCTTGCAAAGTGGCTCAGGGAAAACTGCTAGTGTAGGGTTCACTAATTTGGGTCTCTCCTGCTGAAAAGACCCAAGAAACACAGTGTTCAAAGATCTTGAGAAGTTATAGAATGAGAATCTATAACATAGAATGAGAATCTTGAGAATGTTATAGCTGCTATTGGTAGCTATATATATGTACATACTTCTGTGTATATATATATATATATATATATGTACATATATATATATATAGAGAGAGAGAGAGAGAGAGATAGATGTAGATATAATTTAACAGATATACATATACATATTTTACAGCTATTCTGGGTACTGTTTGGTCCAACCCTTTACCCCAGTTTTATGGATGAGAAAACTGAGAACCAGAAAGATAAAGATGTAATTTGTCCAACATTAAAATTAGTTAGTGGCAAAGCTAAAATTAGAACCCAGACCTTCTGACTCTTGGTCCTCGATTTTTCCTACTCATGTCCTAACAATTATGAAAAGCAAAAATGTTTCCCTGGCAGGCATTAATTACCTTTGTCTCCCTTCTTATCCAGTAACAGAATAAAGAAATTCCTTCCTTCCTCAAAATACAATAAGGTAGGAGTTGGAATTTGCAACAAATGGGGAAAAATGACCAAGTATTTTGAAAGTATTAAAACTAAAACAAAAATCAATTTCCCTTTGAAGAAATTACGCAGGGGAGCTAAAAAGCCCCAAATGAAATATGCATCCCTAGAATTTAAAAGGGAAGTTTAAAGAAAAGTATGATTTTTTCCCCTTTTGACCTGTGATTTAATTGGTATAAGTAACTCCCAACATGAAAACTCCCTTTACTAATGCAACCTGATAATAATCAATCAATAAACATTTAATAAGTGCCTACTGTGAGCCAGACACTTTGCTAAGCACTGAGGATACAAAAAGAGGCAAAGGAGCTTACAATCTAATGGAGGGAACAATATGTAAAACCATTGTATAACAGTTGTAGAGACTTGCTGTGACATTAAGAGACTCACCCAGCGTCACAAAGCTAGTATGTGTTAGGGATGGGACTTGGATGTAGGCCTCCCTGTCTGAAGCTTACTCTCTCTGCATCGTGTCACTGCTGCCTAAAGAAAATATAGTATTCTCTGCAATGGAAGCCATTCAGTATCCGCATAAAATTAGGGAGCTCCAGCAGAATGAATGAGAAGGCATTTCTTAACTGCTTACCATAGACCAGGCACTGTGCTAGCCTCTGTTATACAAATGGGTTACTGATTAGGGCAGGGTATTTCTGGAACCTTCAGTTGGACAGGGAGAAAGAATGCATCTGTACCTTCATTTGTATAGATAGGGAACTCCCAATGAGGATGTGTCCTCTGTCAGGACAGATGAACACCTTCTTTGAAGCTTCTATTTATTTATTTATTTGCTTTTTGGAGGGGGGGAGGCAGAGCAATTAGGGTTAAGCGACTTGTCCAAGTCACACAGTTAGTAAGTGTTAAGTGCCTGAGGCTGCATTTGAACTGAGGTCCTCCTGACCCCAGGGCTGGTGCTCTATTCACTGGACCACCTAGCCTCCCCTTGAAACATTTAGTCTTAGTAAATTGCCCAGTACTTTGAGATGATGAGTGACCTGCCCAAAGTCACACAGGCCAGTACATTTCAGGGTCAGGGCTTGAACCTGGGCATTCCTGGCGCCAAGGCCCTCACTCCATTGACTACAGACCTCTCAAAGTACAACAAAGGGAAGATTCAATTAAGGTCCAGCCCTCAGATTAGTATAAAGGACTTCAGAGATCACCTGGTCAACTCTCTTCTTTACTGTTGAAGAAGCAGGCTCAAAGGAAGTGGCTTGCCCAAGTTCACACAGGTGAAGGTCTGGGCCTTGAACTCAGATCCTCTGATTTCCTAGATCCAGCGCTTTTGAACTATACCCCACTCCTTCTGGAATGTTTGTGCATCCATGTACTGGTACATTAAGGAAATACAGTTTCCCTAATTAAAATGTGGCCACGGTTCCAGACAGACAGTTTCACAGAAGGCTGAACAGGATGAGGGAGAAAAGTACCAGGGTGTTTGTAAACAAATTAAGTTCTCTAAACTATAACTAAACATCTGAGTAAGGAAATTAATCTGATGTCCCCACATTATCGAAGAAGGAACTAGGCCACATGGGAGAGAACAAGTGGGGTTGGGTGGCTGGGAAAGCAGAAGCTGTCCCTAAGAAAACAGCTGAGTGCCATCCAGCCAGAAACAGGGAAGCTGGATTGAAAAGGAACATCTCACTGACTGCTCACAAATGAGCAGCTTTCTCACAGTAAGAAGCAGAGGCCTGGTGGAAAATGGGTTGGTTTTCATTTTCATCAATACCCGAAGACTGGCTCAAAGGAAAAAGGGTCAGACTTGTGACCAGGGGACCTGTGTTTCAAAACCTGCCTCTGTCTCTTCCTGCTTACAGGACCGGGGGCAAGCCACTTGCCTTCACTGGCCTAACTTTCTTCATTTGGACAATGACAGGTTTAGTCTAGAGGAGCTCAAGGGTCTCTACTGACTCAAATCTGTGATCTATAATCTAGCTTCTTATCCTCCCCCTTTTTATGCACCACGCTGAGTGACAGCTTGGAAATTTCCTTGCTTTTTCTGTAAAAAGAATTCTGGTTTTCTCTGCATCCAAAAAAATTTCTGCTTCCAACAGAACTGGTGCTTCAGACTAAGCCTGTAGGCTTGGATATCATTGGTTTTTTTAAAAAATGAAAGCTTCCTTTCCTGCTCTCCCATTCTTTTAAAAAGTTTCCATTTGAGGTCCACAGGAGGCATATTAAATAAGTCCCTTAAAGTAATTTTTTTTTCTGTTTGATTATTTTTCTTAAATTCAGCCAGATTCAATGGACAGTCAGCCCTGAGAATCTAATGCAATAGAATTGTGTGATGGTTTGGGGCAAAGGGACCTGCCCCTGGAGTCTAAGGACTTTGATTAAAATCCTCTTAACACTATCTGTGTCACCTCGGGCAAGTTACTTAACCTCTCTGGGTGTCAGGTTCCTTAATCAATATAATGAGGGGAGTGGACTAGATCAGGGATTCTATTTGAGGTCTGTGAATTTGTTTATAAAAATATTTCAATAATTCTATTTCAACATATTTGTTTTCCTTTGTAATCCCATGTATTTTATTCATTTGAAAACATTATTCGGAGGAGGGGTCTCAGAGAAGGTCAAGAGCTCCTGAACTAAATGGTGTCCTGGGTCTTTTCCAGCTCTAGGCTGTTATGAGCTATGTAAGACTATTATGAGCCTAGCAGTTCCGACTGTTATATAACTAACCTGAAACACAAACCTCCTGCTTGATGCAGCTCTCAGATACATGACTGAATAAACTAAATAAAGAGTCAGTGGAGGTGTGGGGGTACAGGATTGTTACCATGACATAAGGTCAGCTCTGGGAGCAATCTGAGAGGGGGAGAGCTCAGCAGCCTTGACCCTACCTGCTCTAGGACTGGCAGCAAAGGTAAGTATAACAGACTTGAGAGGATAGAAAGGCCACTCTTCCAGCAGGTCGACTTCAAGACAGGTACCCAGCTGCATAAATGGTATGTGCTGATGCCCTTGTCTCAGCTGATTCCCGGGAAACCAATTTTTCTAAATCTGAGATTAATTCAGCATTATGCACCATTACTCTCAGATTACTCAAGCAAAACCAGCCCCACTAAACCATAATTAAATCCACACATTGTCTCCAGCACATCAGACCAAGTAAACTGGTTCAATTTGCATATAGATTACCTTGCTATTTGCCCCCTTTGAAGGGTTTCTCATCACCAGCTAAGCCTGGGCTTTGACGTCAAGCAGTTCTGACATTGTGTAACATGTATACACCTACCCTCCTGTCTAAGACATGCTGGCGGTGTGATGGTGTCAAAGACAGAGGGAAACACTTGCAAAAGATTAACTGAGCCTTTCTATTCAGGGGGAAGTCAGCCATTGTAACTCTACACTTGCCCAGCTCCTTAGGGCAACCGAGACCATTAGGACTTATGACCCCCTTGCAATGAGCTTTACAGAATGCAGCTGGGGCTTCATGGCTACTGTCCGTGGGTGGTTAAGGGGTGTGCTTCCAGCTCATCCCTTATATACTAATGACTGATGGGTATAGGAGACTGATACAGCCAGGAGAAGATCAGACAAGCCTCTTTGTCACTCTTTCCCCCTTTTTACCTCAGTTACTCCATTGTTATGACCTTGAGACTGCCTGCTCTCTCTCGCTCTCTCTCTTCCTCTCTCTCCCTCCCTCCCTTCCTCTCTCTCTCTTCCTCTCTTCCCCCTCTCTCCTCTCTTCCCCCTTTTCTCTCTCTCTCCCTCTCTCTCTTTCTCCCTCTTCCTCTCTTCTCTCTCTCTCTCTCACTAGCTTATTATGACTGCTTCTGTTCATAGGAGAATAGGTTATAGATTCAGAGCTGGAAGGAACCTTAGAGTTCATTCAGTCCCACTAATTCACTTTATGGATTAGGAAAAAGAGGCCAGGAGAAAGGATGATTCGCCTATGCCCACACTGGTAGTAATTAGCTAGTTAGAAGGTACGGTGCATAGAGTGCTGGGCCTAGAGTCAGGAAGAGTTCAAATCCGGCCTCAGATACTAGCTGTGTGATCTTTAGGAAGTCACTTAACCTCTATCTGCCTTAGTTTCCACATCTGTAAAATGGGGGCTAATAATAATAGCACTTATTCTCAATACTGCTGTTAGGAACAAATGAGATAACACAAGTAAAGTAGCTATTATTAGTATTACTAGTAGCAGTAGTAGTGGTAGTAGTAACAGTAGTAGTATTAGTACTAGTAGTGGTAGTAGTAGTAATAGTAGCAACAGTAGTAGTAGTAGTAGTAGTAGCAGCAGCAGCAGCAGTCATGTAGTAGTAATAGTAGTGGTAGTAGTAGCAGCGGTGGTGGTGAATAAACATTTATTGAGTACCTATTACGAGCCAGGCCATACTAAGTATTGATAGTCTCTGCTTCCTAGGAGCTCACTGTATAATGGGAGAAACAACATGCAAAAAACAATGTACCAAGAACACATATACAGGACAAGTTGGAGTTAATCGTCGGAGGGAAGGCATTAGTGTTAAGGGGGTTCAAGAAAGATTTCTTGTAGAAGGTAGGATTTTAGCTAGGACTTACAAGAAGTTTGAAATAGGGGAGAGTTTGGTTTGGAGGGAAAGATGAGTTCAGTTTGGGGCATGTTGAATTCAAGATGTCTATGAGAGGGGTGGCTAGGTGGCACAGTGAATACAGCACCGGCCCCAGAGTCAGGAGGACTTGAGTTCAAATCTGGCCTCAGACACAACACAAAAACTAGCTATGTGACCCTGGGCAAGTCACTTAACCCCAATTGCCCTCCAAAAAGAAAAAAAAAAACAGATGTCTATGAGACATTCTGTTTGAACTGTCCAATGGACTGGTAAAGATAGGAGACTGGAGGTCAAGAGACAGGGCTGGATAAGTAGATTTGAGAATCATCAATGAATCCACAGAAGCTTATGAGATTACCAAGTGAAACAGTAAAGAGGGGCAGATCCCTGGGGGACACCCACCAGAGATGGTTATGCTATAGAGGAAGATTCAGCCAAAGAGACTAAGAAGAAGTGGTCAGACAGGTCAGGGGAGAACGAGGATGGAACACTGTTGTCGTTCAGTTATTTTCAGTCATGTCCAACTCTTCGTGACCCCAATTGGGGTTTTCTTGGCAGAGATACTGGAGTGGTTTGCCATTTCCTTCTTCAGCTCATATTATAAATGAGCAAACTGAGGCAAACAGGGTTAAGTGACTTGCCCAGGATCCCACGGCTCTTAAGAGTCAGGCTGAATCTGCACTCAGGTCTTCCTCACTCAGGCCTAGCACTCTATCCACTTTGCCACCTTAGCTGTGGAAAGCTAAAGAGAAAAGGGTATTAAGGAGAAGAGGGTGATTTGACAGTATAAAAGGCCGAAGAGAGGTTAAGAAGGCTGAGGACCGGGATTAGATTCAGCAATTATGAGATCACTGAAGACAGCAGTTTTATTCAGCAGTCTGATAAGGTCATGAACTAGAGTTAAGGAAGGGGTGGGGAACCTGTGGCCTTACAGCCACATCTGGTCCTCAAGTGAGGTCCTTTGACTGAATTCAAACTTCACAGGACAAATCCCCTTAATAAAAGAAATTTAGTCTTAGTCCTGAGTGTTAAGGAATTTAGCCAAAAAAAGGAAAGAGAAATATGGGACAAGAGCTAGCAAAGAAGGATAGATCCACATGGGGGTCTTTTGAGGATGAGGGAGAATCGGCATGTAGGAAAGCAGCAAGTAGACAGAGGCTGAAGATAAACAAAGAAGTGAGGACAGATGACAGATGGGAAAATCTAGTGGAGAAAACGGGATGGAATGGGAATTCAGAACAGTTCTTTCATTAACTGATCTACTGAACTGAGTTTAAGCATGCTTTTGTACTCATGTTTTATGATTCAAACTACAGGCTATCCAAATATATTAAGAAAGTAACGGTTCTGCTGCAGTCCTTTCTAAAACAGCAGAACAATTAGAACAGAGGAAAAAATAGTAACTTCATTTGTTATTACCATCCCACAATGCACTGTGTTGTCTTTGGCCAAGAAAGCATCATACATGTTATCAAATGTTCTAGAACACTGTATAGCCTTCTTTTATGTGTTTTGCTTTAATCCAACTAATGTATATTAAGATCTACTCAGTGCTAGGTCATGGGGAACATACAAAGTTTTATTAAGACACTGCCATCTTGGAATTTACATTCTGGCAGGAAGCAAGATGCATAGCAGAGCGCAGACTTTCAGTTGTTTTCCCAGCAGTGGTGACAGACTCTGTTGAACCCCCTCCCATACCCACTCTCGCCTGTGAGACCAAAGGCATGCATGTCTGCAGTGGTTGCCTAGGGCTGCTGGAGCTATAGCTTATAGGTCACGACAACAGTTTCTGCTTTAGCATTCACTGGCTTATATGAAAAGGCAACCTGTGACCTTCGTTTCATTAACACCAGGCTCCAATCAACTTCAAAAAGCTTAACGGCTTGACATTTGTGTATCTGATTACTAGTCTGATCCCCAGAAGTAAAGCATACTGTAAGAGGCCTAGTATTTTACTGGGTGTCATTAGATGCTCAAGAAATACTTTCTGATGTGTTTGAAGTGTCTGGGGATGGGAGAAGGATCCATGTGGGTGTGAAGATATGGTGCCGTAGGGACAATTGAGCAATGTAGAAATCAGATCTCTTGAACCCATTTATAAGAGTCAGATGCTAAATTTGCTAGATGAAAGATATTTCTGGTTAGCTTTCCAAAACATGGTCCCAGTGTAGGAATTTTTCTTTTTAATTTAGTCCATGGAAATTTGCCAGTGAGGACAGATTCTGGTTTTCTAAAAATTTCTTCTACTTTGAACATAAGAAAGTCAGTACATACAGAACTGATTTCTTAGGTTTTATCTTTACCACATTATCCACAAAATTCTTGTCCAAGTTCAAATTTCAGAACCTTTGTTATAGATTGTATGAGAATCTAGGGCTGAGATGCATATTGAAGTTTTAGACTGAAATATCCTTTTGGATTATAGGATTGTCCTTAATATTGTAGATTGCAAACAGCCACACAAGACTTCGAGAGCCACAGCTGACTGACCTTGGCTCACTCCTACTGAAGTAGTTGAAGCAAGGACTGACCATCCAGGATGGAAGGACATTTCCTTTCACTATATACGTGCCAAAGATCTTTCCATTCTGATGAAGGGATGAATTTTGTGTCCAGCATCTTGTTTCTTTCCCTAAATAAATCTTTCTCTAAAAATACACAGTCATAAAAGAGGAAGCATTAAACACTCAGTATGGGTCAGACACTTGCTAAGAACTGAAAAGCGGAGTCAGGAAACCCTGGGTTAGTCTTGCCTCTGACACATACTGGCTGTATGACAATGGGCACACCACTAAACCTCTCCATACTCCATGAAACGCCAAAAAATTACAGATGATTCTGCATCATTGGAGAGGGTTCATTACATGGATGAAAGCATAGGTCTGGGCTAAAGGAATAGTAAAATACATTTATGCATACATAAATACACATAGAGTAGAACACAAGTTGTTACTTTTAAAGTGGTGGTCAAGTATGTAGTTTAACATTTATTGCTTAGAAGGGATGCCCAGAGTCACAATCTTCATAAACATCAAATATAAAACACAGGATTTCCTTGCACATACCTTTAGTACAAAGCAGTGGTCAGTTGGAGCTTTATATTTCATTCTGCATTGTGTTCCGTAGTAAACATTTACATTTTCAAACTGTATGAAGCAAGCCAAATCTCGTGATGTCTACAAGTGAAGGGAAATAACATAATGTCACAGAAAATTTAACCAAGATTCCAGGACAATAAAAAGTCCACCTATTCCCAATGATCTCATGAGAATTTCTGAAATCCCTTCCTAACAATGTGAAATATTTAGGCAAAAAAGCATCTTGAATTTTGTTTGTTTCATCTGATATTCTGCTATGAAGGGCATCCTGAAAATCAAAGCTATTTTTTTCAGAGGAAAGAGAAAAATAAAAGGATCCAAACTGGATCCAAAAATTCTCTTGCTCTTCTAACACCTTGCACCACTGACTGACTTTGAGAGCCCCAGCAAATTGACCTTGGCTTACTCCTACTGATGCAATCAAGACAAGGTGACCACTGAGGAAAGAAGGACATTCTCTCTCAGTGCACACATTACAAAGATCTTTCCATTCTGACAAAGGGATGCATTCTGTGGCTAGAAATAGTATCTTGGTTTTTTTCCTCCTAAAGAAGGCTTCCATTAAAAAATAGACAATAAAAGGCACTAAATGTACTTCTTAGTAAATTAGCAGAAATTTCAGGCACTTCCTCAATGCAAAGATTTTTTTCTTGTCCTTTTTTTTTCTTCTTCCAATACTGCAGTTTCGCTCTCGCTATTTATTGTGCTTGACAGGTTGCCATGGAAACAAAATGTGTGCCTCACTGAACAATCTTCTTTGTGAAGAGTAAGTGAGGTATAAAATCTGCATATTCCATCACACCTTAATTACAAATTGGTTCTATTTCTCTGTTCTGGTTTTCTTTGATGCTAAATATAGCTTACAAACAATACCAGTTAGAATTAGCAAATGTGATTTTGTTGCTTGGTTCCCTACCCTCACCCCCCTCTTTTTTTTTTCACCTGCCATGTTGTTTTTTTTTTGCTGAAAAAATTTTTCCCCAATTTTTTTCACACCAGCTAATAGTTCTTTTTAAAGTGCCTTATTTCAAAAGCAATAATTCAACACAAACGGAGCCTTAAAATATCAACTTTCAATCAGTTATCTGCAGAGATGGATAGAAGGGCTGATAATCCAAAAGAATCTTGTATTTGATTCTATCATGCAAATTGCAAGGTCCCATTTTTAGCAAATAACATTACACTTGCCAGTTCTATATGAAGTTGCTACTTTTAAGTGTCAGCCAATCAGTCAATAAGCATTTAATAAACGTCTACTGTGTGCCAGACAGACTATGTGCTGAGGTGATCTATGCTAATATTACCTTGCTAAGGCGGATAAAGGAATGATTTAAAAATCATTTATTAAGCTCTTATCACATGCCAAGTTTTGTGCTAAATCAAATAAAATCTTCTGAAATTATATACAAACACAGGCACTGCTTGTTCATCAAGCAATCATCTGTTCATTAAATAATACTTTTAAATGAAGATGTTATTCTTCTTGGAAAGTATTCACTTGTATCTGAATACCTATAACAGTGTTATGCATTCATGGTAAAATTTATAATATTTTCAAGCGAAAGGCAACCGGTAGAGTGTACAGAGAGTTGAACTTGAAGCCACCAAGCCCTCTGTGATTCTCTTGTACATTCACTTAATCCCATAATGCCCTTGAGCACCTCTATTAAGATTTTACATTGCAGAGAAAATGGTGACTTGTATTGGTACGGGGAATTTCTTCTCCTGGGAGGTTCCTATATCAATGAAACCACAAGACCAGGTCACTATATTTTGAATGACACATTTCCTTTTTTTCTTTATTAGATAAGTAACCAAGGGCAGGTAGGTAGGTATGTTTGTCATTCCATAACCATGGCACTGAAATATATAGAGCCCTGGGCCCAGAGTTAACTAAGCCCTTGATAAATGTGTCACAATTCTTGGAATAAAATTCTTAAGATTCCCCTTAGTGTATCAGCCCCATTTTAGCTATGTGCTATGTGCCCAATGTTATTTCTTTACCTAAATCCAAACTGCAGCCTTCTAGGCAAGGCAGACACTTTAACTATAATGGGAACATGAAAAGAACTTGGGATTTTCCTCCTTTAGGAAATTCCAAGTGTGAGAATCACCAAGAACACTCCTTACACCAACCCGTCCAGGACCTGGTGAAGGACTCTGTCTAGGGTCACATGGCTTGTGAATGTCAGAGATGGGATTCCCACCAAGGTTGTCCTAACTGTGAGCCCAGCTTCTATCCACTACACACACATGCTCTTCCTAAAAAACCGTCTATGGAAGTTTTATCTTCATGCGATTTTGATGCTAAAGAAAGCATTATGTTTCAGTTATCCGAAAGCCTAATTATTAACCCCATGTGAGAGCTGGGTGGATTTGGAAGCAGATGGAATGATGTGCTAGGGATATTGTAGAGAGATTCTTACTGTGATAGGGACATTCAACCAGAAAATAGTTAAGGATTCTTTCAATGCTTAAGTTCATATGATATGAAAACAAAGAAAGAGCATCTATTTAAAATTTTTGTAGACCCCGGTTCAACTAAAACTGTTAACAAGCACAGGACAAATTTAGGGAAACTCATTCATGTTCGAGAAGAGGGTTTTTTGGGGGAATGACCTAGAATAACTCTCCTATGTGAATCCATGCAACATTCACTCTAGACAGTCAGGCTGGAGTTTCCTCTGAGGTGAAAATGAATCTGCCTTGAGACTCTGGGGACTCAAACGATTGTCATTAGCACCTTTTGCCCAACCAGGCCTCAGAGGGTAGTGGGCAGAGAAGTCAGAAGACTCAACTAGGAAGCCAAGTCACTTAACCTCTCTCTGTCATAATTTCCTTACTGGTGAAGTGGGAATAATAACACCTGCCTTACAGGGTTGTGAAGAAAGCAGCTGTCTAAAGTGTTACATGAATGTGAGCATTTATTATTGTGATGATTCCTGGGTTTACATGAGAGGAAGATAAGACTGATGCAGGAACCTATAGGAAAGAAAATTCATGAGTATCAGGCCTTCTCTGGAAATAGAAAGGGAGACAGAGCAGTGGGGAAAGAAATGACTCAGAAGAAAGGGAAAAAAATAAGGCAATAAAATGGGTCTTAGATCAGACCTTGGCCCTATCAGCTGAATGAAAATCAGGGGGAAAACTATAATTATTCTTTTAATTTTTTATAGTTTGCTATTTTTTCTCCATCTTTCTGTAGTGACCAGCCATAAATAGCCTGCAGAAGAATTCATTAAATAACTATGTGTTTACTTAGGGATGAGGCTACCACCACTATCATCATCATGATATTAGTTAACATTCTTACAGTGCCTACTATGTGCTGCTAAGTACATTACAATTATTATCTCATATGCTCCTGCGAGGTAGATACTATGATTATCTCCATTTTACTGATGAGGAAACTGAGGCCAAGGTGAGGTGACTTGACCAGGGTCACAAAGCTTGTAAGTGTCTGAGGCTAGATTTGAACTCAGATCTTCCTGACATTCTAGGATCAGTATTGCATCCACTGCACCCATCTGGCAGCTAACTGTCATTATTATCTGTTATTTAGCTATTATTATATAAAGTATTAAGCCTTCAGGAAAACTTTTATCTAGAGCTGTTCATTCCCTCTTGCTTCCAGATAACAGAAGTAGTTAGAAGGTAAGAGATGAAGTATTGGAATAAAAATAATCAAATAATCTTTAGGAAAAATGTCTCCTTTTAAAATATGGACTTAAAACTGAACAGAACATATTTACAAGGCCTGACTACTACCGTGTTTCCCCGAAAATAAGCCTTTCCCGTACTGTGTAAGATTCCTCTAAAATAAGCCCTCCCCTGAAAATAAGCCCTATTGAGATTGCTACTGTAGTGAAGGTGATCCCCTGCGCTACACGCTACATTACGGTACCCTCTGTATGCACTGTCCCCCCCCGTGAAACGCACACCGCGCTCCAAGCTGCATCCAATCAGAGCTGCAGCAGTGAGTGCATCATCCTGTTCTTCCCCAGTGATTTGCTTGCTGGCGCCATTGAGAGCAGTGCCGAGGAGGAGAGCTGAGGCAGGACAACATAAGCCCTCCCCTGAAAATAAGCCCTATGGTTTTTTTCTTTCCAAAAAAATTAATAAGACAGTGTCTTATTATCGGGGAAACACGGTACAAGATGAAAAGTAGTTTCATTACCTCTGTCTGAACACAGTATTTGTACAAGTGTTGTCATGATATCAGACTTCTCAGGTATAACAGACATTTGCCCTTAAAATGTCACCTGAAGATTTCTTTCCTTTCACCTTCATGAAATGCTTTATCGCTAAAGTGTTTCCTTTTGCCTTCCTGACCTTAGTCTTTCCTTTGGGTACGTAATAGATTCCAGAAGCCCGTAAAAGAAAATAGCGTCTTTTCCAGGATTTCTTTCCATCTTCTTTCAAATAAAGAGCTCCTTCAATTTCTGGCACAATGACAGATGTCCCACAGAAACTTTCCTGCAATCGAGAGTCCAGTTACAGAAAATATACAAAATGTAAACAGACATTTGTGCTCGCATTTAAACAAACTCTAACAAACCCTTCTTTAAATCGAGGTACTTCTCTCTGACATACTCAATGTACATGTTTGCGTCCCACAATGCAAATATGCTGCTAGTTAATGGAGAAACTGACTGAGACCAAGTGCAAAGTAGAAATTAGAAATTTACTCAAGGCATTTTTTTTGAATTAAAGTCTGTGATGAGGAAGGCAGATGGACTCTCTTTTTTTGTGTGGCATCATTGCATTACCATATGATGGTCTGTTAAGCATATTAACAATTCTCATCTTTCCAGGTGTGTGTCCCCAAATCTCAAAACTGGTTATAAAATTACTTAACTTCATCTGAGTTATCCTAAAAAGAAAGCACAATGGAGGTAAAGTTTCTCTCTTTTCTTTCAGTAATAACACAGAGTTGAAAGGGACCTCTGAGCTAGTTCAAGCCTTCCCTTCATTTTATGTATGAGAGAGGTAATGCCAGGTTAAGTGAGTTTCCCAAGGTCACCTTTGGTAGTCATAGTCAGATTTGGAATCTGAACCCAGATTCTAACTCCAGGTCCACATTCTGTTGATCTCCATCACAAGGTAAAGACGTTGGTCAATGTCCCTACCCTTTCTCAACACTTCCTAATTAAGCTTACCTCTAGTAAAAATTCTTTATTCTTTGCATTCATTTTCTCATTCGTTTCCTTGCCTTCTTTTTTTCCTTTATTAGCCAAGTAGAAATTCTGGATAAAATACAAAAAAGTTCAAATTAGCAAATTCTTGTAGTAAGTACCTATGATGCCCCTTGAACTCTGCTGGAGACTGTAGGGGATTAGACTAAAGTGAAATTACTTAGTCCCTGCCCTCAAGCATGTTTCCAGGAAAATCAGATTTAGATCTGTGAAAAAACTAGAAAAGACAATTAGGCAGCATCACTCAACCAGAGACTAGATGGAGGAGATCAGTTGGTTGCTGGGGATGTTACTGAAGAGACTCATACATCACATAAGAGACTGAACAAGACAGATAACTTGTATCTCATTTTTCAACACCAAGAGTTGATAATTCTGACTTACTGAGTGACTCCTTTGTATTAGGTCCCGTGAGGAATCCAGAAGAAGACAGCAATGCTCCCAACAAGTTTATAATCCAGTTGGAAAGATGGCTGGATTGAATTTAACTGAGTTTACCCAAACAAGCTTTTGTTAAATGCCTGCTACTTCTCAGGCACCATACTAGGAGCTGGAAAGGCAATGCCGAAAACAAAATAGAGGCTTACTTTTTACAGCAAAATATATACAAAGTCATTTGGGGAGGAAGGGGAGGACCCTTAGAGGCGATGGCATAAGCAGCTAGCAAGATGAAGAAAGGCTTCCTGGAGTAGGTGGTACTTGAGCTGAGTCTTAAAAGGAAGGCAGGGGTCTGAGTCAGAGGCTGGGAGGAGAGCATTCCAGGCATGAGGAGCAGGCAGGGGAACAATATAGAGACTGGACAGGAACTGCCAGCAGGACAGTGTGATTTGATTGTAAGGTATGTGGTGGAAAGAAGAATTTAAGAATATTAGAAAAGGGCCCAAAGCACTTCGGAAAGGTAGAATCAACAAGGCTTGGCAAATGATTTAATGTGAGGGATGAGGAAGAGAGAAGGGATGAGAATGACTCTGGCTGTCTAACTTCAGAGACCAGAATGATCTGGAGGAAGAAATACAGAAACTAAGAAGAAGGGAGATCTGGGTAGAGAAATAATGAATTTGGTCTTGGATATATTGAGTCTGAGAGGCTGCCAGCTCATTTAGTTCAAAACATCCAAAAGACAGCTTGTGATATGGACCTGGATCAGGAGAGAGATGATGTGTGTTATGTGTGAATGGGGTCTGTTCTCATCTTTACTCTCTCAGTCTAATGTTACTATGTGCCTAAAAATAAACGGATCAATGAGTAGATAAATTAAGTACAAATAAAATCAGGTATAAAGAGGTATCAAAGGATTGTCCTTCAAATCTTGATTTTGTCATTATTATAATCACTAACTTAAAGATTTCATGTCTAGAGTCCTGGCATTTTTATTCAGAAGATGTGAATAAAATTTAATAGGTGACCTATCCCATTAAGAACATACTGTATCGATGAAAGGACCTTTTTAGTCTGCCCTACAATTGTTTATTGACCTAAGTCCATAGAGGAGGCTGGAGGACAAAATGAAAGTAACGAAATTAAACTGTAGGAAACCTTGGCAAACTTTGTGGAAGTAGAGAAGGTAAAAATGGTATTTGGTGAAATAAAACACAGGATGTCTGGTATGTCTGATTCTTCCTATAAATGAAGATTTCTCTCTTCATTCTCCATCTTTTCATTGTATTTGGAAGAATTTTCCTTGTTCATATAAGCATTTGCAATTTTTAAAAAACTTTCCCTTGCTTCTTAAATCTAAAAGTTAGTGGCTCTATGCACAGGAGAGATTGTGAGCCAATATAGATTTTGTTTCATATTAGGCTTGAAGATAAATATTCCAGAGTCCATGACTTCCCCTAAAGCATCAAAATGCTAAACTATTCTAATACAACAGACAAATAATTACTATAAAAACAAAAATACTATAAAAGCAATCACTATAAAAACTAACAAAATCACCATAAAAACAATTTGTCTGACTAGATATTCCTTTTGCCATGTTATTTTTCCAATCTGGGCTTAGAATTATGGAAAAAAATTTGAAAAAAGCCAAATTGTCATTAAGTGAACAGAATCAAGCCCTATTGAGGGAAAGGCACACACAGAAATGCAGAGCTCTCTGAAAACTGTTAAATTTGTTAAACTAAAACTGTGATGTGAGTCAGAAGGGTACCAATGAAAGGACTGATTTTTCTGTTGCTCTTCCACACGTGGTTAAATTGTCTTACATTATATAAAAAATTTCCAATGTTCCAAGCATCTCTCTGTGCTTTAATCTCGGCTCCTTTGATCCCCTTTCTCCCCACAGTTTAACTTTCAATGTCTGCATCTTCTAAGTCACAGTTTCTCAGGCTGTCACCTAGGGATGTCACTTGTGATGAGGAAGTAGAAGTCAAACCTTATAGTGATCCCCAAAAGAGACATCCCAAAGACAAGTGAACTTCTACTCCCTGAGAAACAGAACATCCTTTGCTGAGCCCAATCTAGTCAGTATCCTTTGGAGTAAGGAGGTGAACCAGGTGTTTCTGTATCCGGTAGAGAGGGATACTATGGACCAATCTGGAAGTCTGGGTCAAAAGGAAGCCTCTACGTGGAAGTGATACCATCTTGTTCACTTTTTATATACCATTTCCACAACAGCTGCTGGGAATGCAAGGTCTCTCGGGAATAAAAAAGAAAACAGATGTGGCATAATGGAAAGAACATTGGATTTAGGCTCAGAATATCTGGTTCAAATTCTTGGTTATTATGGGGGCAAGGCACTTAAGTTAGTTATAAAGCTACTTGGACAAGGCACTTAAGTTAGTTATGAAGCTACCTGAACAAGGCACTTAAGTTAGTTATGAAGCTACCTGGACAAGGCACTTAAGCCCTCTCTATTCCTCAGCCTTCTCATCTGTAAAATGAGAAGGTTGGACTGGCTGAACCTCTAAAGTTCTCTCCAGCTCAAGAATTGTGATTTTGTGCAGCAAATAAAACTCTGCCAGGGAAACTACTTGCCCTGTATGATGTAGCAGGAGTAGGAAACAAGAAAATGTCTAATTCTTTTAGGACAGCACCCTCTTAGACTAAAGACTATGTCAAGAAGGCTAATCAGATAGCATCCCTTACACACAAGACACAAAGAAGATGAAGTAACCCATGTAAGAAGTTTATCTTCTGGTTGTGGTGAGAAAAGACCTAGACATACACATAAAGGGCAGTCAGTGGATAAAGGCAAGTGAATGGAATAGATATTCAGTGCTATCAGAACTCAAGAGAAGGAGAAATAGCTAGGTGATGGCGGTGACCAGAGACTACATTGTGGAGGAGTTGGAACCTCTGATGGATCTTGAAGAATGGGTAGGATTCAGCTAGAGAGAAAAAGAGAGTGAGAGAATTCTAGGCAGTAAGATCCCATGGACTAAGATGGCTGGGGGGAAGTCAGCCCAGGAGGGATAAGGGAAATTTAACAATGAAACAATGAAATTCTGAAGATACAAAAGGGAAACAATTAAAATGGAAATGGTGTGGATGCATAGGAAACTCACTAGTCAACTTTGATTTAAAAAAAAGAACTTTACAGAAAATGGAACTGAGGCCAAGTAACACAAGATAGATTTTTAAAAAACATGGCACAGTCCCTCTAAAACCTGTCAGGAATGCTAAAGCTCAAAATGGGCTGAGGCTTGTAGCAAGGGAGAGTGAAGATAACATGTAAAGGGTTGGTGTTTTTATTTTTTTAACATTTGTTTTTAAAACTTTGAGTTCCAGATTCTCTCCTTTCTCCCCTCCTCACCCGCCCCCAGGGCTGGTGTTTTTAGCTAAATTGGGAAAAAAGGAATATCACAGAAGGCACAGGACCTTTGCTCTGACAACAGAGAGAAACTGTTTTGTTTCTATATTATTGGCAGAGGAGAATGGCCATTACACTACAAGTAGCAGAAAAATGACTATCATAAACAAGCAATTTAATAGTAGGAGAGCACCTAGTTGCCCTTGATGACTTCAAATCCCTTGGTCCAAATGAACTACATATGCTGGTCCTGAAAAAAGCAGGAGATGTGAATGATGAGCTGCCATCACTGACATTTAAAATATCCTGGAAAAAAGGAGAGGTATCACAAGGCTGGAGAAGGGCAAATGCGGTCCTGATTTTCAAAACAGGGAAGAGAACAAAGTTTCTTGGCTGCAATTCTTGGGAAAATTCTAGAATGGCTCATTAGAGAGATGGCTGGGGAAGTGGGGAAGCATCAGTCTGGCTTCAAAAAGAAAAGGCCACAGCAAACATCGTTATTTTCTTTTTCTGGCACAAGTTTATTAAACTAGCAGATGAAGGAGATGCTATAGAAAGAGTTTACCTGGATTTTGGCAAAACTTTGATAAAAGTAGGTCATAATACTCTTGTTATCTGCAAATTGGGTGGATATACTACCTAAGTCTTTATCTAAGGCACTGATGAAAAACACGAAACAATACAAGGCTTAACACCAATCCCCAATTGGCTCCACTGAAGAATTCTGGTCATATTGACACTGAACCATTATAACTACTCTTTGAGTCTGGCCATCCAACTAGTTATAAACCCACAGGATTGCATTTTCATCTAGCCCATATCCCTCTGTCTTTTCCACAAGTGTATTATTAGTACTTTTATTTATATTCTAGAATTTCCCCAAGAATTGAAGCCACATTTGCCCATCTTGAGGCTTGTGGTACCTCTTAGACTAAAAACTATGTTAAGAAGACTAATCAGCTAGCATCTCTTACACACAAGACACAAAGAAGATGATGTAGTGCATGGAAGGCATTTATCTTCCGGTTGTGCTGAGAAAAGGCCTACACACATACATAAAAGGCAGTCAGTGGATAAGGGCCAAGTGAGTCAAATAGATATTCAATGCTATCAGAAAACTCAAGGGAAGGAGAAATAGCTAGATAATGGGGGTGACCAGAGACTATATTATGGAGGAGTTGGAACCTCAGATGGATTTTGAAGAATGGGTAGGATTCAGCTAGGGAGAAAGAGAGAGTGAGAGAATTCTAGGCAGGAAGATCCAGGAACTAAGATGGCTCAGGGGAAGTCAACCCAGGAGGGATAAGAGAAATTTAACAATGAAATTCTGAAGATACAAAAGGAAAACAATAAAAACGAATATGGACCGAAGAGACTGATGTGGATGCATAGGAAACTCACCAGCCAATTTCGATTTGAAAAAAGAAATTTACAGAAAATGGAACTGAGACCAAGTAACACAATGGCTAACATTCTGAACAGTCAGGATCCAAAACAATCTTAACAAGCTAGAGCACTGGGAAAAATCTAATCAACAGAGAAAAGTTTTGTATATGGGTACAAAAATCAGTTTCTTAAGTGTATGATGTGGGGGAGGGCTATGGTTTGACAGTATTTGTTCTGAAAAAGATTTGGGGGTTTTACAGTAAACTTCTTGAATCAGTTTGAGTCAGTAGTGGGATGGAACAGCTAAAACAGCTAGTGAGAGTTGGGGCTGCATTAAGAGTGGTAAAGAGATGGGAGGTGATAGTCATCTAGTACTATGCCCTCATCAGACTTTATCTGGGGTATCAGGTTCAGTTCTGGGCACTGTGGATTGAAGAAAGGCACTGGCAAGCTGGACAGCGTCCAGAGGAGGCCAGCTAGAACTGTGAAGGTTCTGAGTCCAAGACAAGATTGGCTGAAAGAATTGGGCACCTCTAGCCTGAAGAAAAGGAGACTCAGGAGGGGACCTGATGTCTGTCTTTAAGTGTCTGAAGAAGCATCATGTGCAAGAGGGATTGCTTACAGGGCCAAATAAGGAGCATTTTGGATAAGGTTGGAGGGGTCAAATTTAGGTTTGAGATCAGGAAAAACTTATGAGAAGTGGTGGGTTCCTCCTCCATGGAGATCTTCCAACTAAGGCTGGAGGCCCACGTGTCAAGCCTGTCATGGTGGGGATGTCTTTCGAGTTCATGTTGGACTAGGTGGCTGCCAAGATCCCTCCCCATCCTCGGATGCTGTGATTCTGACAGTATACTTCCTCTGTGTGAAGAGGTGCGCTGTCTCACACCAGAGGAAAACAGCAGCTGAGCAACTCTTCCCTTTCTCAGGAGACCAAATGCTCCCATGATCCGTCTGATCTTGATTCTTGACCACTCTGGTGCCCATGGAGGTTAGCTTGGTCCTTAATTTTCCTCAGCTCCCAGGCAACCCCACTCCTTGCACCTCACAGTCCGCATCATGACCATACCAGCGGCATGAAGCTCACCATAGCACAGCTGACTTGCATTTGAGCATCTGGCATCTATTTAGGAAAAACAGACCACCCTGTGCCTACAACTGAGGGTAAAGAGAAGTTTTCTTAATGACAACCAGGCTGGCAAATGAGGTGGGTTTTTTTTTTTTAAAACAAAGTTGCTCTTTCTCAGGAATGCCAGAGTCTACTACCCTGGCCCACCTCACCCACATGTGTCCTATCTTTTTCCTAAGATCTTCTAAACATGTCTTCCATTCGTTGCAGGGTTCTCCTTTTGCTTCCCAATCCCTTATTTTAAAGGTGGGGGAATCCCTCCCATTGTTTTCTTCTGCTGCTTTGCTAAAAGGATTTCCCTGCCTCTTCCCACTTTCTACAAGAGCCAGGCAGAGGTGGAGTCCATCCCTTGGCCTCTGGAGCTGATGCCAAGCCCAGGAGATCCCAATTTAAGAAGAGTCTAGTAATTTTCAAGAAAGCTGTTTGGAACTTGGATGGCATTTCTCCATATAAACAATGCTTACACTCCCAGAGCAGCCCACAAAAGTCTCTTTAATCTGCAAAATACCCAATGTATAGTATTGCATTATAGAACCAAACCACCATGGTTAACTGTGTTTGTACGGCAAAAGATACTCAAAATTCCAGCAGGAGATGCCAAGAACATGTTCCTCACTACCTCCCCTCATGTGCTAGGGTGTGGGGGCAGGCCTGTGCTCCTATGACATGGGGAAGGAAGGGAGGATCTGGAGGGAGCAAGTCTGATACTCCAAAGTGGTTTTTAGTTCAGAGAACTTCCTCGGGGCCCTTTCCCACTGTCCCACCTGCTCCTTGCAAGACAGGGTTCTCTCTCCAGGAGAGCGATACAAAAGAACTATTTCACAGCTTCTCTTTCCTGTCTCTGAAGTGGAGGCACAGCCCTTTTGAGGTTTTCTAAGGATTTTGCAGTTAGCCACAATTTTAGGTATGAAGATGAAATGATAACATGCTTTTTTCTATTTCTGCGTTTAGAACATTCTGCTTCTCCTCCTCCATTTGCTGCCTTTTTAATGCTCCTGCTTGGAGCCTGCCCTGATCTCCCTGGCTGGAGAAAACCTTCTCCCTTGGACATTACACAGCTTTTTTTTTTTTTTTGCTGCAATTCTCTAATGCATGTATCATTTCATATGGTGTAGTATGACAATCAGCATTTGTTCCACAAGACCCATGGAGTCAGTGACTGTTTTTTTATCTAACTTTTTCTCTCCCCATGTTCTTAGCACAGAGCTCTGCTCTCAGCAGGTGCTTGATAAACACTAACAGCTGGAATTCTTTAGAGCACTGCAAGGTTTGCAAAGCACCTTAAATAGGTAATCCCCTTTCAGCATCACAACCACCTCATGTTTGTTGTTGTTAGGTTGTTTCAGTCATGTCTGACTCTTTGGGGAACCCTATCTAGGGTTTTCTTGGCTGAGATAATGGAGTGGTTTGCCATTTCTTTCTTCAGATTATTTTACAGCTCAGGAAACTGAGGCAAACAGGGTTAAATGACTTGCCCAAGGTCATACAGCTAATAAGTGTCTGAGGCTGGATTTGAATTTGGGTCTGGGACCACATAGCTGCCCAGCAACCCCACGATGGAGGTCCTAGTGGCATCCCTATTTTATAGGTGAGGAAACTGGGGTTCAGAGGGGTCAGGGGTCACACAGTAAATATCTGATGCCAAATTCAAATCCAGTCCTTTCTGACTCTGGGTCAAGCGAACCTTGATCTATACTATTTAAGTGAATGAAGGAGAATGAATGAACTTCAATCCCACTGAGACTAAAAAGGTCAGGTTAGGTGATAATGAATGCTCTCTGGGTACCCAAAAAACCAAAGTCCTCAGTGTGCATCACCACTGACATTCATCTCTTTGGAGAAAGGGCTTCTCAACCTTTCCTGCGTCACGGAGCCCTCTGGTGGGCATCGGGAAAGCCTGTGGAAGCCTGTCCACAATAATGTTTTTAAATCATTTAAGGCAATGCTGAAATTCAGTCAGAGATTAATGAAAATAAAAATGCAAAAAAAATTCCCATCCAAGTGCACAGACCCTCTGGGTCCTATCCATGAACCCCCAAGGGTCTGTGGACCTCAGCTTAAGAAGCCCAGCTCTGGAGGGAGAAGCTAGACAGGGGACAGGGTAGGGAGGGAAGAGGGAAGAAATCAGTGAAGGAGATGGAGGTATGAGGACAGCAGCAGAGGAAGGGGAAGAAGGGAGCAGCCATGGGAAATTACTCTGCTGTTCCCCTTCTCTTTTCTCCACCCCACTACCAATCCCATCTCTGTAGACTCTGCTCTCAACGTTCCTGGGCTAAGAAGGAATCAGGAACTGGGCTGAAGGGCAAGGAAGGAACAGGCAGTGGGAAAATTCCACTTGCATCTGGGAAACAAGCAACTGTTTGGAGTCAGAGGACCTAGGTTTAGATTCCAACAGTGTCCCTTTCTACCAGTGTGACCTTGATCAAACCCTTCAACTCTCTGGGACTCAGTTTCCTGATTTGTAAAATAAGAAGACCAGATTAGATACTTTCTAGCCCTAAATCAATGGTCCCTTGACCATAGAAATAATGTTATACATGGTAGGGAGGCCCCCAAATACACCTACAGAAATCTACCATCTATAATATATATAAAGTACAGGACTGTGCAAAATAAAAATACAGAAGGCCTGGAGGAGAAGAGAGTGTCTGTGATTATCTGGATGGGGTCTGCATGGGTCCAACTGGAGTCATTTACAAATATCCCAAGGCATACTCCATCCTTCCCCCACATTTTTTAATTTCTTCAATACAAATTTAATAACAATCAACCAAGACAAATGATAAAAAACCCTTCACAAAATTGTTGGCATTTTGCAGGCTAGACTGGAATTAAGAGATGACATTTTCTTTAAAGTGCTGGATTTCAGCACCTGGGATTTGAACCTGGGTTCAAATTCCAGCTCTGCTGTTTTAGATCCCGTGTGAGTTTAGGTAAGTGACTTATAAATAATCCTCTGGGTCTCAGTTCCTTGTTTGTAAAAGTTGGGGGTAATACTAGAACCCACCTGGCAGGGCTGTTGTTTGGTTCATTTGAGATGACACAGGTAAAGCCCTCTAGAAAACCTTAGAGTATTATACAAATGTTAGATCTTATAATTCTTGCCTCCCTTTTTTCATAGTCCCCAGTCCTAATCATTAATAATAACCATGTATTTTGGGGTTTTCCTCTTAAAATTCAATACAGTTGAATTTCTTATAATTAGGTTGCTATCTTGGAGTACAGAACTAACAAATTATCTGATAGATTCCTTATATTACACTGGATTTTAAATATATTTAGTTCTCTTTCTAGGGAGATGATCTGACCTGTGTAAGTGAATCCCTTTACTTCCAGCCATGTTATAAGGGAATTCCACTGTTTTAATTTTTTTCAACTAGGGAGCAGCACAATTTCTCTGGAGCTGAATATGACATTCCCACCCTCCCCTTGAAGCCATCAGCCTAGAGAGTCATTCTGAACCTGTCACCTCTAGCCTAGGCCTCCCATCGGCCCTCATCTGCAGCCTGACATTTTCTCACTTCACTTCCTCCTAGCATACCACAACATCCTCTTGTCACATTTCACTCCCCCTCCCACCCCCAATGTCAGCCACCCGACCCAGCTGAAGTTTCTAATTCTAGAATCCTAAGTCACTCTGTTGACACCCCCCAGTTTCTCTCCTTCTGACTCTGGCTCCACTTCCCAAATTAGTGCTATGGTCACTACTTTCAATTCCATCCTGGTACTCTAAGAATATGTACCTCCATCGTCTTCCATCATGGCCAGGGGATAACTCCTGCATTAGAGCTGCCATTCTCAGTGATTATTAAGAGAATCAATCAATGAACAAACATTGATTAAGCACCTACTGTGAGTTGGGCACTAAGCTGGGCAATGGGGGTAGAAATAAAAAGGGAGACAAGTGTCTGCTCTCAAGGAACTTACTCCACAGGGACATACTGAGTACACAGAGAAATTTAAGGAAAAAAAAAACACAGAGAAGTAAAAATACAATGCAATGATGGGAAAAGGGATGAAACAGATACCTGGGGGTACCAGAAAAGGAAGTGGAATCTGAACTGAACCTTGAAGACAGGGAAGGGTTCCAAGAGGCAGAGGTAAAGGATGGGATACAGCTAAGGCAAAGGTAAAGAGGTAGGAGATGGAATACCATATAAAGTGAAGAGTAAGCAAGCTACCTTGGTCAGAACTTAAAACTCAAGAGTGCCAGGTCTGGCATCAGGAGACCTGGGTTTAAATCCTACCTTAGGGAGTTATTAATTGTGTGACTATGGGGGACAGGGGCAAGCCACTTGAGGCTGTCAGCCTCTTCCTGATCCATAAAATAGGGGCAATAATACCCAAAGTCCCTACTCTGCAGTATTGTGAGGGGCACTAGATGGTCCCTAATAATCATGTGATTTTGTCTTTATTCACTTCCTATAGGTTCTGTTTGCTGCTAACTGCCATCACTATTCAGTGTGTTTTATGAAGGTAAATGTAATTGCATGAACATTTATTATTATTATTTATTTATTTTATTATTCTCCCCAGGTCTGGGTCCTAAACTTGTTTTTTCAAACAAAAGAAAAAGTGAAATTGCTTATCTCTATTATATTATAGTGAGTTTGACTCTCTTATAGTATGATTTCTAAACACTTATCAGGGCACATCAAGATGGAAGATAGCCATCACCCCAAAAGTCACTCAATGGGGGCAACATCTATGCTGAAAGAGAAAGGGAAACTCTTCTGAGGATATCTTGCAAGGACAGTTGGTGGGAAAAAGAAATTTGCTGGCTAAAATTTGTCTGGTTTGCTGGTGGGTTTTCTTAGATAAACATTTGCAGCCTGGGTATTTATTTCCAAAGGGATGTGGGTGGGGGGTTGAGATTTGAATTTACCTGACAGCTGAGATAATTCTTCTGGGTTTGAACACAATAAACTATTAGACACGCTAAAAGCAGACTGCCAACAATGTTAATTTAGATAATTTGTATTTCCATTCGTGTCCTCCCCTGCCACTCCCCCCCCCCCCCCGAAATAAGAATCCCATTCTTCCTTGCCATGGTGACTTGTAATTTTCTTGAAAATTACGAAGTCTGGATGGTCTGACTCTATCTAAACAAAAAAATTATTTAAGTAGTATGAGGTACTTCAGTTTACCGACCAAAAGAGTCACACGGAGGAACCACATAAAATCGGCTGTCCATTTCCAGTATTGATGAGAAAAGAGGCTCCTAAGTGAATATTTTTTTCTCTTTATATGAAATGCCTCTAGCTCTCTGAAATTTTAGTGACTTACAGGTAAGACATATTATTTATTTATTTATTTGTGTACATGATGTTTTCCTACCGAAGAATGATTTTAAGCTCCTTGACTTTTCTGTCTTTGTATTCTTGGCACCTAACTCAGTGCCTGGCACAGGAAAAACGTTAAATGCTGGGGCCAAATAAAAGACTGAACGCTGACACCAACTCCACCAATATCGTCCCATTTACAAAACCTTCATACTAGAACCTTCATCCTGCTCCTAAGCTACAAGTCTTAAGAGACAAATTTTAAGAGAGAAATATATTTCTTCTTGCATATGTGCTGAGATATACATATATGTGAGCTATATACATGTACACAGAGATGCATAAATCTTTATAATACATGTATATGTTACATGTATTGATATGTATATATGTACATACATATATACACATATATCTAAATATACATATTTAGATATATTCCTATATGCTGGTACAGTGAAGAGATCATGTATTTGAAATCAAAGGATCTGGGTTTGAATTATAGGGAAAGCTGTTTAACTTTTCTGGGTCACCTGTTCCTCATTTGTAAGATGAGGGGAGGAGTTGGTCTAGATGGCTCTAAGGTCCCTCTTGTGGTCCTTCTAGGAGGCATCAAATAGGCCTTTTTCAAAGCTGGGTGAAAATATTTTCTTAGGCCTGAGACTGAGAGCTTTTCAATCCTTTAGGTCAAACTTGCGTCATCATCTATAATTATACTTCTCCCCCGGAGTTTCTCCATTTGCCACTGGGGGAGTCCCTTAGACTAAGGGAGATTCTTAGGGATGAGGTCATCTGAGGGATGAGTGAAGAGAATCAAGTTATTATTTTCCCTTTTAAGTACCCAGGAAGAAGCAACATAGCGAAGGGGATGGAGAGGCTTCCAGAGTCTAAGGCTGGACTCAAGTCTCACTTTGATTTGCAAAAGGTGTGTTACAAGTACTCTGTGGTTCCAGGGTTACTGAGCTCTAGGACAGTTACCAGTTGGTCCTTGTGGAGGGAGGAGTTCCCTATATCAAAGAAATCACAAGTCGAGGAAAAATAAAAATTCCCCTGGAATACTGGAAGTGGGTCAGATGGGCATGTGTCAGAGATGGGCAGGGAATCCACCTTCTCATCACTGAAGGAAAAAATCTACATTGGAAATTGTCAGAAAATCATGAGGAATGGTTTCATTTTCTCAAACTTGCAGGTCTAAAATGATTTACTTACTATAATATTGATCTCCAGAAAGTCTATGGACAAAGGACGATTGAAAAAAAAGACAATATTGAAAGTTTTTGTAAGGAGCAGGAAAATGGAAGACAGGTACTTCAAATCCATCTGCATGAAAACAAGAAAACAGTGAGGGAAACCCCTTCTGGACCCTGGAGTCCTCACATGAGTTTATTTTCTTCTTAAAAGGCAATATCACACTATCAATCACCTTTTTGTGTATTTAAATAATAGCACACTTCTGAAGTGATATTCTAAGCCCCCCCAAATCTCACTGAGACTGATAAAGTTAAACTCCTTTGGGTTCCCCTTGCTATGTATGACCCACTCCTTCCTATTTCCTATGCCTCTGGTAAGCTGATCTCTTGGGACTTCTGATCTGTCTCATCCCTCTTCCTCCTCATTTGACCAAGTTCATTTTTAAGTTTCTGAAGTCCCTGGTAACTTGTTAACTGCTGATCAGGTCTCCTTCACTCTTCATCTCTGAAAGATGAGGCACTAACCAGGTGCCCTAGTAAAGTCAGAATAAATATTAAAGCCCTGATTTTCCAGTAGACTATGCCAACATACCATAAGGGGAATTGGTGTTACTCAGATTATCCTTTTTGTTTCATGCTAGACAACCGAGGGAGGGTGGGGACAGAGGAGAACAAGTGCCCAGAAGTCTGCTTTATCTTTCTCCAAAACCAACTCTTTAATTCTGAGCATTCCTTGGTACAAAGGGGTCTATGGAAATGAGGATTTGTGTGGGAGTCAGATACCAAGATCTGAAATCAGCACTACTGTGGGCCTGCTGTCTGTAGGAAGCTCCCTTTCCTAGTTGCCAGGCCCCTTTAAGGACAAAGAAGAGAGTGAAGGCACACAAATAGCCGTGTGTGCTTGTTAGAGCATATGGAGATGTTCTTTATTGTACTTCTCGGAAGAGAGGAGTGAAATTCTCTGGCCACAAAACTCCCCAGAAGCCCTACATGAAATAAAATGTAACTCAGAAATGTTATACAAGATAAATAAAAATACAATACAAAAAAGATAATGTCAATTTGTAGTTTTCTAATTTAATATGTATATTTGAGTCTGATAATCACTGCTCTAGGATGGGAAGAAGGAATGGACAAAACTAGTAAGGAAATAGAGGAGAGAAATAGAGGAATGGGATTGCGTAAACAAAGATGAGTAAAGATGTTGAAAGGAAGTTATAGTCATGTCTTGGTCAAGGTCGCAATATGGCCACACAACTAAAAAGAGTTTGAGAAATGATTCAAAACCCAAGTCTTCCTGACCCCAGGTCCTGCACTCTGGCCGTTACATGAAGATTTTTTAAAGAGTGCCTAGGGTGATGGCAATGAAAAGCTCAACAGATGTAAAAGATGGAGAGATTGGAGAGATCTTCTAGGGGGTAAAATGAGCACCTCTACTGGCAGATCTTCTAACGCATAAAAAGGGCCAGGCTTCTGGCCAGAGGCCCTGCCCTAGAAATGGCCTCTAAATGCCCCCTCACCTATATCTATTTCTCTGAAAGGCTGGTACACCCATTACTAACAGTAGAAAGGCACATGACATGCTGAAACCTTTTATAGAAATTCCATTAGATACAACGTTCACAACTCCAAGTTCTTTCCCTTAACCATTTCTGGGTCTTCTTAAAGAACAGCTGGTTTCTAGCTAACCCTTCAAATACTTTCTGGGCCAGCAATGGGGATGTGGAGCAGTTGTAAAGGAGATTAAGTCTTTGAGGTCACAGATGGGATCCCAATCATGGAAGGGAAATGGTATCACAGTCTTGTGTTAGACTCTTTTCTGGGACTTGTCACGTTATATAAATGGCATCAATTTAATACCCTTCATGAAGTACACAATGCTTTACAGAAAGGTCTGCATTTGCCCAAATATAACAAAAGCATTTCCAGGTTTCACATGTTTCACAAACTCCCTCAGGAAATAATTATTATTCTCCAGGCTCTTTGATTTTTTTTTTTTCAGAATGAATTCAGAATCAGATGAGAGTTTGCCTGTTTGTAGACTCAGCACAAAGCTGTTATGAAGTGAGTTATCTATTCAGAAGCTACAGTCCCACTCTCATGGAAACCATTTTGGCACATACACTTACCTATAAGTGGTCTGTTTCAGACTTAGTCACTAACTCATGACCTTTTATCATTCTCTGAGTCATTCCTGCAGTGCCACAGAGTGAAAAGGCCTATTAAGGTAATCCGGAAGGCAGGAAGTTTGTACAACAAACCAGTAAGAATAATGATGTGTAAACCCATGGGGAGGATGGGCACTGAAGAACAACAGATCACTTCCCCTAACTTGAAAAAAGTGAAACTGAAAAAACAAAAGCCACCAGAAGTCGGCAGACAAGGCAACTTGTGGCCTTTGGAAGACGGTAAGCGCTATGGGAGTAATATTTACTTTGAAGAACAGGTAAAGACTAGAAAGAAACAAACCCGGTTTCATTTCAGAGAACTTACCTCTACCAAAAAAGGTATTCATAATGCAACTCCCAGTGCCACAGCTGGAAGTTTGTAAACTTTTCTTATTTAACATGTGTCACAAATATAGAATGATAATTATGATGTTACAAATGATAATGTGGCCAAATGCCACTCGATACAGAAAAGACCATGTGGGAAAAAAATACCTGCAATTCTCAAATAATTCCAATATTTTTGTGGCTACAACATGGATAAGATTATTCCTTTCAGACAGATTTATACAAAATTTAGCTGTAGCATCACCTTCAAATATTAAGGACAGGTACATCTACTGTACAGACTTTTTGAAATACTAAATCACAAGCACAGGAAAAAAAAATCACAACCACACAATTTCCAGGCCTGGCTTACGAGTTATCCCAGAAGTCATAAATTTCCAATGCGATGATCAAGGAAAGAGCATTAAAGAAACAATTTATTAAATAAAATAATTATTAATTACATAGTAATTAAATAAAAATTAAAATATATGTTAAATATATAAATAATATATAAATATATAAACATAAATATATGTTAAATATATAAATAACCATATTCCTATTCTATGTACCTATTCACTGGCTTTGTGTTAAATATACAAATATATAAACATAAATATGTTAAATATATAAACAACCATATTCCTATTCTATGTACCTATCCACTGGCTTTATAAGTTGACCTTTTAAATGTTTATCATAGTGTACTCTGGACATTAGGCATTCTTTATCCATTTGGGTTTCCTGAACTCATAGGGCAAGTTTTAGGCAAAAGTTGATTAAGTGATCATGGATCTCATTTAAGAGGGTCTATAATGTTCTGGGCCTTGCTGCCATCAGCACCATATCATCCCTAGAGAGGAGAATATGGAGAAGCTCTAAGATAAAATTTTATTAAAATAAATGTAAAATTCTACATTTGAGTTTTTATTCTTAATTACTTAATGAACACCAGTGTAGAATGGTCCATCTAGTTCAACCTCTAGTTGCTGAAGACTCCCTTCTTGCTACCTTCCCAATAAGTGGTCATGAAACATCTGCCTGAAACCTTCAAGAAAAAGGTAACC
Source organism: Petaurus breviceps papuanus (assembly GCF_028583685.1). Taxonomy (NCBI): domain Eukaryota; kingdom Metazoa; phylum Chordata; class Mammalia; order Diprotodontia; family Petauridae; genus Petaurus; species Petaurus breviceps. The sequence goes on along the minus strand of NW_027185777.1, from coordinate 18,548,699 downwards.
CCCTACCTCCTGGGGCAGCCCCTTCTAGCCTTCACTACCTCTAAACATTAGAAAGGTTTTCCTTATAATTCAACAGAATCAGCCTATCTCCAACTTTTACCCAGAGGTGTCTTTTTAATTCTTTTCCCCAATGGCAGCTGTTCAGATACTTGAATATTATTATCATACTTCCCTTCCCTCTCCCCCAAAAGAGTCTGTTTTCTCACAGCAACTTCCCCTATTACTTTACTGGATCCTAATATGGTATATTTTCTCTTCTGTTTACCACTCTGGGTACCTCTCCTGGATGTGTTCCAGTCCTAAATGAAGTACCCCAGCCAAAAAATGTAGTTCCCAGAACGAAATACAATTCTCTGGATGTATTCTTACCACAGCAGTGGAGCAGAAATATGACCTCCCTTGTTTTACATATAGCATCTCTCATAATTAAGCCTAGGATGCAGCACTAACTTTTTGCTTCTGCCAATGTTATATATGCCACTGATGCCTAATAAGCTTGTAGTTCACAAAAACTCAACTGTTTGCCTAGACACACAGTCCCATCCTATGTATTAGTGAAGCTGATTTAAAAAACCCAGATGTAGAATTTTACAGGTATCTGAATTAAATTTCATCTGGATCTTTTCCTGATGTTATATCAGGGATGAATTTTCCTGATGGCATCAAGATCCAGGACATTACAAAACCTCTCCTAAATGAGATCTATAATCACTTAATCAAATTTTGCCTAACTATCCACACAAGGATTCCAAATGGACGCAGAATGTCTAATATCCAGACTATGATGTGCATTTATAAGGTCAATACATAAAGCAGATCAATTAGTACATATATCTTGGACACCAATCAATCAATATTTATTAAGCATCTGCTATGTGTCAGGTACTGGGCTAAGCACATGCCAATGCACACTGAACTTAATCCAGAATTGAACAGAAGAGTGCATTGTATTGTCTTTGGGAAATTATGCAGTGATTCTAAAGACTCCAAGATTCTCCTTAAAACAAAACTCCATATTTTTCAAAACGACATAAATACATATTCAGTTTCTGAAAAACTAAAGTTGAGGATGACCCAAAGGGTCATAGTGGGCATGAACAGGCCACAATGTACTATTAATAAAAAAACTGTGGAGAAGTAGAATTAACGATGTCACTAGAGATGTATGACTGGGGGGGGGAGGAAGGTAGGTAGGTTACATGGAGAGGGATTTTTTACTGGCATGCACATATAATTAGATCTAAAGGAAGAGCCCCCTGCAGCATACTGAATGGACACCACATGGAGGGTTTATAGGAGGATGAGGACAAGCTCAGGACAAGTAGGCATGGACGGGTAGCATCTCACTGGAGGGAGTACCCAGATCATTAAGAAAACATCCACTGCAGTGAGATAATAATTTAGTCTTTCTAAATTTGAACCCTTGTTCTAGGCTGATGAGACCCTTTGGAATCCTGATTCCCAATTTTGTGTCTCCCATGGATCTGATAAGCATACATTCTATGGCTTCATTCAAGGACAGCATGGGACCAAGGACCCATCCTTGGAGAGTACTTTATGAGGGACTTCACTCCACATTGACACTGACCCAATTAATAATTACTTTCAGTCATTCGACCAAGTCTAAAGTCATTCTAATAGTGCTTATTTCTCTATTTTGTCCCCAAGGACAGGATAAGGGGCTTTATCAAATGTTTTCAATCAAATCTTACTATATCTATAGCATTCCCTTGATCTAATTCCTTTGCCAAAAAATAAATGATTTAGTATAACGTGACTGGACTGGTGAAGATACTCTTGTTTCCCTGTGAAAGCTGCTTCCCTTTCAAAGCGCTCACGAACCATTCCTTTAAGGAATCTAGCATTTTTGCCATGAATGGAAGTCAAGCTTACTGATCTACAGTTTATAGACTGCACCTTCTTTCCTATTTTGAAAACTGGAACATTTGCCTTTCTCCAATCATATGGCACCTTTCTTGTTCACCACAATCTTTCAAAGATCACCGTGAAGAACTTAGTGGGTTAAAAAATGCCTAAGGATGAGATTGATGGGGTCCAAGAGAAATAAAAATAAGAGAGAAGGAAAAGACAACAGATATATTCAGAGGTTAAATGGCTAAAGCAGAGAGGAACTTCTACTTTCTGTGTCTTCTGAAGTATTGTCAAAATGCAGACATGGCCAACAGTTGTGTTTATGGATTCTTTTCAAAACATTGCTTCTAAGCACTTAAAAAAGATAGTCATGAAATTTAAACACGTACGCCATTTTGAAAAACATATTCTATATCCTTTAACAATATTCCTTACCTGAGGGTTTTTAAATACAGCATATTTTTCATCTTTCTCCAAAAATAATAGTTTATTTTCGGTATCCCTTGTCCAGTTTGATAAGATTTCAACAACATTTTCATGGTCTTCAAAAATCCTCTCTGATAAAATAAAAAAATGCATTTTTTAGGCACAATGCCTAGAGACTCTCAACTAATCCAGAGACAAGTTATTGAGAACTTAGTATAGGGTTCATGTTTTATTTGTAATTTTTTATATGACGTAGGTACATGGACCGTTAAAACTGAAAGAGCTCTCATAGGTAATTCTATCAGACCCCCTTCACTTGATGAGGAAATCTAGGTTAGGGCAGTTTAAATAACTTACCAAGAGCCAGCATTGAAACTCCAATTTTCTGACCCCAATTCCAGTGCTCCTGCTACTTACAGGAACGTGACATGAAGGAATAATTAGACATTTTTTTTTTCTTGCTTGGCCTGAGAAGGATGAGCTGGAACTAACGGGTGGCAGTTATGGGAAGGATGATTTTAGCTGAGCATGAGAAAAAAAACTTCCTACTAATTAGAATGATGCTGAAATGGCATGGGCTGCCTCATGAAGGGAGTCTCCCGTCCCCAGGGGTATTCACCTGAAAGCTAGAGGAGCACTTGTGAATGATGCTGTGGGCAAGACTCCTGATTAGAGTAGGGGTTGGACTGGATCATTTCTGGGCTCTCTTCCAAATCTCAGGTTGCAATCCAGTTTCAGTGAGGGGCAAACTTTTTGGTCTGCATTTCATTTTGAAATTTGTAATATTCTCCATAATAGGTGGAATTGGTGATTTGTACAGTTGTGAGAATGTTTAATGGTCATGCACTTTGGACTGTGGCACTTCCCACCTAAGCATCTCTGACATTGGGGAGAGGCCAACATCAAGAGGGGAAAGAGAATTAGGGTAAGGATTTCATTTGAAAATCTGAGATATTAGGGGAGCAGAAAATGCAGTTCACATCTCCTCAATCCTCATACCTCCTGTTAGGTACCACTATTAGGAATCCTCAAGGTATAACACCTCATTGGGTTATGCATGTCCCCAAACATAATTAAACATAAACTCTATCCCTGACTCAAAGGGTTGGATGAAACTTGGTGGGGTTGTTTAGCCTGGTCCCACTACTCCAGAACAAACTTCACCTAAATTACTTCATACAGATGGTTTTTCACTTTGCTAATGTTCCAGGAAGATACTTGTCGAACCATAGAACATGTAAGCTGAAAGAGACCTTTCCCATGTAGTGGCAATTCATTTCAATTCAAATCAACAATCATTATTAAGTGTCACATGCAAGGCACTAGGCAAGGTACATAGACAAAATTGAAATAACTCTTAAGATTTTGTGATTCTCTGATTTCTGCTACACAATCCTTGCCTTCAAAGAGATCATGTTCCACTAGGGGGTTTTATCCCCGCCAGTGCATCCACAGAAAAGCTGAATACAAGGTCGCTTATGGAGGGAGGAGGACATGAACAAAGAAAAGTTCAGGGAAGGCTTGACTGAGCTGACACTTGAGTAGAATCTTGACAGAAGATAAGAGACAGGAGTGAGAAGTAAATACAGCACAGGCCACAGGGAACAGCCTGTGCAAAGGTATGAAAATAGGAGATGAGTGTATTAAGTTGAATAATGTGACATAAAGTCAAAGGGTAGACTGAAGTTAGAGCATGGCCAAAAACTCCAGGATCAGAATTTGGTGTGAAAGGAAATATGGATCCACTACAGGTTTCTGAGTCACGGGAATGACATGGTAGGACCTATGCCTTGAGAAAAATACTCTGGCAGCTAAGCAGAGTGGACTGGGGAAGGATGGTGAGCTGGGGGCAGGGAATGAATGAATCAGGAGGCCATGTGAATGCAGAGAAGAGGACTGATGTGAGAGATGGTACAGAGGCAGAATGTATAAGGCTTAGCCACAGATGAAATATGGATGTGAAGGAGAGGGAGAAAGTCTGGATGACATTGGTCTTATGAACCCGGGAAAGTCTGAGTATCTTTATATGGTGGGTTCTTTCTTAATTTGATTCTCATGATAACCCTTTCTGAAATTCAAAATGTTACATGACTTGGCCAAGGCCACATAGCTAGAATGAGTCTCTATGGAATTTGAACCCAGACCTTCCCAAATTCAGTGCCCTATCAACTATACAAACGACTTCACCATAGATAGGGAAGCTTGGAGAAAAGGTGGTTTAACAGGGGAAGATGAAGGAGAAGAGGTAAACAACATGCTCATTTACATCTTTCACGTCTCCCAAACCCTGATCAATCTCTTCCACCTGTTCCTTCATCTTTTCTAGTTCTATCAATGGCAGGTGGGCAAACTCATCAAGGCTGGTCAAGGGGGAATTTTTCAGCCGCCCAGTTGATACAATTGTCATCCAAGGGAGGATGAGGATATAGGTCTATGGTAAAGCGATGCCCTCCAGTTTAAGGTTGCAAACCCTGCACAGAGACATAAGGTGACAGATGCTCAGGATATCTCCGCAATCTGCTCGGCTCACTGGGCATGCAAGGAGAAGCATCACCCTCTAATGGGAACGATGGAGCCGTGACAATAAAAATGCTTGTGTCCCTTATGGTCTGGCCACCTGCTGCCGTGCTAGTCTTTCCATAACAAAGAAGGTGTTAAATCTGGTAGAAGAGGAAAAAAAGACAGATGTGGACTCAAGACAGCCCTGATATAAGCCACCTCATTTAATACGGGACCAAGAACAATACAAAATCAATCATTCATGGCTGTGAAACCCACCGATTTGCAGTTCTGGGTATATTTCATAGAGACACCAATCCAGATTGTAATCAAAGTGGGTTTTCTCAAAGAGGTTGTCCAGAACGTCTCGTGCTAACTGCCGTTCATCCACCATCAGTGACTTCGTGCTGCTGTCGTTCATGTGGACCTTCACAACAAGCTGAATATAGAGTCATTAGAGAGCCAGTTAATTTCGGTAAATGGTGGGGGCTAGTCCATTCAAGAAGATGGTTTAGAGATGAGAAATGGAAAAGAGTCAAGTTCAGTTACAATTTCTCATACACCAGGGGTTTTTAACCTTTGTTATTTTATTTATTTATATGATTATATTAGATATTATGATACATTATTTATATACTTATTATAATATATAAAATATATATTATGCGTTCATATTATTTATTTTAACCTTTGTGTGCTGAAGTCTATGGGTTCCTTGGAAACTCCTCAATATTAAAATGCATAAAATGAAAGTACATGAGTACAAAGGAAACCAATCATGTTGAAATAGTTAAAAAAGTTTTTAGAAAGAAACAAGTTCACAGACCCCAGGCTAAGAACCCTTCCCTAGCTCTATACCCTTTAGTTGATAAGAGCAGAATCTCGAAAATTATGTTTGGCATTAATGAATCAATCAATCTACAAGCAATTATTAAGCACTGACTCTGTGCTGGGCATACATAGCATACATAATAAAGTGTACGAGGATACACAGACAAACATCTTTAAAGGCACCATTTTGGGGAGATGGGGGGCGTGGTGAGAGAGAAGACAATATCCTGCTTATGTTAGATGTACAATGAATGGCCTCTCAAGAACCTGATCCCAACGCTGATGGGCAAAGAAGTTTTGACTTGCTCCATTTCCTACCTGTGCCAAAGCGTCCCACTTTAGGCAGTCTGTTAACTCTATCCACTCAGAAGACTGGCCATACTGGTGCTAGACACAGCATGGACATTCGATTGGCTTAGCCCACTGCGTCTCAGAACTCCCCAGCTCAAGAGGTCCACCAGTCTCAGCCTGCCCAGGGGCAGGGATTACAAGAATGATTCAACAGTCCAATTTCTAAGAGATATTCCTTTTTTTTTTTGAGAAGTAACCAGAGTTAAGTGACTTGCCCAAGGTCACAGAACTACTAAGGCTAGATCTGAACTCAGGTCCACCGAGTCCAGGGCCAGTACCGTATCCACTGTGCCTCTTTTAAAAATAAATTTAAACCCAACATATTAGATGGTGCATCCCCTATGTGTAGGGGGACAGCTCTGAGTAGGTGGATGACTTGAGCAGTCCTGTTCAGTGACACAGAGCTCTAGACCGTGGCACCAGGGCGCATACTGCTTTGCGATTCTGCTACTTTTCTTCCACCCCAAAAGTCCCCTCCCTCTGGAAGTGGGGGCAATGGAGAATTTATAGGCTCACAGACCTAAAACAGGAAGGTCATGACCTTTTCTTCAGCTAGAGAAACTGAGGCCCTCAGACATCAAGTGACTTGTCCAAGGTCACATAAAAAAATCCAGGTGTAGCTGTATTTGCTTTTGATTAATTTAAAACATATGGCTTTTGTAAATGAAGTCAGGGCTTGCCCCAGTGAAACAGACTGGCTCACTTGGCATCCTTCAGCCTGCCTCACTTTAAGTGGAAGACACATCTATTACTCTGTGGTAACGGTCAGTCGCTGGACTGCCCAAATTCCTTGCATAAAATCTGTGAGAGGGAGGGTTAGGAAAGTTTTACCTTGTTTTGATAACATGATACAGTAAAGCACTGTAGGGATGCACTAGAAGGAGCTTGGTGGCGCCATTGGGCTGGTTCTGGCGTCATAAAGACCTGAGTTCAAATCTGCACTCAGACACTTAGTAGCTGTGTGGCTCTGGGCAAGTCACTTAATTTGTCTGCCTCAGTTTGCTCAACTAAAATAGGGATCATCCTAGCACCTACCTCTCAAGGTTGTTATGAAGATCAAATGAGCTATGATTTCTAAAGCACTTATCACAGGATCTGGCATGTAATCATCACTTATAAATACTTAATAACTTCCTTGCTCTCCCCTTCCCTTCCTTCCCTCCACTTCTGCTGAGAATTCCATGAAAAGATAAAGGCTTTTTTTGGTTGGTTCTGTTCCTAATGGAGAAAAACCAAAACCACATTAATCTGACTTAATTAAAGACAGATAAAGCATTTATTGTTTCCTATATGCCAGGTACTGTGAGCCATGGAGAATTCATAGGATCTTAGACAAGGGCTGAAAGGAAGCTCAGGGTATCTAGTCTGATTCCCTTTGTTTTTGTTTGTTTTGGTTTTTTTTTTTTTGGGGGGGGGGAGGGCAACCAGAGTTAAGTGACTTGCCCAAGGTCACCATGGCTAGTTTTTTGTGTTAAGTGTCTGAGGTTGGATTTGAACTTGGGTCCTCCTGACTCCAGGGCCAGTACTCTATTCACTGTGCCACCTAGCCGCCCCTTCCCTTTGTTTTATAGGTAAGGACACCGAGGCCCAGGTATGATGAGATTTCCTGGCAGAAGTGATAAAACCTAAAATTAGACTTAATCCACACGTACTTAAAAAATGCTCAGTTAGAAAATTTTATAAGCAGAAGGCCAACATCAGTCAATAAATATTTTGTTAGTCAACAAACATTTATTAAGTGTCTCCTGATGTGCCAAGCACTAGGAATACAAAGAAAGGCCCTCAAGGAGCCCCCAGTCAGACAACACGTACACAGCTATGTACAAACAAGGCATCCATGGGATAAATTAAGAGTCAAACAAAGGGAAGACACTAGAATTAAGGGGGCTGGGAAAAGCTTCCTGTAAAAGATTTCTGGGGAAAGAGGGGGGAGCCAGGAGACAGAGAGGAGGGAGGCCAGAGTTCCAGGTACGGGGGAAAATGGTAGTGGGGAGGGAGAAGTGCAAGGTACAGGAAGACAGGGAAGGCAGGAAAGTCTAATGGTTCTGCCCAGCTGTTCCCTTCTTCCAGATGGGCTTGCAGTCACTATTCTCCTTTAGTCGTCATCAGTTTTTTTAAGCTGTATATTATTAATAATAACAATAGCCACCACTGTTTACATAGCACTTTAAGCACTTGAAAATCTCATTTTATCCTCACAACCCTAGGAAGTAGGTGTTATTATTATCCCCATTTTACAGATGAGGAAACTGAGGCAAAGAGGGATTAAGTGACTTGTCCAGGGTCACGCAGCTACTAAGTGTCTGAGGTTGGATTTGAACTCAGGTCTTCCAGACCCCAGGTCCAGCACTCTATCCCCTATGCTATAAATCACAGATGTGGTAGCTCTATAGGTCTGTGACAATATCTGCATTTACATTTACATTTTCCTTATCTATGCTTGGGAGAGAATGAAGGTGTGGTACAGTGCAAGGGTGGGGAAGCTTCGGCCTCGCCTCGAGGCCACATGCGGCCCTCTAGGTCCTCAACTGCAGGGGGCCTCACCCCTGGTATAGCGAACAGAGCGCTGGTATCAGAGGCAGAAGACCTGTATTCCAATCCCACTTTTGACACACAGCAGCTGTCTCACCCCTAGGTTATTATTATGTCCCTCTAAGTTATCTGTGAATGATTATATGAACCTCTTGGTGCCCGAGGCAAATCTCTAGGACTATAAATGTCAGAACACGTGCCAATCTGCACTGGTAAGAGAAAGTTTCCTCAATGGGAGCTCCTTAAACTCAAATAGATGGTGGATAGAACTCTGGGCCCAGACTTAGGAAGAAGTGAGTTCAAATTCAGCCTGTGACATTTACTAGCTGTGGAACGCTGGAGAAGTCACTAAACCTTTGCCTCAGTTTCCTCATCTGTAAAAGGGGGATCATAACCACACTTACCTCCCAGGGTTGTCAGGGTCATATATGATAATAACTGTAAAGCACTTAGCATAATGTCTCACACATAGTAGGTGCTATATAAATGTTACCTGTAATTACTACTTTTGTTGTGTGAGCTATTATTAAACCAATGACATGCCAGATCAAGACCAAAAGGAAAATATGGGGGATTAGTATAACACAAAAATGAAAAACATTCACCTTAATGTGTGGCAATGATTTTTCAACAACTTCACTATCTTTATTTATATCATATAGAAGGTAATATTGTGTAGTTTAAAGGGCACTAAATTTGGAGTCAAGGCCTCTGCTACTGACTGCTTCTTCCACCTCAAAGATAACACCTGATTTCCCTAAGCCTCAGTTTCCTCATTTGTTAAAAGAAAAACAGGTTCGACTAGGTAGCCGCTAAGGTCCCTTCCAGTTCTGAATCTATGACCCAAAGATCCCAAGGCCATCCAAATGTCTATAAACCTATATCTCTATTTACAGATACATTTTCTCCTCTTTGAAAGTGAAATTGACAACTCTTTGTCATCATCATCATCAAAGACAATTCAACCAGCTGTCTGGTTCTGAAAAGTCCAAAGCAGCCTTGGACCCTGAGATGCACCCAGAACAAGCAGAGACAACCTCCTTCAGGAATGCTTGGGGGCATTCGAAGCTCTCCAGACAGACTAGGCTTCCTTTGTTAAAACACACACACACACACACACACACACACACACACACACACACACAATATGTTTTGGATTATAGGTGCGACTTCCCTCTTCTCTTACTGGTCGGCACCACAGACAGGCTCCTGGCTTTAGTACCACATCTGAAGAGTCTGAAATACGAATAAATACCCAGCTTAGTTTTTTGATCTGCCTTTCTCCCCTCCCCAGCAGAGCTGACTGGACGTTAGCTGCTGTTCCCAGTTCTCAATGATGGCTTTAGCTGGATGTCTCCAGTGCTTCCCCAAAGCTGCTCAGGCCGAGAGGATGCAGGTTCTAAATCTGTCTAAGCTGAACTGCAAAGTTCTCTCTCTGTCAAGGCAGGAAATAGTTACTGTACTTCTCTGAGCTGTTACCCAAGTGTCTGCTGAGGTAGAGAGTTAGGGTGCTTCTTGCTGGTATGTACATCCTGCCTCTGTATGTGTCTGCTTTCTTTCTTTCTTGGTTGTTTTTTTTTTTTCATTTCCTCTTCTTAATCTGACCTTCAAGGTACAGCTTGAGGACCACTTTATACACAAAGCCTTTCCGGATCCCAATATTAGTGCCATTCCCCTAACTCTGCCCAGCTCCTCCCCATAAATTACCCTGGATTTAGTCTGTGTGTGTGTATGTATATACATATATAATATGCATGCATGTACAGGCATGTGTATATGTATATACACATACATACATATTCTGTATTTGCTTATATGTAGGGATGTCCCAAAAGTCTTCGTGCTGCTTTTAAACTTCAATTGCTTAAAACAGCCAAAGACTTTTGGAAGGACATTTTGCATGTGCTCCCTCAGAGCGTAGGAATTATTTCATTCTTTTGTCCTTGTATCCCCCATAATAAGCCTAAGCTTATTGACTGACTGATTGGTAGATAATTCAGTAGCTTAAAATAAGTGAATTCTTTCAAATTTTTAAAATCTTTCACTTTTCAGGGTTTTTTCCCCCCTTCTTTCTTTTGATGTTATCATAAATGGCAATGATCAGTGCAGGGATCTTGTTGGACCCCTCCCAGGAGGGCCCTAACCAAAAGCAATCAGAGGAGGGTCTCAGCACACTAGAGATCCAACCCCTTTATAAAAAATGAGGCCCCCAAATGTTTGTGATTTGCCTAAAGTCATACACCTAGTTAGTGATGGAGCTGGGAGTAAAACCTAGGTGCTCCACCTATTTCTTCTGACAAGAAGGATCCTCTACAGGCGGCTTCTTCTTTATTGTAATAAATACCTAAAAGGTTACTGTGAGGGTTAAGTGAAATAATGTACTTCTAAAGCCCTGAAGACCTTAAGGCCAGACATAAACCTTAGATATTATTATAATTATTATCATCATTTATGTTGTGCTTGAACGTATGCAAAAGTGATTAACACAGAGTATGTCATTTGATCCTTACCACAACCCTGGGAGGTAGGTGCTGGTATTATGCCCATTATAAATATGAGGAAACTGTGGGGAGAAAGGCTAAATGAGCTGCCTAGGGTCACACAGCTAAGTAAGGTCTCTGAGGTAGAATTTGAATTCAGGCCTTCATGATTCCAAGTTCACCACTGTATTCACTATGGTATCCAGATTCCTAATCTGCTACTATTACTACCACCACCACCACCCACTACTACTACTACTACTACTACTACCACCACCACCACTACTATAACTACTATCACTGCTGCTACTACATGCCAGGTTCTATTAAGTATAGGGCTAATTGGACTCAAAGTGCAAGTCCCTATTCTCTTAGTTCCTGTCACTTTACTGGAGATAGAAAACACAGACACATCCTAACTCCCAACAAAGCAGTGATTCATGTGAAATGGGTGGTATAAACAAATGCTGTAGGCATTCAATTCAACTATGACAAAGAGTGGAGAATGGTTCATTTCAAGCTTCCCCCTTCAACAAAATGACTTCTAGGCATATACTCCCTCCCTCAGCTTCCGGTGATGGCAAAATGCAAATAACTTTTATCTATCTCTGGAAATTCAATGGCTAAAAAGAAACATTTCGAAAGTGATATTTCACACTGCTCTTCTTAATGTGAAACATAATGAAACAGGATTACAGCTAAACTTCTGACCAAAGGTCGTTGTATTTATGTTACCTTTTTGACCTTGGCCTCCTTCAGTTTTTCCAGGGCGAGCTTGATTTTATCAGCTTTAGCCTGAGCTTCTTCTTCTTCCTGTAATAACAGTGAGACGTTCAATATAAGCCTTTAAATAAAAATGATGAATATCAGTAGTCATCAGTATTGCTGCTATGTACTGACAAAAGACCTTAGAACGGAGACACCTTTTATAAAAAAATTTTATTACTAACTTAATCATTGTCAATAAATGAACATTTCAGTATCTGAAGAACAAAAATGAGGACTGCACATAAAACTATATAGTAAATTTAATGTGGTAATAATAAAATTACCCTGTTTGGTTCCCCTTCCAAAATTTCTTTTCTATAATACAACTTCAGATTTAGATTTCAAGGGATATCCCTCCACCCAATCTAAATACGGAAGCCAATCTCTGGTTATCCCAGGACCAGTGCCCTTAGAAAAGGTAAAGAGGACTTTAACAAATGCTCACAGAATTAAATCTAATAAACTTCTCAGCTCCTTAAAAAATGCAAATGGAGAAGACAACAACAAAACAGGGAAATAAACTGAAGGGAGCGGGCAGGGTGCAGAGAGGAAAATATTTCCTGGTCAAAACGATGCTTCTTTTGATTAATTTATGTTTTTATCCTGAGAAAAAGAATTCTAAGGACCTGCAGATTTAGATTAGGTGGAAGGATATTCTTTAAAACCTAGGCTGAATATAAAGTTGTTCTATGGAAAAGGACAAAGTAAAAAGAATTTTGAAAGGGGAACAAACAGAACAATTCTGTTAATCAAGAATTATTGGAAAATGGAGCATTTAATTCAATACATTGGTTAGTTGAGTATGGCTACACACTCTAGAGAGTCACCCATTTTCCAAGAACTACAACACAATAATAAACATACTTAATCCTAAAAGTATGCAAAATTTAATTTTCAAAGATCTGGAGGACATTTTAGGATCTCTCAATGCCTCCAGGTCATCCCTATGGACAATGATTCCACTTCATTACAACAGATAAACAAAGCATAGAAACCGAGCTGAATCTGTAATGATTCAATGTCATTGTTACTGTTTATTTAAAATCCTTGTAGAAAAATAGCTTTGGTCATTGGAGCTTTCTGGTTGTTTGGATTCCTGAAAATGTACTGAAATATCAACCACTTATTCCCAAAGACTCTGATGCACAAGTAATTCTTGTATTTACCTTCTGTATTTAATCATCCCCTAACATTACAGAATTATAATAGATTTTGCTGAAGTCCCCTCTTGAAAAGAATCACATTATAATGGTCTGCCCAGGTTCTTATCTCTATTTTTTCATTCATTTATCTATTCATCCACTTGTTTATTCATTCAACAAACACTTAATGTTTACTGTATGCCCACAAAACAAGATAGTTTTTATGTTATAAGGTATAGCAAAGACTGTCCCATGTGGTCCTTTCAACACTTGCACCTCTTTAGTCAACAGCAGTGAGCAACCAATGAAGACTATGAAGTCACGAAGGAGTTGAGATCTAAATTGTTGGACAGAAGACTCACACTAACAAAATCATGGATCTCTGCAGTACTGATACACAGGTCATCTAAAGAGATATTGATGATACCATTTTTTTCCCCACATAAATAGGCCTTTGGCATAAGGTATTCTTCTAATACTTCTTACCAGAGGCAAAGTGTCCTATTTGAATGAAAGATCATAGATCTAGAAGGAACTCCAGAGAACATTTAGTCCAACCCTTTTATACTACAGAACAGTAAACTGAAGCACTGGAAGGCTTAATAACTTATCCAAAGTTATAAGGGTAAGTTTCAGAGCTGGGATTTGAACTCAAGTCCTTTAATTGCAGAATGGGTGCTCTTTCCATTCTATTGAGATAACCTCCTAGTTATATCTAGAACTCTATACTTCATAGGGGACCAAAATAAAAAAAATTGTAGTCTGGGGACTTCTGAAAGAATCTTTTAGCCCTCCGTTTGTCCTGTAGAGTAAGCCTTTTGTAAGTACCATCTGGTACTGATAAGGTAGCCCCTTATGAGGCATCAGAAAGAGTCCAAGGGGACACAAGAGTAATGACCCCATGCACAAACCATACTCCTGTTCCTTAACCCCAGTGAGAAGGAGGGAGAGGTCCTTATCTTTCTAAATGGCCTCTCTGTGAGATGGAGATAACTTCTATTTTCTGCCATTACTACCATGCTCCCATCTGAACATATGGTATAACTTCTGTGATAAAGGCCACAGCCATTTCTTCCTAATTATAAGTAGTGGCTCACACATAGACCATATTCTTTCTTTTGAAGGCTAAAAGCTATTTTCTCTTTGAAAATACACAAAGAGTTTTTATAGTTGAGTCTGGCGAGTAGATACTGGGCTCTTAAAAACTGAGGTTATCGTTGCTGCAGTTTTCTTTCTTTTTTTTTAAGTAAAGAATATAGGGAAGACTGAAATAAAAGGAGTCTATCACTATAGTCCTTGAGAAGACTTCTATAAAGAGGATTCTGTTTCCTAGTCGGTTCTGTTGGCACTGCTTATCCAGGTACATAAATCTAACCCTGTCTGTAGGCAGTGTCTAAATAATTGCCTCAGAAAATACGAGGCAAAGAGAACATCTTGAAACCTTTGTCTCCCTACTGTGAACAGTTAGCTGATTGTTTATGAAATTTGTCTTTATCCATGTGCTCTAGATAAAAGAAACCACGAATAAGCAGTAAATATTTAGTATCAAAAGAAAAATTGTGAAGTGATTAAAAACATATTTCCACTAAACATCCATCAGTGTGTTATACAAGATAAATCAAAGTCCTAAAAACAGATGATGAACATTATCAAGACAGTTGTTGCATATAAATATGAACATTTTCATACTTACATTAAAATAAATACTGAAAATAGCCAAATAACCCACATATGTTCATGGACAAATTTACATGTCTCATTTATTAAGACATGTAAACCATTTTCAGCATAGGAACTTATTATACCTCACCCTATGAAAGCTCTATGTAAAAGTAAAAAGGGGGATGAAAAAGCCCCCATCAGTAAAATTCCAGAAATTTTATTTAGTTTTAAAGAAATGTTAAAACAAACATAAGCTGTGAAATTATAAGCCTTAACTATGTACTTTTAAAAACAAAATATTGTTTTCATTTTTGTTTTGAATTTTTATGGCTATTTACAGTATTTGGCTAATAAATTTTACTTTATATTTATAATATTTGTCTATGTTACAGTATTTGGTTAATAAATTTAAATATTATTTATAATATTTGACTATGTTACAGTATTTCATTAGTAATTCACATTCTTTGCTTTTGGAATTTTTCCAATTTTTTTCAGAGTCAGTATTAAAGTTCCTGATAGACTTTACTTTTGAGGAAATATAGTAATGATAATCTAATAAGAGGACCATATGAAAGTAACTTATCATTGTAAGGCTTCCAGATTTGAGTGCTTTAGAAACTGGGAAACCTGACATTTTAGCTATACAATTTAATACCAAGTTCACAAAAGTAATTAAAGCTTTACTATGTGCAAGGTATTAATAATAATTTTAAAACTGACACTTCAGAAAGCTTAGAATCTAATAGTGAGTATGACATATATAAGTAATACAAGGTAGAATGTAGTAGAAAGAGAAGAGAAATCCAGGCAAAGTACATTTCAGTCAGGGTAAGAGGAGAATCAGGAAAACACAGCATAATGAAAGCAGCAGTAAAGACTGACCTTTGTTACAGGGTCAAAAAGGAAGCTCAGAAAGCCACTGCTTTGGCGTTTGAGAGGTAAATGGTGATCTTAAGAGATAACAGTCCTTGGGGCAAGTCTGCCTAATAATACTATATAATTCTGGAGGTTGACCAGCAGGCTGAGAGAATGGGGACTTGAATAAGCAAGTTTTGGTGAAAGTTATGTTACAGAGAGATCAAAAGTATAAATTACTCTTTCTAGAAGTTAAGCTATTACTACTGAAACAATAACTCAATTCACCACAGTGATTGGGTAGGACTACTACTGATATTACCATTACTAGAAATGAATGGGAAGTATTTACTGAAAAAATGTGCAAAGTGTACAGAATTTAAAGTGGGTATTATCTGTATTTTTCAATAACTATATTGCGAAGGCACATATGCTATGTAATAAAATTTTAAAATAGTAATTAGCCATTTATCCATAAGTGACAATAGCTTAGTGCAGTGGTAGGGTTGAAGACAAGGTTTTTTTGTTTTGTTTTTTGATTTAGCATTGGAGAAATCTTAGCAAGTTTGTAGGCAGAAGGAAAGGAACCAAGAGACAAAAAAGATGAAAAGTTGAAACTTGGAAGAGGAGGAATAAGATAGGAGAAGACAGGAGGAGAGAATGTGATCAGACAATCCAAAGCTTTGGAAAATGGACAAAGTTTTGATGGGACTTTGCCGATTTTATCTTGTGATTTAGTATAACATGTGTACACTCAGAGAAATTCTAGATGCTTAAGTTATGTACTCTTCTTTAGCTTATATGCTGGAGTCTTTCTAAATCATAGCAAGTCCTGCCCTTTCAAACATGTGATGCTTAAATGCTTTTAGATAAGCACAGTGGTCTTGGAGTTCCTAGGAGATGGCATGTTCTCAAAGCAGAAGATTTCACTGAATGGTCATATTGTGACCTCTGAGGGATGAGGGAGCGACCTAAGTCTTGTTCAATTTAATGTGGGTAGCTAGGTGATATGTCTAGGGGCAGCTGAGTAGCATAGGAAAGAGTACTATACTTGGAGTCAGGAAGAGCTGAGTTCAAATATAGCCACAGATATTACCAGCTATTCAACCCTGGGCAAGTCACAACTTCTCTTTCCTCATCTGTAAAACAAGGATAGTGACAGCATCTCCCTCACAGGGTTGTTGTGAGAATCAAATGAGATATTTGTAAAATGCTTATCACAGTAATCACCACATAATAATCATTTAATAAATCCTTCCTTTTCTCCCTTCCTTCCTTCCCTTTGTCCTTCCGTCCTTTTTATATAGAAAGAGCAGTGTGGTATAATGGTACTTTGGAATCAGAAAGACCTTGCTTCATGCTCTACCATTGAAACACACTGGTAGCATAATCCCAGGCAAGTTACCTCGTCTCTCAGTGTCCCAAGAAATGCTCTGATATCCTATATTCAAAAACAATGGCCAGTGTGCACGGGCAGAAGGATTCTTTCCTGGAAGTTCCATACACCAGAAGTGTCAAACATGGTCCTCTGACCACCTGTGGCCCACAACAATCCCAAGTGCAGTCCAAACCAGATTAAAATGTAACTGGGAAATATTTAACAAAATAAATAAAAATAATTTTAATTATAGATTTTATATATAATTTATATTATATAATGAATAAACAATAAAAATAATAATTTTAATTATTTAATTGAAAAAGATAATTTTAACACATGGTTTTACAAATCCAACAGGGATCCTTATGTACAGGTTAGTGGGCCCTGTTGCTATTTGAATTTGATATCACTATTCTACACCCATGGAATCACAGATTTGAATAAATGTGATAAAAACTTAAGAGATGATATAAAGAAAAATTACAACAAAAGTTAAAGAGTATTAGTGCCAAGAATCAATGGGCATTGATGGGGAACTTTACCTGAGTGAGAGGTTCAGAAGGAGGAGGAGGTGGAGGGGGTGGAAGGTCTAAGAGAGGGTCAACGGGTGGGGGAGGCAATTCATCCTCAAAAATGCTAATTCCAGTGGTGGTAAAATTTGTTTTATAACCAAGGGAAGCTCCATTGCCCAAGAGTGATGATGGCTGAGCTGCTGTGTTGGGCTGGTGCTGAGAAGCTTGTTTTTGGGCCTGGATGGTTCTCTGCTCTGCTTCACTTATGTCTGCCACGAGATCAGCCATTAGAGCATCTAAATCATTATCTTCCAGTGCATTTAATGATTCTGTTAAAATTAAAAGAAAAAAAGTACTTAAGAAGTTGTTAAAACAGACAATCAGCAAACTCAGTGGTAAGGAGTTGTAGAGAAAGTGATGGGGGGCTGAAGAGTAAAAGATGGTTTGGAGGAAGTGAGATTAAAAAAAAAAAGAGAGTTAATGATGCTGTGTGTTTATGCCCTTCAGTCCCAATCCATTTAAAGCCTGTCTCCCTCTCTCTTATCACACTCCCCCTTCCTCCCACCAATAAACCTTCCCACCTTCCCCTGTAACAAAGTAAGAATTAATTAAAATTAATTAACTAAAAATTGAGACAGATTAGCCAGCACAGCAACTATGTTTGAAAACATATGAAACATTTCGCTACCACAGTGCCCTGGCTTTCCCAGTGAAAGTAATGCTTTTCATCTTACTTAAGGCACCAAAAAACTGTTCACTACAGTTATCAGGGATCACCTCCTTATATTTGTAATCACTGCACACATTTACTCTCCAGGTCTGCTTAAATTTCATATGGATTATGTCATTCATCATCTTGGCTGCTTTGATGGGTGTGAGGTGACACTCTAGAGTTGTTTTATTGACTTTTCTCTTCCTATTAGTAGTACGGAGCAATCTTTCATATCATTGTTGATAGTTTGCATTTCTTCTTTTAAAAACTGTACTTATCTTCTGACCACCTGGAAAGGGCTCTTAGAAAATGATGTGTGACCCGGGTTGGGTTTTCTTTTTAAAGATGGATACAGATTCAGAGGAAGAATGGGAGAGATGGACTTTCTAAGTGAGTGTGTCACATGCAAAAGAATAAAGGCAGCTCTGTGTGGTCTAGTAAACTTCGATGAAGCATGAAAGGCACTGGAGAAGACAGGAAAAGTGGGTTTATCAATAAGATTCTCCAAGGTTATACCGGTGAACTACAATCTCTGGTAGATCCTGCCAAGCTAGAAAGGTCCAGAGATAGATAAATCTATGTAGGAAGACCAGCTTAGCTAAATTCAGTCTCGTCTCTAACACGGCTGTCGGGTGATGAATTCTTTGGCCACAGAAAGTCCTAAGGGGTAGTCAGAGTACTGCAGTGTGCATCAGTGGAAGGGGACTTCATGGAAATGATATTACAGACTCCTTAAATATTGAAGTTTAATCAAAGTTAAATATAAACAGATTCCAGGGGGAATATTTAGGTATCTATGAAAATAAACTGTTATGAAGCAGCTTAGAAATATATATTTACATACTAACAATTATCATACAACTTATAAACTATTGTTGCCATTAAAAGAGGTCCTTCTACACACAGCCTTTCCTGATAGAACCCTTTCTCACAACCCACAAGATATTTAACTACTTTGTGCATGTTGTATTTTAAAATTGCATGTATGATATATAGTATAAGCATAAAAGGCTGTGCTAGGATTGTACATATATGTATATATACAAATCTGCATATATATATGTATGTGCATATATGTACATAAGCATTTGTTGTTTCCTCCATTAGGATGTAAGCTCCTTTCAGCAGGAATTGTTTTATTCTTTGCATTTATATCTCCACAGCCTAGAACATTGCCTGGCACACAGTAGGTACTAAATAAATTTTTGTTGATTGACTCAAAGGTACATGATTTGTCCACAACTGGTTGATCTGCCATTTTAATTTATGTGCTTTTAACAGTAAAACCATATATATATATATATATATATATATATATATATTTTTTTTTTTTTTGGCAAGGTAATTAGGGTTAAGTGACTTGCTGAGGGTCACACAGCTAGTAAGTGTCAAATATCTGAGGCCAAATTTGAACTGAGGTCCTCCTGACTCCCACACTGGTGCTCTCTCTACTGCGCCACCTAGCTGTCCCCATTTCTATATTTCTTAAAAAATATTTGTAACATAATAAAATATATTCATTATAATATGATATAATAAATAAAATATATTATAATATGATACAATAAATAAAATATATTTATTATATTATATAATAAATAAAATATATAACATGATATGATATGATATAATATGTAGAAAGTAGCCTTTCTACTTATTCAGATTGACATGTCCCTTAATTACCAATAGTAAAATGTTAATAAATTTAAAATCAGGGAAATAAAACCTACTAACACCTCTCTATTATGTTAACTAAAATCTACAATTTTTTTGGATACTGTTCTTGACTTTCACAATCTTTTCTATTTTTTAAGACTGAAATCACATATATTTTTTAAGAGTTGAATATTTTTTTACATAATCACAACATTCAAGGGTTTTTTTGGCCTTATGTAGATTTTTAAATGGAACAGATTTGCAATTAGCCATAAACTCAATTTTTAAACACTGGCAGAGTCAGTAACATACATTTTACAGTTATTTACATCTCAATATATTAATTTCCATGCCTAAAATGTCCATAACAACATGTAATTCCCCCATGTCTCTGACTTTCTTTTTGTCCATTCATACTTTTATATACATTTTCCTTTTTATATACTCTTAGTTGGTATTACACTGCTTATCTGATTTTTTCTTTGCTTTCAGTTATTTCATATAGATCTGTCCAAATATTCATTATACTCACCATTCTTAATTATTTACTACCATTTCATGACATTAATATGCTAATTTATTCAGTCATTCCCTGTTGTAAATTTTGTTTCAAATTTTCATTTGAACATGCCTCTCTCCCTTCCATACACAGTCTCAATATCCTATTTGGCATGACTATTAAAAAAAAAACAACTTCTTCTATTAACCTTCCAGAGTACTCTCTAAAATGATTATCACTTTGCAATTCCACCAACATCAAGTTTTGTAATTTTGAACTGTTTCTGCCAGGAGTTTGTGCAGAGGTACCACAAAGTTGCTTTAATTAGCATTTCTTTGATTATTAGTAAAGCTGAGTATCTTTCAGGTGATTACATTTTTTTTTGTTTTCTTTGTTTATAAATTATCTGTTCATATCCTTTGCTCATCAGTGTAACTGGGATTAGGTTTTGCCCTCCAATACTATAAATGTTTATCCTATTTGCTTTAAATATTTTCTAGCTTTTTTTGCCTTGCTTATATTGCTTTTTGTTGTAAAGAAACTTTTAATTTTTGTGTACTTCAGTAAATCTTACTTTTCTGAAATAATTTCTTTTATTTACCTATTTAATAGTTAAAACTTTATCTCACTTCCACAACTAAGATAAATACCCCATAAATATTCCATTTTATAATTATTTTTGTTTGTCTCAAATTTATTTGAAATTTATTGTGGCACTGTGTGTGCATGATGTGGGTTAAATTTTATCTTTTACTATATAGATAACCAATTTTCCTAATGGTTATTTCATAATGAGTACTTTCTATAGACTTATTAAAACTAATCTTTTAAACATTATTTGGTCGGAGGAGTTGGATCTTTATCTGTTTTAGCTGATTTTTAAATTTCCTTCTAGTACTAATAGTTTTAGTGGTAACTACTTTATAATACGCTCAAATCCACCCCCCATCTCCCTTTATAACACTTGCTCATTTGTTTTCCCATATAAATTTCATTGTGATTTTATAGTCTCATAGGCTACCCATCTAATTCATAGACTTTTTTCTACAACATGGATGGAAAATGGCCATTCACCCTCTCTCTGTTCAGAAATCCATGGGTGAAGGGTAATCTATCATAATATTATGAAAAAACCCACTGGTATTTTGATTAGTATTGTATTAAATCTACAAATTGATTTATGGAACATTATAGTTTTTATTATATTGATTGGAACTATTCATGAACATTAAATAATGCTTCGATTATTAAGATCTTTATTTTTCTCAGTATAGTCTTATGGCTGTCTTAATAAAGGCCACATTTGTCTAGACAAGTTAATTTGCTAGTAGTTGGTTTTTTTGGGTAGTTATTACTGATTCCTTTAGGAATATATTTTTTTCTTTTTTAAGCAATCAGGGTTAAGTAACTTGCTCAAGGTTACACGGCCAGGTGTTTCTGGGTGGGTGCTAAGTGTCTGAGCCCGGGATTCGATCTCCAGGTCGTTCTGATACTGGAGTCGGTGCTCTTACTCGCTGTGCTACCTGGCCGCCCCTTAGGAATATTTTTTGATCTCCAATATTTATAAGAATGTGAATAATTTTTGTAGGTACACTTTCTCTCCTACAAACTTGCTAAACTCACTTAGCATTCAAATTAATTTTTTTTTGTTCAGACACTTAGACTTTCTGCATATGTTACTATGCCAATGGCAAATAATAATATTCTGACTTATTTTCTGTGTTAATCTTTCTAATTAATTTTTTTTCTGCCTCAATGCTAGCACAGACTTCAGGAACCTTGGTTAACTTTCATATCATGATAAGGCATTGGAGTAGGAATTAGATAGAGTCTTTCCATGAATTTTGAGAAATATGTCATAAATGAGTATTGGGTTTTATCCAGATAATATAGTTTTACATATTATTTGATTTATTATTCTGATAGGTTTTTTAAAAAATATTAAACCAGTCTAATAAATACAGTGTAAACTCTAGTTGGTTACAAAGAACATTTCTTTGTTTTGCTTTATTCTGCTAACATTTAATTTAATATTCATTAGAAAGATTTGTATATAATTTTCTTTTTTTGTGTTGATTTGCTTTATTCTGCTAACATTTTATTTAATATTTCATATTCTATATTCATTAGGGAGATTTGTATATCATTTTCTTTTTTTAGTGTAGATTTTGCCAGGTTTTAAAATCAGCGCTATATGTGTCTCATCAAAGGAACTAGACCCTTTCCACAATTCTATATTTATAAACCTGTGTAATAAAAGATAACTTTGGAAGTTTGAAAAATTCAACTGTGAACCCATCTGGAATCCAAATAGATTTTTAATCAACATCTTTATTTCAATTACTCATGAAAAAAAGGATACTTACCATTTAAATCTCTAAAACCAACACTGTAGTTAAATTCAGTACGGGGTGGGTCAGGCATAGGAGGTGGGAGAGTTTCAACCCCTAAACTCTGTTAAAAATAGAACAAAAAAAGGCAACAATAATGCAATTGTCATTATGGAGTATGTTTAACGTTTCCACAAGTGAACATTTTCTGCTCATATTTGTCTCACCAAAAACATTATTTCCTGGGGAAATGAGACTTTTATGCCCTTAGTTGTAATTGCTCCATGCTTTTTGTATCTTTATAGGAAATACCAACTTAAATTTGTTTCTAGAGCAATTAAGGATGAAAGATTTAAATAAACTCCCAAGAATAATTCTTCAAAGAAGGAAAAGCTGAATGTGAAGAGGCAGGTGGCCATTCTCAGAAGCCACACTCCCATCCTGGGAGGGGATTTATGAAGAGGTAGAAAGGATGAAACCTAATCACTGATATAAATGAAGGGCTCTTTCAGAATGCAACATTCAGTTGAGCAATACGACAGTATGCTGGCGAAAAGGAGTGCTTAAGATATGGTAGAAAAACAAAATTCATAGGGAGCTATTTTTTTTCTTCATTGGAAAAAGTGTTTTGATTTTGTTCTTTGAATTTTATATTTATAGCTTAAGCTTTTAAAAATGTATACAGTCTCTGTATCAACGGGCTGGTATAGTTATCCCTTCCACAATGCAGGGGTTAGGGTAAGATCTGGAAAGTCCACTTAAAATTTTATGGCCTTCCCTTTGTAACAAAGAGTAAGTCTGACTCATTATAGTATTAAAAGATAAAATATATTATACAATACATATATCTTATGCATTTCTGAATTTCTAAACTTTTTTCTGTGTAATCTGCTGGCCTTCACATGTCCTAAAAAAATTCCCATTTAATTTTTTATACTGGCCTGAATAGAGAGTAGCAATATGGAAGGGAAAAGTGTAGTTATGTGGCCTTTCATTACAATTATACTCTCTTTTATGTGTTGAGTCTTTCATAAAAGCAAATGAGATCACAGAACCTCAAGATTTGCAAATAATTTCAAAAGCCATCACTCAAATGCACACCTTAGCAGGAATTCCATCTACAACATATCTAGAAGTGGCTGTCCAAACTTTGCCAGAAGACTTCCAATTAGTACAAGACCACTACTATTTCCACTCTAGGAATAGCTCTAGTTTTTAGGGAATTTTTCCAACATCTCACATTGGCTACTTTGCAGCTTCTGCCCATTTGCTCCTCTGAGGCCAGGAAGAGAAAGGTAAATTCTTCTTCCATAAAATGGTCCTTCAAGTATCTGAAGATTGCTACCATGTCCAATGCCCTCCCACCCCCACCCAAGACTTCTCTTCAGAATAAATATTCCTGTTCCTGCTGTTAATGGGTATTCCTTGTTCTCCTGCTTCTTCTCATTTCACCCTGTATCCGTTCATACAAGTCTTCCCAGGTTTCTCTGAAACTGCCCCCTCATCATTTCTCACAGCACAACAGTGTTGCATTCATATACCATAGTTTGTTCAGCCATTCCTTAATTGAAAGGCACTTCCTCTGACTCTTAACACTTTTGATACAGGGTGTCCCCAAAGTCTTAAATTTAAATCTGTATGAATCTTCCATTCCAAAGTTCTGATAATCTGGGGAGCAGAGGACGGTTTGGAAGGTGAGGGAATGCATGAATAGGATAAAGCAGAAAGAATAGAAGGAAGAGAGATTTCCATCTCCCACCCCTTCTCATGACTTAAAATGAACACAGCTTTGCCTAAAGGAAGAAGAGGCAATGGAGAATTTTCCATGAAAGCCTCTATAATTGGGGAACATTTGTGAATCACTCTCTAGGAGTTTATTAGGGCAAAATGTAAAACTGCCTTTTTAAAAGGGTCTCCCTAAACTGTGGTACTAACAGGACATATGCTACTAGCTTTTATTTTCATCTTTATGGCTGCAATCTTCTGAGTTAAACTTTCAAATGAAATGTTTTGTTGATCTCAAGCCTTGGGGCTTTTAAGGTGAAAGATACAATTTGGAAAATGCAATTACTGAAGTGCTCTCCTTTAGGGGCCATTCAGTAATTGCTTAGGGCCACAGGGTGCCAGTGAGCAAAAGGATTAAGCTGGTGGTTTGAATTATTCTACTTTTACTTTCTCCCTGTTTCTCTGCACAAAAGATGAAATATATTTGCTAGGGGGACAAAAAGGATAGATCACTACCTTCCAGTGTTCTGAACGATTAGTCACTTCCTACCTTAAAACTTCATTTGACTTTTTTCCTAATGTGATTCAAAAGTTTTAAAACAAAGAATGATTTACCTGGGTCAACAGGTCCATTTCTCCCAGCAAATTGCTGAACATTTGGTCTATATCTTCACATGTATGCTCCATCTGAAAAGGAAGAAATACATAAACACACAGTTTAAGGCCAAATGTTTGGATGAACGGATGGCACATCGCTTTCTTATCTGAACTACCCCACCCATGTAGCATAGTCCTTCATATGGCCCAGCCCTGAAGGTAAAAATACAAAGGATAAGGGTCTCTCTAGGCTGTTTAGAATCCCCAAAAGACTCTGGATAGTTCTAAGGCTGTTCTGGGATTTTGGAGGCTAGGGCTAACTTAGGGCTAACATGAACCAAACTCTGGGGTCTAGACCCAAGCAGAACTGAAAAGTCCCACTAATGATAACCAAAATGGGCAATGCTGAGTTAAAATCCAGCCTGACTGAGGTGGGTGCTTCCTTACTCACTGTGTATGATTCTCACCTAAGTACTGCCATATATGCTACACAAGCCGGAGGGCTTCCTCAACCCTAGCACTTAGACCAGTGTCTGGCACACAGTAGGTGCTGACCTCTCACACTTCCTGGATACAGTGCAATAATTCAGCTTGTCCATCCCTTATCCCATCTTACTGCATGACCAATCTGCTTCCTTTTCCCATCACATATCTCCTACAGCTATCTTTTTATGTCATTACTTGTTTACCCAGAGGCAGAATGGTGTAATGGATGGAGAGCAGGCCAGTAAGATCCGGGGTTCAAGTCTTGTCTCTGACACAGATTGACTCTGCCCTGGGTAAGTCACTAACAATCTTATGGTCTAAGCCAATGGCATAAAACTCAAATAGAAACATGGGCCACTATCTGTCACTGAATAATGCTTTAGAAAACCACTGTCTATATACTATTTTATTTTTATTTATTTTTAAAAATATTTCTCGGTTCCATTTTAATCTGGTTCTGGGTGCACTTGGGGGTTAGCCCATGTGTTTGACACATCTGAAACAGGCAAGTCTCTAAGACTGTAAGTTGCAAAGATGCCATATTGCATTTGTAGGAGTTTGCTCACTTGGGAGCTCCCCATGCCAATGAAACCCCAGGTTTTGTCCCTATCTCTATCTTTTGTGCTGGTCAGCATTAGCAATATGCTGTAGTCTATTTATGTTAACCTTGGTTTTTTGTATCACCTACAATTTCGATTCTTTAGAGAGGGTAATATTCCATGATAACGTGACAAGAGAAAAGTCTTTTAGAGTGAAGAGGTAAAAGAGAGATTGAGTACCAGAATTTATAGGCTTTAAACTTCAAATGTGGGAAAAGTAATGCTTTCAGAGCAGAAAACCTAGCTTTGTCTGCCTGGCTCCATTTGGTCACCGGTTTTATGACTAAACACAGATAGCCAAAGAAGACACCGGTAATGAGACACAAAGCACCATCCCTGCAGATTCTAGCCAGTAAAATTTCACAGTCTTCTGCAATTTATGGTCAGACTCCTGCATCATTAGATTGGAAACCTCACTAAGATGATAAAGAACAATGACTTGAAAAGTAATGGTGGCATTAATGAGTATAGAAATATTAATTAACACTAACAGCTCCAGCTTCTCAGCCTTCCAGAGTTACAGAGGCACAAGCAATTCAAGGACACAGCAGAGGATTTCATCCAACCTGCAATGTAATGACTCAGACCATCAGCCTCTACCACAACCTCTCCCTACTCTCATCACTCCCAGGGCCCTCAGCTGTTCATCTGGTGAAAACATACTCTCTTAATATTCTCTCTCATCTGATTCCCACGCCACCAAAGATGCTAACAATTCTGTAGGTATCAATGTTTTGGAAAATGAGGATGAAGAGGGAAAACATTCAATATAGACAAGATAGGACCATAGGCCTCAGAGTGGGAGGGGATGCTGGAAGCAATCTGGTGGAATCCCTTATTTTACAGATGAGGATTCAAAACACAAACCTACAGAAATGAATAAATCTAGCCTGAAAGAGCCAGATACTTAACAAAAGAAAACAGATCATTTGAGGTCTTTTTTAAAATATTCTCAATATCATTTAGGATTCACAGCTTTAGAACTGAGTAAATGCAGCAATGATTCCACCTTTCAATGTCACCAAAGTTAACAAGATTAGAATGCCTTTGTTCTGGCATTGAAGATGCCTCTCTTTATCAAGCATAAACACTCTTCTTGACCCTACATTTTATTTTATGTTATTTTGCCTTTTGGAGAGCAATTGGGGTTAAGTAACTTGCCCAAGGTTACACGGCTAGTTTTGTGTGTGTGTGTGTGTGTGTGTGTGTGTGTGTGTGTGTGTGTTAAGTGTCTGAGGCTAGAACCAAACTCTGGTCCTCCTGACTCCAGGACTGGTGCTTTACTCACTGTGCCATGTAGCTGCCCCTTGACCCTGCATTTAAAAAAAACTAAAATTTTGCTTTAAGAGGCCTTTCATTTTTTACATTTCAGTCATTTCCATGTCATTCCCTCCCAACACGGAACTCTCCTCTGGAACAAAGAAAGACTGTTAAGTAAAATCAACCAACTAGGTAACTGCTTTTGACAGTATATATGAAATTCTGCTGGTGTAATCTGCAAAGAGAAAGAGAATGTTTTTAAATCTGATCTTCAGGACCAGGACTGGATGCTTTAATCCGAGTTCAGCTACTATCTGGTGTTGTTTTCATTTATATTACACAACCTTGTAGGTAACTGATTTCTCAGGCCTAGTTATATACCAAAGTCAAACCCTAAGAATTGGCCTTAACAGGGAGATGGAGAGATGCATCTCTGAGATGCAGACAAGAGGGCTTAGAAAAGCTTCCTCAGAAGCCTCGACATCTGTGAGACTCCACCAGGGAACCATGTGGCCACAGAGATGGCAATGGTCAGAAGGGCCTGAGTTCTTGAACCAAGAGGGGGAGTTTGGGAACAAACAGAAAGGAGCACAGTGCCTGGAACATAGTAAAAGCTAGCAAGGGATCACTGACTGACGGGAGGTGAGTAGCAAGAGAGAGAATCAGGAAGTGGCAAACTTGGACTTTCACCTTCATTAGTGCTGTGAATGCTGTAGACTAAATAAGAGATGGGACAAGGGGGAAATGATCCACTCTCTCTCTCCCCTTCCCTCCCTGTCTAAGTCATGGCAAACTCTGAACCAGTAACAAAAACATATCCATCAGGGAGCTGAAAGAGGATAACCAGAGACTGAAGAAAGGCGCTTTCAAGGACCATGACCTCTTCAGGCAAGAGGAATGTAGCTTCAGGACTCCTTAAGGGCCCAGCCTCAGCCCAGCAGAGCCTACATACACACTTGGGGAATGTCATAAAGCCACCAGGAAAGGAGGAAGGTTCCACACACCTAAGATCTCTGAGTCACCACATGAGCCCACTTTCCCCTGGACTCTATATGTATTTGTGGGGTTGAATGTCCCAGATCTTGGGGGCACTGGTTTCATAACAACTATTCTTTTCACATCATCTTAATAAATACCCTTAACTAAAAGCTAATCCATTCCAGCTATCTAATCAGCTGGATAAGTGCTGTTAAGCTCAAACGGAAACCGATCTGGGTGGGTAGCCTACTGACTTAGAAAACTACAGATAATGTTGTTGTAGTTTATTTTTATTTATTTTGTTTAACATTTTCCAATTACATTTTAATCTGGTTCTGCTGCTCTAGGAAGTGTTATAGGGCTCAGAGAATTTGACACCTCTGAGCTACATAACTGGGCAACTAGATGATAAAGTGGGCAGTGTATTGAACCTGGAGTCAGGAAGATCTGAGTTTGAGGCCTGCCTGAAATACTTACTTAGCTACGTGACCCTGGGCAAATCAATTAACTACTCTCTGCCTCAATTTCATCTGTACAATGGGAATAATAATAGTACCCAGCTCACAGGGTTGTTCTGAAGTTCAAATGAAATAGTGTATGAAAGGTGCTCTGCAAATTTTAAAATACTGTATGAATGCTAACTAATAATAATCAGTGGGGTGTACAATGGTGGGCACTTGTGAACCTGCCAACCCAGACCCTCTGGGTTATCCCTAGGAGCCTGAGGAGTGAAGTTGTCAGCCTTCTCTGGGTACCCAACATCCTGGGCCATCACCAGTCATCCTGACTTCTGTCCTGACACTGGACTTTGATGACTCAGGAAGAGAGAGTGAGGCTGATGACTCATGCAATCCTGCCTCACAAATACAATTCAGGAACAAGTCAAGATATCCCCCCATGATGTCACCTGTTCTCTTTAAAATAAAGAATGAACAACATCCACAACAACCACTACCTCATGGCCCAGAGTGGACTGGAGCTGGAAAGGCTCCCTGGAAAGGTGAGCTCAGCCAGCAGCCCCAAAGCCCCAGGACCTTGTTCTCTTCACGGTCACTACTGCTTATTTCTGAACTATTCCTCACTGACCTGGAGGAGTCTGGGGGAGAAGAAAAAAACTGTTTAGCAACAGCACTGGACTTTAAAAATCTGAAATAATCTGTATTATATAATATATAAGAAAATATTATGTATGTGTATATATACACATATGTGTCTGTGTGTATGTGTGTGTATATATATTTATGTTTATATGTATAACGTAGGGACCCAAGGACCTAGAAGGCCACAGGTTTCCTACCCCTGGCTGGATGAAGGAATGGATTTGGAATCACAACATATTTCTATAATATATACATTATATATTATATAATAAAAATACATACCATATATTATATGATATATAATATATAAACACATGTAAAATATATAAATCTATAAAATTATATGATATATAATATATAAACATATATAAAATATATCACACATGACATGAAAATATATAACATATATAAATATATACTTATATGAATATATGTATATGTCTATGTCTATGTATATACTAAAGGGAAAATAAAAATAAACAATACATAGGGTAAATAAAATATAAAATCTCTTAAGGTTCTATTCTGGAATCTCTTCTCTTTTCTCTCTGTACCGGAGGTTCTTTTTAACCTTTTTTGTGTCATGGATAGTCTGGTGAAGCCTATAGACAGCTTCTGAGAGTAGTATTTTTAAATTAGTATTTCTAGTATTAAATTAGTATTTTTAAATTCATAAAATAAACAGAATTACAAAAGAAACCAATTATGTTGAAAGATGTGACTGTTTTCCCAACCATGTTCACTGAGCCCCTGATATCGTTTCAGGTTTAGAACCTCTGCTCTACCCCAGCTCATTTGGTGACCTCATCACCCCCCTGCGCTCTGTGATCATCTCTATGTGGAGGTTTCCCGGATACATCCAGCCCTAGTTTTTCCCTTGAGCTCAGTCCTGTGTCACCACCTACCTCCTGGACATCACAAACTTGATGTCCTGGAGGCCTCTCTATCTCCAAATGTACAAACCAGAATTCCTCTGGGCCCCCACCTCTGCCCCTTCCCTCTTTCAAATGAGCCAATTACTTTTTAGGGCACCATCATCCTCCATGTTAGGTCTGCAACTTAACTCTTCACTCTCATTTACCAACCAATCTATTGCTAAATCTTGTCATTTCTGTCTTTGCAATATCTCTCCTATGTCTCCTCTCCACTCACATCCCACCGGCCTAGTTCAGGCCCTCACTGCCTCATACTTAGACTATTATAATGGTCTTCTAACCAGTCTCTCTCCCTTATGTCTCGGTTAGGCCTTCCTGATCCTTCTCCTGCCTCCCCTCACCCCTCCAACTGCCATATTGTTCCAATCTAAAGTCTCTCAAATGGAATCAGACCCCCACTGGTGGCTCATTCCTAGCTCCCCTTCTCAGAGTCCGGGCTGAGCATAAACAGAGCTATGGGTTGCCTTGCCTACTACAGGACTACCTAATCATTAACAACAGATATAATAATTAGGGAGACACACTCAGAGGGCTGTGGCCCTTTCTTGCAGCAGCTGCAATCACTTTCCTTCCACAGTCCTCTCTGGGAGGTCAATTACTAGCCAAGCAAATAAAAGCCAGCAAAGCAGAGACTTGTTGGTAGTGATGCTAGTGATTAGACCAGCAGGAATTATCCTACAACCTGACGGCTTTATGTTTAGCAGAACTGAGAACAGCTTGTAGGTTGCTTTCTATTCTGTTTGAAAGTGACTCCTAGACCACGAGTTAACCTTTTTGCATGTCTGGGACACCTTCTCAGAATAATGTTTTGAAATGCACAAAATAAAATACACAGGATTATAAAGGAAACCAATTACATTGAAATATAAATGATCAAAATATTAAAAAAAAAAACAACCCAGCAACATGCAAACTCGTGGAGTCTAAGTTAAAATCTCTAGTCCCATCTCATTTCCTTGAGGGAGTCAAGACCTATTTCTGTACTTTGTTCACCCAAGATGATTTTTCACAGTCTTCAAACTTCAAGAGATGCTTCAATATTTCAAAACATCAAAGGACTCCCTTCACCAATAAAAATCATAACCCTTCACCCCTTTAATAAATGGTCTCTAGTTGCTATGGCTATAGGAATAAACTTCCCAAGGGCAAGAGTTGTTAGGTTTTTAATGTCTCTGTATCTCCAGTGCCAAGCTGGGCCATGTATACAGAGGTTACTTAATAAAAGTCTCAACTGAACTGAGTCACCTGGTGGTCAACCTTCTAGTAACAAGCCTCTTCAAATCTATCAGAGCAGTCCCTCAGGGGACAAACCCAGAGAGTTCATCCCTGGGCCCACAGTGAGAATCTTCCTAAGTTGGTAGGATCTGCATGGACTTGGGGTACATGCTTCTTGGAATGAGAAGGCATCTGAGAAGGATCTCAGTGTAGATACAGTTGTAGAGCACATTCTGAGGATTCCTTCCCCCTTGGTCTATCCAATGATTTCTCCGGAATGAAAGAACCAAGTAGGTAAATTTCAAACTTCAAAGTATATTTGAAATAAAGCCTTATATTCCTATGTAACTTGGAAGGGGCCCGCATAGCCTGGATCAGGGATAGGGAACCTGCAGCCTCAAGGTCACATACTCTAGGTCCTCAAGTGCAGCCCTTTGACTGAATCCAAACTTCACAGAACAAATCCCCTTAAAAGGATTTGTTCTGTAAAACTTGGACTCAGTCAAAAGGACCTAGGGCCTCAAGGATCTAGAAGGCCACATGTGGCCTCGGGGCCGCAGTTTCCCACTCCTGGCTGAATGAAGGAACAGATTTGGGATCACAACTCCGGAGGACTGAGGATGGAGTACATGATATACCCAGTTCTTGAAAGTGGTGGTGGAAACAAGCAGAACTAGACACACATTTTTGGATCTGGCCAATAAGAAAATTTTCTTTGCTCAATCATGCATATTTGTTATAAAGATTTTCTTTTTCTTTTTGTTCAACTGTCAGAGGGGGAAGAAGAAAACCAAATGCTTCTTAGTTGAAAAAAATTTAAATACAAAAACAAAGAGTGGGTTTGGAGTTTTGAAGAATTTATTTGGGAATTTTAACCATCACCATTCTCAAGCCCATACTTTCTCTTCTGGCTTGCTTGAATTACTGGTCACTAAATATAACTGTCAATAGATTTTACTGACAATGAAAATATCAGACACTGTAATTAATTAGTCCACATTTTCTGTGGGTTACTTCTGGTACCAACATTTGTTATATTCTGAGTCTGTCTGCCTGTTAAAATCAAAGTATCTTCTAAAAAAAATCACTTTAAGCCATACATATTAATGTTTATAATTATGTAATAAATGTACATCATTTACTAATTCTGAAAGGGCACAAAGTACTTAGTTCTTCAACAAAGCAGGCAATAAACAGTATAGCATTGAATGGAAATTCCTTATGCCATACTGAAGTAAATGGGAGTTCAAGGATCCTGATTTTTGTTTACTTTTAAGCATCATGAATCACATTGATAAAAATAATCTTCAATGTACTGACTTTCATTAAGTAGGAAAAAATCCCATGGACTTTTAAATTTTAGACACATGATTAACTTAGTGGGGAGTGGGGGGGCAGATACCCTAGAGTATCTGATTTCTTCATTTCCCAAGAAGGGTATGTGCTATGATTTCTTAATGTAACCCATTAATAATCTGATTTATTTTTTTAAAAAGGTGATCTATCTTAACAATCTGATTATTTTCTACCACACTTTTGTTTTCAATTATGAGGTTTTCTTTTTTTCAAGTGTATCTGGTTTCTGTCAAATCTCTTATTTAGTATCACCAGGGACCTATATTCAAACTTGCTGTTTGGGCACCTAATATTAAAACACCTCAACTCAACATGGGGACCCAAGGGGTCAGAAACTAGGGTTGAATTTACTGTAAAACAGGGACAATTTGTTTCTTTTTACCTCCTATACTGACATTATTGATTATTCTTTAACAATATTAAAGAGGTCTGAACCCTATGCCTAGAATGCACTCCCTTGGAAATCTCTAGTTTCTTTTAAAATCCGACTCATGAACCAACTTCTACATAAAGCCTCCTATATGCGTGTGTATATATGTACCACATATCACATACATGTACATACACGTACATGCAGACACAATGGATGCATATATACGGATGCATGTATATATGTAAATGTATGTAATGCTACTGTCACCTGCATTTAAAGGCAGCGGATCTGCTTTACTGCCGTACTCTAAGAACCACAGGGCCTTCCCACCTGACTTGCAGCTGCAACCTTCCATATTGTCTTTCTCCATTAGAATGTGAGCTCCTTGCTTCTGACTTTGCCATTGGTGTCCCCAGTGTTTTGCAGTATCTTCTGCATACAGTAAGCACTTACTAACGGCTTCATTCATTCATTCATTCATTCCTATAATGTTAAACATCACAGGTGGTATGACATAGTGGACAGAGGGCTGGCCTAGGGAGTTATGAATCCATGGGCTCAAGTTCCGCTTCTGACACATACTAGCTGCTTGACCATTGGCAAGTTATTTAACCTCCCAGTGTCCCTAGGAAGCTCTAAGACTAAGGTAGCAAGGAACATCTGTGTCATGGAGGATTTCCTTATTGGGAGTTTCCCTACATGGATGAGGTCACTGGTCTAAAAATTAAGGGAAGATCTCCTTCTGATGCTTCATTGAGGCACAGAGGTGACTATGCATTCCAAGGTCATGCCGGTGGTATTCCCATTATGGCAGGTTCTGCCAATTAAGAAAGCAGGATAGATGACAGATTAGTTGCTCTACTTGTGCTGGCCTAGGCAAATGCGGAGACGCTTATTACCAGCAAGCTGGCCACAAGACAATAAACTCATTTGCCATGATGACCCATGAAATATTTTTCCTTCACTGTAACCACATTTCTATCTGCAGGTTATGAGTCAGGAAGATTGGGTCCTGTGGATAAAAAGTCATCCTTGGCTCCCCTGTTCCTGAACTGAAGTATCTAACTGCTACAGAATCTCACTATTTCCGCCCCTACAACATCGCCCACCTCCCTCCCCTCTGCTCTACTCACAGCTGCCATATTAGTTCAGGGTACTCATTGACTCATTATTACTTAAGCCTTCAAAATCAACTCCCCTCTTCCATTCTCCCCACCAAAGTATTCCCTAAAGTGTAGGCCCTGAACATTATCACCTCTCTGCTCCCAACTGGATCAAATACAAACTCCTTTTCCCTTCACAAACTGGCCCCAAACGCACTTTTCCAGTCCTGTTACATGATGCCTTTTCCATACTCAATAGCCCAGCAAAAGTGGCTAATTTGCTATTACACACACACACACTATTTACCATCTCAATGCCTTTACACTGTCTATCATACCTAGAATGCACTTACTTCTCACCTTAGAATTTCTAAATTCTTTCAAAACTTGGCTAAAGTGCCAACTTCTACAAAAAGCCACCTGAATGCCCTCCCCACCTTGTATTTATTAATTTATTCAGTAGTCTACTGGATAAATACATATATATGCACATACACATATAAATAAATACATATATGCATATGTCCACACACTAACACCTTCCCTATTTAGGGGAATTTAAAGTTGAGTTCATACTAGTTCTGTGACCCTGAGCAACGTCTGCCTCGGTTTTCTAAAACGGAAAATGGGAATAATAATATTGCCTTCCTTACAGGGCTGCTATGAAGATCTAATGAGATAATATTTGTAAAATGCTTAGCATAGTGCCTGGCCCATAGTCCAGGGCTTGATAAGTGCTTGTCTGATTTTAATCTATGTTCTAGGATGGGTAGAATTTGTAGTAAATCCTGGTCTCATTCCATAAGTGAATAGATCAGGAGCAGCTAGGTGGCACAGTGAATAGAGCACCAGCCCTGGAGTCAGGAGGACCT
>NW_027185777.1:18506186-18513489 GCF_028583685.1 Petaurus breviceps papuanus | reverse complement strand
CCCCCCCCCCCCCCCCCCCCGGGTGAAACGCACGCCGCGCTCCGAGCTGCATCCAATTAGAGCTGCAGCAGTGAGTGCATCATCCTGTTCTTCCCCAGTGATTTGCTTGCTGGCGCCATTGAGAGCAGTGCCGAGGAGGAGAGCTGAGGCAGGACAACATAAAAAGCCGGTATGTAAGCGGGAGTGAGGGGGCATGATGGAGGATAAAAAGGGCATGATGGAGGAAAAAAGAAGAACTCAGGGGGCATGATGGAGTGAAAAGAAGGACTGATGGTCATAATTTTATTATTCTGTCTGTTTTGACCCCCAGACATGAGTACAAAAAGGAAGAGCTATACTGTTGAGTATAAGAAAGCAATTGTAGAGGAGTCACATGTCATTGCAGTCAATGTTCATTAAAATAAGCCCTCCCCTGAAAATAAGCCCTCTGGTGTTTTTCTGTCAAAAAAATTATAAGACAGTGTCTTATTATCGGGGAAACATGGGTAGCTGTGTGACCTTGGGCAAGTCACTTAACCCCAATTGCCCTGCCTTCTCCCCTCCAAGAGTGAATGGATCACTCTTGAGGTGGTCCTATAGTAATAATTCATGAAACTGACTATCTTTTAATCTTGTTATATTCCATAGAAAGAGTTTGTTTTAAACTGAAGCTAGGAAAAAAAAAAGGTTCATCAAGATAAAGATAATATGGTTAAAAACAATTTCAAGTTTGTCATCCAACTGGGATTTCAAATTAAATTTCATCTTATCCCAACTATGGAGGTAGCAGGGGAGACTAAGGAGAAAAACCAATCTTCAAAAAATGACTAACAACTTCCTGGAAAAAAAAAGTGTTTTTTAAAATGTGTGGGCGGATCATTTGTATCTTCTGTCAAATACAAGCTTAGTGTCTATCTTGTTCTCATTTATTTTCCACACTTAGGGAATGTTTACTGCTATGTAAAGTGAAAATGAAATGGCGGTCTGAATTCAAGCAACAACTAGTTAATTATTTTTAGGCCAGTGTGTATGCTTAGATATATTATAAACACAAAACCTACCCAGAAAAGCTGAGAAGGATTCAGAAGAAGCATATCTTTCTAAATGGTATCTGTGGTTCATTCCATCTCAAATGAGCACATTACTAAGATCCTTTAAAAAATTACTTTACAAAACCCACTCACCATGAGAAAAAAATCAAGTGTGAAACTAAAAATCAAAATGCTAAGTTTTCATCAAAATCATTTAATAGGGAGGAGACTTATGATTTCATTAGTATAAGGAACTCTCAGGTGAGGAAACTCCCTCCACCAACACAGGTCCCTGATTTCTCTGCAACTGGTCTTCTTAGAGAGTTGCAGGGGTTCCTGGAGGCAATGAAAATTTAAGTGATTTGTTCTGGGTCATACGGTCCATATTTGTTAAGAGTTAGGACTTGAACCAATATTTTCCTAGCTTCAAGACTAACCCTATTCACTACACATTAACAGTGCCTTGCAACAAACTGATTTATTTTTAATAAATAGTGATTACTTTTTATAATTTATGAAAATGGTAAATTTTCCACGTGATCTCAGCCAGCAGAGTAACAAACACAATTACACTACAAAGTCTTCCTCCTTCTTCTGGTCTATTACCTTTAGTTCTTAAAATGTTATTTCACTTCCTGGGATAATTAAAAGGATATAATAAGGGAAAATTTTAATCAATTTTTACTTAGCCTGGCCAATTTTTGTTAAATAAAGAGCATTTTGTTTTCAGAAAAACAAGAGCTTAAAATCATGGGAGCATCTCCCGAGTTTTCATTGCTCTGAATGTTCTAATGAAATGTATCCCTGCCCAGACATTGTTTCTGTCTCAATGCTTCATCAATAGCAGTGGACTGAGTACCATAAAGAGAAGCCAGTCATCTCATTTCATAGGGTTTGCATTTTCTTTTCATTAATAAGCCCGATTAGGAGGACAAAGTTAATGTCCCCTCACCAATTCTCTTGTGGAGAAAGAAATAGGTCTTTCAGATTTAAGTATATCAAATAACCACTCAATCTGACACGATCATGTGCAAAATTCAGTGATGACCTTATTAAGGGCTAGACAGGTGAGTGGCTTTAGAACTCCATGGCTATGAAAAGATATTTTTCAGCCATAATTCCTAGCCTGACAGAATTCCTGTCTTATGAGAAGGGGACAGGTTTATTTTGGGTAGAGGTGATTCTGCCCATTTTTCTTTCCAGGCAGAAAAGGCAGATTCAGGCCACCATAATCCCTGACCATGAGAGGAAGAAAAGCCTCATTGCCCAGCCCCTTCCAGATTCATTAACTCGTGAGCTCCTCTTCAGGCTAAAGCAAAGGGAAAAGAATCAATCAAAATTCAGCAACTGTGGATTATTAGTGCTCACCATGTCCAAGGCATGGCATTAGATAAAACAGATGCAGAGGTCAGATAATTATCTGGAGATGTCAGGCTGGAGATCTTTGGTAAAGAAAGGGAAAAGGAAGTAAGTTACCTACAATATTCTAATTTGCCAGATAATTGCTTAACTCTCTTCTCTGGCCAGTCTTCAGTGTCCACCAACTAATCACCTGGTTTTCATTTTCTACTCACAAGCCAATCCTTAATTACATAAATCAATCAGTCAAGAAGAATTCATTAAGTGCCCCTTGCTGCCAAGCACTGTGCCATGCCCTGGGGGTGCAAAGAAAGACAAAAGTAGTCCCCCACTCTCAAGGGGCTCACGTTAGGAAGGGAGAGACCAATGTGAAAAGAATTAGGTGTACATCAGAGCAGACAGAATGGAACATAAACTCCAAACATTATAAAACACCAGAACAAGACTAGCCCAGGATTATTCTCAGTCCTTTTCATGTAAACAAACTTCTGGCATTCCTCTCAACTACTGGCATTATTTCCCAAATCTCCTATTAGCTTTTGCTTACACTAAACTTGGCTTGGCTAGGAGCCTCTTACTAAGGTAGGTCTAGGGCAGGAATCTCTTTGAGGCAGATGGAAATGCTAACCTATCCTTGGGACACAGCAATGAAATAGAAACTGAAGGACCACATTCAATCAGCACGTTTGTCTTGCATTCCACATAAATTCATATTACGGTAGTAAGTCAAGTCAGGAGACCAGAATCTGAACACTGGACCTTACTAGCTTTGTGACCCTAGAGAAGTCACTTGATTTTTCTGGGTCTTATACTTTCCTCATCTGTACAATGGGGATAATAATTGTCACTGATGCAACACTTTTAAAGTTTGCAAAACATACACACGTGACTTCATTTAAGCCTGAAACCAACTATGTAAGGTTAAGTACTACAGGTACTGAGGCTCAGAGAGGTTAAGTAGTTTGTCCGTAACCAGCCAATAATTGTCAAAGATGAGGCGGCTAGGTGACACGCAGTGAATAGAACACCAGCCCTTGGAGTCAGGAGGACCTGAGTTCAAATATGGCCTCAGACACTTAACACAAAAAACTAGCCATGTGACCTTGGGCAAGTCACTTAATCCCAGCTGCCCTCCAAAAAGCAAAATAAAAAAAAATAATCGTCAGAGATAAGTTGGCTTGTCTAGCACTCTAGCCACAAAGGAACAGGGTTCTTAAGAAAGGGAAGGGAAGTGAAACAAATGTGGTAGACTCCATACCAAGCATTTTAGAAATATTATCTCATTTGATTCTCACAACACCCTGGGAAGTATTACTGTCTCCATTTTAAGTATTATTATCTCCATTTTATAGTGAGGGAAACTGAGGCAGAGATTAAGAGACTTGGACAGGGTCACACTGCTTGTAAATATCTGCAGGGGGATCTGAACTCATGTTTTTACCACTTAGTTGCCCTAACGATGTTACCACTAAAAACAAAAACAAAAAACAAACATTTAAGTAGTGCTTTGAGGTTTGCAAAGCATATTACATGTATTATCTCCCTTGATATCTAGAACACTACTTACATCTGACAGAGACTGCAACCTAACCATGCCTTCTGGTGCTGAGGCTCTTGCTCATGTCTTCCCCTAAATCTTCAATGTGGGATGTATCCAAAATGTACATGGCCTTCCTCTAGGTCAGGGGTTCTTGACCTTTTTATCATCAACTTCTTAGGGAGTCTAAGTATCAAAGAATCCCTTCTTAGAAATTATGTGGGTTTTTTTTAATAATTGAAGGAAGTATGAAATTTCAGTTCAGAGGTTAGTGAAAATAAAGATGTAATACTGACCATTTTCCAAGTTTGGACTCCCTGTATCTATACATAGACCCAATTATACATTTCCAGGGTGATACCTCTTTGTCCATTCATGGGACACATAGGTCACCACTGGAAATATGCAGCAGCCTAACAATGCCCATCATGAGTCTTTCCACTGACCATTAGATCACCCACGATTTTTATTCTTCAGACACTATGATGTTCCAGGATTCACAAGGGTCCCTGGGAAAACGCTGGTATTAAAAAGACAGGTTTTCATGTTGGAGATCAGTATGAGATCACTGAAAACATCCCAAGTACAATCCATACAGATCTCTTTAATTCTGGACCTATGTTACTGTTCATCTGGGGTTATCTGTCCTAGATAGGTATATTGATGGACTAACTCATGGTTTTACCCATCTGTGTACTTCATAGTTTGGATAAGACATTTTTATTAATTTTATTAATATTAATTTATATACAATTAATATAATTAATTTGTTAATATTAATTTTGTTAATAATGGCTTCAGACTTAATTTTAAAAGTCAGGCAACTAGCATTTATAGGGGATATAAACAGATAAAGATTTTTGTTGTTAATCAAGTGTTTTCTTCAGAATACCTCTATGAGGTTGGTAGTGTCATTCTTATTATCCTGATTTTAAAGGTAAATGAACTGAGGCTTTAGATAGGTTAAAATTTAGCCATGTTCGCACAATTTATATGAGCCAAGAGCTGGAGTGCCCTGGAAGAAACCAAAGTATTAGTAGCAGAAGCAACCAAGTCTATGACCTTTACACAGGTCTGTCTTGGAACTACACAGATGCCCATTCCCACCCCCACCCTCCAGCCCCCAGCCCCCAAGGACACAACACACTAGTGTGAGAAACTTGATCAAATTCAGTATTTTTGAACATACGTATACAAAGCACAGTCACACCCTATACAGGACAAAATAAACCATGAAAGAAAATTAGAAACATTTTTTTTAAAAGCAATCTGGAAAAACATTTTTAGAAGGCATTCTACTATTCTATTTAGAGTTTCATCTGCTACTCCTGGCACCACCCTTATTATTGTGAAAAGAGATACTTAAATAGACCATCTTTGTTTATGGGAAGCTAGTATCATAACCATATGTTTTTTGATACCACTACTGTGTTTCCATAGCAACGCCGTTTCTACTGGCCTGACACCATGGTTTCTCTTTTCTGTGATTTTCAACTGAACAGTCACAGATATTTAGACAAAAATATTTTTATTTTCTAATTTTCTAACCATGGGCTCTTGGGGTTAACAGATGTCCATTTAAAGCAACCTCACATTTTTGGAGATGGAAATTATAAATGCATGCAGGTAAATCTCAAACCCTGTGAACTCACATGAAAAACAGGTCCTGACTCATTAGTGTCTTTGCTTAAGGCACTGGTAGTCTAGAAATCAATTAAGCGAAGAGCATTTATTATGTGCTTACTATCTGTCACTGAGCTACATTCTGGGGACAAAAAGCTCAAAGTGAAATAGTTCCTGCCCTCAGGGAGCTTATGTCCTAATGGGAGAGACCATCTGTACACATACAAGTATATACTGTGCTTGCACTCCACTGACAGGGTCTTTGAGAACCCAGGCTTACTTCCACTCTACAATGAATAGAGTAGGACTTTAGCAATAAAAATAATAACTGACATTTGTATAATGCTTTAATGTTTACAAAGCCATTTGAATATATTTACTCATTTGACCCTCACAATAACCCAGTAAGGCAGGTGCCGTTATTATCCCTATTCTGCTGATGAAGAAAGTAAAGCTAAAGATATAAAGAGACTTGCTTCAGGTCATAGAGCCCATAAGGATCTGGGGCAGTATTTGAACTTAGGTCTTCCTGACTCTCAAGCCCCCCACTCTCTC
Organism: Petaurus breviceps papuanus; assembly: GCF_028583685.1. Classification (NCBI taxonomy): domain Eukaryota; kingdom Metazoa; phylum Chordata; class Mammalia; order Diprotodontia; family Petauridae; genus Petaurus; species Petaurus breviceps. The sequence goes on along the minus strand of NW_027185777.1, from coordinate 18,507,405 downwards.
CACAGTGTCTGTGGATCAAGCTGGAGATCAATGTGTAAACCTAAAGAAATCCTCCTCTCCAACCTGGTGTTATAGCTTCACTTTATATATAACAGCTAAGTATTACAGTGTTTCAGATTTCTGTAAAATATGTATCTATTAATGTTTATTAAAGAAATTACAGGATATTTACCTATTTACAGTATCATGACCCTGCAATTAAATCACATAGATCCAAGGAATGGATTCTGGTTGATGAACCTTGTGTGTTCTTAGTTCTTATGTGCCTACTTTTTTACTTTAAATTTGCTAATTAGTCAGTGATAAAAATTACTGAATTCCTTCAATATTTTTTCTTTTCTGATGCCTTAATAAAAACGTATCTAAGTATAGCTTAACTCTTTATGCAACTTCCTCTTCAGTTTCTCTTACAAACTGATGTTGAAATGTTTTGTTTCACATGCGACCAACTGAGTAGATTAAACAAAATCTATGAGATATTAATTTTCCTAGAAGGGTATTTTCTGGAAGAAAGGAAATTAAAATATTGGTCTTATTTTGAATGTGTTTTAAACTATTAATTGCAATTTTCCTCTTTTCATAAAAATCATTAGTTTTGTAAGACATTCACTAGCCTTTGTCACCTTTTGTTGTTATAGTAAATTGAATTCAGTGGTAGGGCGCACACACACGCACGCACACACACACAAACATGGTACTGCTCCTATAGGGCAGGTTTTATGTTTTTATTAAGGATTTTTATTTGTCTGAAGTCTGATTTCTTTTATGACCAGTCTACTCTCTTCAAGGCTCTGGAGGCTTGTACTAATTACAATGGTAGTATTATACCATCTGTTGGAGTTTGAAAGGAGAACAGCTATGTGCAGATTTGAAGAGGATTCACAGATGCCCATGGTTCTGATTTATCCTCTGAATTCAAAGGGAGCATTAGGGGAATGTCCTGAGTCTGGGCATCAAGTGGACCAGCTCTGGTGGGGAGCCACTTCCTGGGTCTTGTGGGGATTAAAGGTGCCTGTGACAGAGTGAGTTGAGACTTGGTAGGAATGCATTGTAGATAAAGTATTGTTAGCTTGGGGCTTGGAGTACCAGTGTTGGGGAGAGTGATTATTGATAGGACCCTACATTTAGAGGTAGAAGAAAGGTCATCGAATTCGACTAACTTACTTACTTTCTTTCTTTCTTTCTCTCTCTCTCTTTCTTTCTTTTTTTCCCTTCTTTC
>NW_027185777.1:18475320-18506176 GCF_028583685.1 Petaurus breviceps papuanus | reverse complement strand
TCTCTCTCTCTCTCTCTCTCTCTCTCTCTCTCTCTCTCTCTCTCTCTCTCTCCCCTTTCTTCCTTCATTTTTTTCTTTGCAGGTGAAGAAACAAAACTAAACAGGTGAACGGGCATGCCCAAGGTCATATATTGTCAGACCCAGGATTAGAACTCTGCTCCTCTGGCTCCATTGTTAAGGTCATTTCTGCTATATTGCTCTGCCTTCTGGTTAGAGATGGGGAAGAATAAGTATGCACAGTTGGAGGGGACCTGACTGAACATAACGTAGTTTTTTTGCTTTGAGAATCAGGCAATTTATGGGTGACCTTGACTGGGAATCCCTGGAAGGTTTAGGAACCTGGAGAAAGTGAGTACTGGGGTTAGGTTGAGAAGGAGGAGGCTCCCCTGATACTTTGAAGTTCTATGACCAAGCAGGTCACAGTTCCTTCCTAGGAAAAAGAAGAATCATTCTAGAACCATTTGGATGCTAGAAAGTATTTGGAGTTAGTCAAATCAACAAGTATCTATTAAATGCTTTCTATGTGCCAGACACTGTGCTAAGGGCTGAGAATACAAAGGAGGGCAAAAATCACTGCCTGCCCTCCAGAAGCCTATATTCTAATGGGTTAGTAAGGCCTAAGCCCTGGAAAATGCTCAGTATCTGAATGGCACATTCCCAACTATCAGTTGTAACAAGAGAAAAGAAGGGATATAACCAAAGCCAAAGGCTGTCCATCAGAGGGTCCACGTCACTGCCTTTCAGTAATGCTCACAGGTTTCAGGTGAACCATACAGGCTTAACATATCTCTTAAGTAAATACTCACCAGTAATAGCCACTAACTGAAAAAATGAGAGAGACAGAAAAAAGCTTAAAGTCAGAATAAGGTTGACAATAACAGTAAAAAATGAAATTACAGGAGATAAATTTCTAACACTTAAAAATTCTTCATAATAATATAATATTATAATAAATATAATTTGTCTCCAAAATTCTTTAGTTAGCTACCTACAGTTTAATTTCTCCTTTTTAGTTCTAGATCTACAGAAGGGAGAATACTGTCTTTCTAGTACTTTAAGGCTACACAGAAGGTAAATGAAGGTACATGAGACCCTGCTCTCCTCCCTCACCCTTATGAGAACCTGCATAAGTTTAAGTAAGGTTTTATGGAAGTCTGACCTTTCAGATTAGAGAACCAGGCCCAAAATTGAGTATCTGGAATTCATCCGTGTAGAAATTCTTCAATCTGAAGATGACTATACAGTAGTACATTTCATTGAAATTTCATTGAAATCTAAAAGTTCAAGCCTTTTCCTGAACAGGATAAGGCTTATCTTGCTCAACCAGCACCACTGACTAATTGTTGGGTATCAAATAAAGGTTTGAATGTCCAGGGATTGTTGAAGTTGCAATACAGGTTAGAATAAATATAAAGGGAAAATGGTTTGAAAACTTGGTAAAATGTGGTAAAACAGAAAACCGTTTTTGTGTCCTGCCTTGGTGTTGGAACATCTACAAATGTAACATGTAACATAGGTTTTACACATAAAATGGGTTAGGGTCAACTATGAAATGGCCTATGGAGATCTAGCAAATGCATACACAATACTGAATTCTACACATGATTCCTGTGTAGTCTTTCCTCAATGCAACGAATGCACTCATCAGGAGGAAGTGGTTGACCCCAAAATATAGCACATGTTTGAACATTTCACTTAAAAAGCATGCCTAGAGTTCACGTTCAACACAAAACCAGAAATGTTAACAGTTCTCTAATCTCAAGTCAATTACTGCATAAAAAGCTCTAAATAAAAATGGTAGCGTCTCTAGCTCTGTAAAGGACTGGGGCTGAGGAATCTATTACTTATCAGAAATTTGTAAGAATTAGTATAATTCATGACAATTAAATTCATAGAAACAAATTGTGGAGGTCTAACAGTCAGATTATAGAAGTCAACAGAACAATCACTTATCTTCCCTCAGTCTACATCATATGTATGCATATGTGTACTTATAGATATGTATGTGTATAGGTGCATATACATGATATACACATATATACACATATGCTATACAGTGAAAAGATCAGTGACTCTGGAGTCAGAAGATCTGGGTTCAGATTTTTCCTCTGACATTTACCTAGGCAATCACAAACTTCCTGGGCCTCAGTTTCCTCATATGTAAAATGAAAGGGTTAAGGTCAATGGCCAATGAGGTCCCTTCTAGGAATAGATCTGAGATCTTGTGAGACACACACACACACATACACACACACGTTTGTAAAGAATTGGAAAGGAAATGGGAAATGTTTCCTTGGGGTGACAATTTAGGTTGGGCTTTGAAAAACGTATAGGACTTAAATTGGACATGAGTGAGAGAGGAATTCAACAGGTGAAGGAGAGTAAAATTCTGACCAAATATGAGGAGAGTTAAGTGTGGGGTGGCAAAGATAAGCTATCTCATTCTAGTCCTGAATTTATTGAAGAAATTACAGAACAGGGGCGGCTAGGTGGCGCCCCGGAGTCAAGAGGACCTGAATTCAAATGCGGCCCCATACACTTAACACAATTATTAGTCATGTGACCTTGGGCAAGTCACTTAACCCCAATTGCCTTGCTTTTCCCCCTCCAGAAAGTAAAGAATAAAAAAAAGAAATCACAGAACATTTACAGCTTGGAAGGACCTCACCCAGCATCTTCCATTTACTGAGGCACAGAGATGTGCTTGCCTGAGGTCACGGACTTGGAGAAAGCCTCTGTCTCACCTGGCAGGGGACAGACTGGACTAGCCCCCTGGAACCAGATTATCGTTGCAACTGGTTGTGTTATATAAGGCAAGCAGCAAAGGATGAGAAAATGGGGAAGATGGCAGAAGTGACAAGAACCCAAAATGTCACACCACCAGAAAGCGCAAAACCAGAAAAGTTGAGGCAATCTATCACATAGGGTCAGGTGCTGAAAACAGGAACTAAAATTATCATTTGTCAGACCATGCCAAGGGACCAGCAAGGCAAAAGCATGAACCACCAAGCTAAGTACAGATTAACAACAAGACTATTTTAACACCACTCACCACAAGCCCTGGACACATCCCCTTCTGAAAAGGATTTTCCTGAACCAATCACAACATTCAAGCACTGTCAAATATGGGAGATTTGCACTCTGTCTCTGTCTCTCTCTCTCTGGACTAATGCAGAATTGAAAAAAGACTCAATAGCTAACATTGAGTTCCTAAATATTCAGATTCACTTTGAAAACCTATTATAGCAGCCAAAGAATTCTAAGGTGATTATCACTAACATTTTAAAAATTCTCTTTCAATATATTATTTTAATTAAAATCTTCAAAACGCCTGTTAAGGAGCCAAATACACATGGATAAGTGGTGCAGGGGGATGGAATACTGGACCTGGAGTCAGGGAGATCCGAGTTAAAATTCAGTCTCAGATACTTACTAGCTGTGTGACCCTGGGCAAGTCACTTAACCTCTGTTTCCTCAACTGTAAAATGGAGATAATAACAGCACCTACTTCTCCCAGGGTTGTTGTGAAGATCAAATGAGGTAATTATAAAGCACTTAGCACAGTAACTGACACATAGTAAGCACTATATAAACATTAGCTTTCATTATTATTAGTAGTAGTTGTTATCAAAGAGATATTGGTAAAGCACTTCATAAACCTTAAAGCTGTATATGAATGAGTTATTATTATTACTATCCTTATTACTTTTCCTTTTTCCTCTTATTTTATATAGGAAATCACAACTTAGCAGAAAGAGGATGAGATTTGTAGTTAGAAGTCTGGGTTTGAAACCTGGATTCTGATATTTACCAGCTGTGTGACTATGCACAAGCTGCTAAACCTCTCAGTTTCCTCATGTATTAAATGGCTAAAGTAATTATTTGAAATCTGATTCCAATACTTATTGTGCTAATGGAGACATGGAGACCCCTTCATATCTTGTTTCTATTTAGCAAAGAGCTGGATGTGGAATTAAATAAGATAACACATGCAAAACATTCTGCAAACTTCAAAACACCATGTACACACTAATTACTACTACTAGTACTACTACTGCTACTACTACTACTACTGCTACTGCTACTACTACTACTACTATTACTACTGCTACTACTACTACTACTGCTACTGCTACTACTACTACTACTACTACTACTACTGCTACTACTATGTTTGTGTTTTGACCCCTAAGTAACCATTCCCAGACTGCTTGGACAGTATAGCCACTTTTGTCCTAAGGATACACATTTGGCAGAGATTCTGTTAAAAGTTAGAGAGAAAAATGCCCTGAATATTAAGAGTTGAAACATTAGTTATTGTTACTGTTGCTGTTGTTGTCATTTCCCTGGATGATGGTGATCAAGGGCTCTTGAAGGCCATGCCGACGGAGGCAGTGCCAATCCTGATGGGTTCTATGAGTAAATAGGGCAGTGGGCAGTGGGAAGATTCAGGCTAGCTCTCATGATCATGGTTTTCTTCCTCCCACAAAGGCCACCATGTTCTATGTGAGAGGCAGGACCGTAGCCTGGGTGACCTCTAGCAGTACTATCTGAGAGATACACTGTATTCCAACCTTACATGAGATAGGAATCTAGTGCTAAGAGATTTTGTATTTACATAAGTAAATACATCTAAATGGCTCTTTTCCCACTCAATCTTAGGTTATTTTAGGTGTTTCTTCTCTTTAGGTTGTTGATCCTTTGGGGGGAATACAGCTAATATCCACACTTATTTTCCAACAGAAAAATATAGATGATTCCACTGATCTGCTTTTGAAGTTAAGAACAAACTCAATGAGGACCACAAATAATTTTCAAAGTGCCTTTGGTTTTATATTATGACTCGTTAAGGGAAAGAGACAAGGGAGAAGCTCGAGAGGAGTCAGGAAAAGAAAGAAGTAAGACTGGGTGGGAGGAGAGAGAGACAGCCAGAGAGATACTAAGGGAGATAAAGAATACGTATGACAGCAGGGAAGCAAGGGGAGGAAAAGAGATTCCCAGAAAGGGGAATTAAATAAAGAGAGACACATGAAGTACTGTCCCAATTCTGCGAAGGCAGGAGAGTCCCTCTTACAAAGCTCTTGATGAAGACTTCTGCAGCCATACTGTAGTACCACAGGCATAAACAGGGATAATCACATCAAAAATATTATTTAATGCAACAAACATTTTACAAGCATCTACTACTGTGAGCAAGTCACTGTGCTGGTTGCTGGGGTTACAAATATGAGACATGCCTCTCTGTTCTTAGTGTCAAGGATCTTGCCAAGGAGAAGACGTTTATACACATTTTCTGTGGCAAAGCTTGGTCTGTGGGCTGGAAATCCCCCATTCCTATGCTAAGTGGACGTTAATGAAAGGGAGCAAGGTGGACAGAGTTTGAGAACCATAAGCTTTAAACACCTCCTGAATCCCTACATGGGCTCGTCCACACCCAAAGGGCCCTTGGGTGGGTAGCTGAAAAGTAAGGAAGGGAAAAAGTAACAGAGGAAAACACACTTTGGCCTGAATTACTGTCTCAGTTCTGTTTAGGTTGAGAAGATTGCGGAATGCAGTGTTTTCTTGGTACAGAGATTTCCCTGGGTGACTCCTGAAATCTTTAAATATCCAAGCACGAAAGCAACGGTCCCTTTTCAACCTCCCAAAGTGGAGATGGGAAGTGTGTCAAAGGGCCCTAAGAAAAGTCATGATTGTGTCCATCAGCAGAGCTAATTAAAACCAGGAGGGTGTGTTGTGGTTCAGCATCAAGAATTCCCAGAGCAAACAGGCCAGACTTTTGCCTATTGGTGTCTAGTCTCCGGTGAGTGGAATGAGAAAAGCCCCCACTCTGCTAATGATTCAAACATAGGGGAAAACACCATAGCATTAGCAATGCTTGGGAATGAATTTTCATTTTTTTTTTTAAGGTGAGAAAATGTGCAACAGAAATGTTTTCTTTTGAAGAAATATTGAAGTCAGCAGAGCCTTGGTATATGATGGGAAACAGCAGACCAATTCTCCAGCCTTCTTTGGGGTTGGCTGTATACTTACAGGTTATTGTATTCTGATCATTTTCTCTAACCCAGATGATGGAGGGCTGAAGGTTAGGAGAAGGTTTAAGTTGTTTTTTTTTTTTAAGTCAGCCTGTATATGTTTGAGCTCCACAGGAAGCTCTGAGTTCAAATTTGACCTCCAACACTTACTAGCTGTGGGATCCTGAACAAGTCACTTCACCTCTGTCTCAGCTCCCTTATCTGTAAAATGGGGATAAAAATAATGCCTAATTGCCAGGAGTGTTGTGAGAATCAAAAAAGATAATAACTGTAAAGTTACTAAAAAAATAACAATACTAATAGAAATATTAGCTAACATTTATATAGCACTAAGTGCTTTACAATTTTTACCTCATTTGATCCCCAAACCCTGAAAGTCAGGTGCTATTGTTATCCCCATTTTACAGATGAGGAACTTAAGGTGGTATATAAATTCTTTCCCTAGATGAAGGTGAACAAGAGCACTCTTGGGGGTCACACCAGTGCAGTGCCGGCCCTGACAGGTCATATCAAATTAGGAAGACCACGGGCCTGGTGACAGACTATGAGCTTGTCTTCTGAAGACCAGCCTGGTTCTGCCACTTGCTGCCAATGTCATTTAATGATTCCTAGCTGCAGTTTTATAATTTGTAAAGTGAATCCACTGTACTCGATAACTTCAAAGATTCCTTCCCGCTCTAAAGCAATGGCCCTAAAGTTCGAAGAGGGTCATTCTCACACAGGTGGCACAGTCAAGAATTTTTTTTGGTCCCAGCAACCCTGGAAGACCATATGTTTACTAAGCTGTCAGATGGGCTGTGATTTGTCCTGGTGGAGGGGCAGTCTCTATATGGTTCAAAATGGCAGACTTGGGCCACGCATCTACTTGCTTTTGGAAGTGGATGTGGCTTTGAGGCTGTGTGTGTGTGTGTGTGTGTGTGTATGTGTATGTGTGATGGGGGGAAAATTAAGGACTCTATCCACACATCTAGATATGTGAGCAAGCATTGTTGCAATGCATACATGTAGTTGTTCACTCAATCTCGATACAGAACTGATATCTGTTGGCATGACTGAATTGATACAGAGTGAAATGAAACAGAACCAAGAAAACAGAGACAGTAACTACCACAATGTCCACAGACAGAACAACAGAATGGAGGTGAATGCCACTATAAATCACCATCACCAAGCTTGGCCCCAGGGTGAGATGAGAAAAATGTCTCTTCCCCACTTCCTTCTTTGCAAGGGTGGAGGCCTATGCATGCTACACAGTGTATACATTATCAGCCTTGGTCAGTAAGTTGGTTGCTTTTGCTGAAATGTTTTCTCCTCTGCTCTTTTTGTTTTTTGCTACAAGGGATGGATGGCTCATAGTAGGGAAGTAAGGAGGGATATTTTTCAGAAATGAAACATGACTATTGTCCTCAAACAAGTCAATCCAGCTGAAAGACTTTTGCTTTTGCCTCTTCTGGCAGTACAGATTTGCAGTGATTATCTAGCTTTGTACACCAGAACCTTAGAAGGATGGTTGACAAATCAGAAGCTCAGTAGATTTTTAACAGCTACTAGTACCTAGAATATAAAAAGTAGACTTCTTGACCTTTCCAAAGGAAGATACTTTTACACAATTCTATGAATGCATTATTTTGATCTTTAAAAATGCTGGTACTGGGCGGCTAGGTGGTGCAGTGAGTAAACGCCAGCCCTGGAGTCAGGAGGACCCAAGTTCGGTTCTGGTCTCAGACACTTAACACCCACACAAAAAAACTAGTCATGTAACGTTGGGCAAGTTACTTAACCCCAATTGCCCTCCAAAAAAAAAAATAAATAAAAATGCTGGTACCAAGGAACCTTTTAACACATTTCTCCTACATTCAGCCTCCTGGAGCCTTGCTCTTTCTGCAAATATCATTGGGTCTAATTGTTCCCTTAAGCACCACTGACTTGCCCAGGTGAAGGGTTTGAAAGATCACTAGATTTCTTCAGGTTCAATCTGTCATATGCAGAAGCATTTCCAGTTCTTGCACCAGGAAAACAAAAATGGAAAAAGCACTTGGAAGCTGTGGCCCCAAATAATTAATACAGAACACATGATATGGGAACACGAATCTTTCAGGGAGTAGGTTGGGCTTGAAAACATGAACAAGGTTGATCACTGGGTTATGAACTGAGAGAGCTGGAAGAAACCTCAGGGGTAAGGGCAGCCTTTTTATTTTACAGGAGAGCAAACGGAATCACAGAGACCAAATGATGCAACTGTAAAGCACTTAACACAGTGCCGGACACACAGTAGGCACTATATAAACACTAGCTATTATTATTAATAATAATATTAATATTTCTTGCCAAGGGCCACACTGCTAATAAGTATCCGCATAAGGATTTAAATCCAGATATTCCTAACTCCCAGTCTGCTACTCTATCCACTATGTCATCCGGCCTTATACAAGTCAATGTGAATGACAATCCATCATCTACAGGCCAGCAATGAAATGAGAATAAGCTATATGATGTCTTTGCCTGTAACTCTGTCAGAGATCTTTCCCTGAGAAGAGATGATCTCAAAGGGTTACCTTATCAAACTCTCTCTTGCTTGATCTGCTCCCACAGCTAATAAAACTACAGCATTTTATGACTCCTCCCCAAAACACCAGCGCTCTGCTCACTCAAGCTGTTTATTCGGTGGCAAAATGCTTCAAATTCCCAGACCATAAAAACAAAGTGAGATGTCGGGGCAGTAGAAGCTGTCATCCGTGAGGCAAAAGTGTAAAAAAATCAGTGTGTTACAGAATATCCTTCAATCGCACCCCAGGAGTGCTAGCAATAAAGAGGGGGGGAGTAGACTGATCGCAGATTTCCCCCTGCTGTTTGTGGTCCTCACTCTATCTAACCCCTGTAAGGTTTAATCTAAATAGACTTTTTTTCCCCCCTTCATTTGAAACTTTTCAGGCCCTAACTTCCCTAAGAACTCAGTTAAAGAGATATAAACTGAACTCTGCCCTTTGTAGCTCAAATTTAAATCAGTAGGTTCATGATTACTTTTTTTATTATTAAAGTACATGTTACCAAACTTAGTGAGATTTTATTTTCCCTAGTAAGTGCTTTTTGCAGTTAGCTAATTACTTTCTTCAAGTTCTCTGGAGGAAGCCACTTCAATTTGGAATTTACCACTAAGTTCTGAATTTCCTTAAGTTCAGAACAAATTCAATGTATAAACTTCTCCCCCCCTCCAATGTAGAATGTGGCATTTTTACTCTGCAGGCCTGTTAAAGAAGGTCTTTATTATATCCATTTTCCTCAATCTCAAAAGATGGCTCATGGTTAGAATTCATTCTAGCGTCTTTCTAAGCATAAGAAACAGCTTTTGATAAGCTAATTTGGTCAGAAAATTTAAAGAAAAGCAAGGATTTTTAAATGTATCACAATAATCCGAGTCTATATATTTGTCCTAACCTCTCCAACCCTCTTTGAACTCTGCTGTGCCTTGCTTAACTGCAAAACTCATTGTCCAATAATATTTATCATGCTATTACCTACAGGAGAGGCAACATGTGCACTAAAAAGATAGTTAAGGTGAACTGAGTTCTCTAATCCTGGTTCTGCAAATGGTGCTAACTTACCCAAAAGTCACTTACATTCCTTGGGCCTAAGCTTCTTGTAGTACTGCAAAGCCAGAGCATTTGGACCAGATGATCGTTAACATTCCTTCTGGCTGCAAAAAACTATACAATTCTGCATGCTAATATACTTAAAAACTCCACATGGAAAGGCTAGTTTGTAAATTTGGAAAGGAGTGGATTTTTGGCCTCAATTTTATGGATAACAGGCACGATTCAATTTAGCAACACAGACCTGGTATAAATGTGCATAGATACAAGGCTGTCCAATTTGTGAATTTCTCAGAATTGAAGTCAGCATCTGTTTTTTCTCAGGCAATTATTTTCACGGTAGCATCCCAATTTCTGTATGTTTCCCAGGCACGCTGGATTCTATTTTCTACTATAAGCCTATGGGAAGGTGCTAGGTATACTTCTTCATTGTTTCTGTACTTCCACAACCAAATCATTTCATCACTAAGGGTATTTTTTTCCACCAACGCAGATGACTAGACATTCTGCCCAAGTAACAGCTGTCATCACTGAGTGGCCAACCTGGTGATGAACATTGCTGCGCTTAGCTAGGCAGGATCTTTAATAGGAAATAAATAATGCATTATCAAGCCCAGCACTTTAATCCTTTCCAGCTTAGAAGGACCTGCTATCCTATCCCTTAGAAGGGATACTTCTATTCTTCCTTCCCTTAGTGGTCTCCTCTCCAACCAGGGATTAAATTAGTAGGAAGGAAGACTACCTGGGAGCCATAAAGCATCTTCTGCCCAAGGGAGACTTCAAAAACAGAGGGAATAGTAAGTTACTGTTCAATTCAACAAACATTTACTATACTCAACTTAAGAAGAACTGAGGTGACTAGGGGGATATGTCAAATGGATGGTTGAATTGGTGAACCTTTAACCTCAGTGGCTACAGTCTGTCACACCTCTACCACAATCACTTTTCAATCTGCAATGGAAAAATATACATGCCCAGAGTTTATCTGAAAATGGCTTAGTTCTACTGAAAGCATTGGACTATTTCCCAATTTTCCAGCTATCTCTTCCTTCTAACTCAGCTGTGGGCTCAGATTGCTACTCAGTACTTATGGACCAGATCAATAAGCGGTCCACCACCATCTTAGTCTGGACTCTGGCCAGAAGTGAATCTTTGGCCACTGAAATTTTTCCTGTGTGTGCCTTGAAACAAAGCATTTAATAAATTAATAAATCATTATCAAACGTTGAATTGTATTAGTTAAATGGTATGTCTACGTTCAATGAAGTTTTCCTAAATTACCTAAGAATTGGTAAATATGGGTATATCAATTTCATAGAAGGAATCGTTCAACCAATAGATTCCATATTTAATCAATCTGAGCAAAGATTCATTTCTTCTCATTGAGCAAGGTTGACATGTAAGAATAAATTTGAGCCTTTTTTAGCTATGAATCCCAATTTTTCCTCCCCAATAGAACTGTAGCCCTGGGCTCTTCTACAGAACTCCATCAGTTATATATGACCTTACCTTCATCTGAGCCCTAAAAAAACATCTCCAGAGTAAACGGGAAAAACTTAGATCCTAGCTGAAGTGTTTATAAAAACTATTTAAAAAATCATGTTTACTATGTGTCTTCACGTTTACAGATGGATGCTTTTACTTATTTATATATGGAATATATATATTGCACTCAAAAACAAAATAACTTTTTAATACCAAAGAAAACTAACCACGATTCATCTACTTTAATGCAAGGGCTCATCATTTTTCAAAACAATCAAATATTTACTAAGCACTTACTATATATAATGCACCATAATTAATTTATAACAAACTAATTAATACACAAATAGCTAGCACATATAGCGTGCCTTAAGGCTTGTTAAACACTTTACAAATACTATTACGTTTTCATTTGTTCCTTGCGATAAACCTGGAAGGTAGGTGGCATCATCATCATCATCATCATCATCATCATCATTATTCCTATTTTAGAGATGAAGAAACTCAGGCAGAGGGAGGTTAGGCAACCTGCATAGGGCTGTACAACTAGGAAATGTGAGAGCGAGGCTAGATTGGAACTCAGGTCTTCCTGTCTCCAGGTCTCATGATCTATCCACTGAATCACCTAGCAGCACAAAAGAAGGTAGTAGTGACCTGTGGGAGGGATATTTAATGCTCCCACAGTCCAGAGCAAAGCCAATCAAAAATCTAGTTCAGCTCCATGATGGATTAAATAGGGAATCTGAATGTTGGTCAAATTTAATATGCTTAGAAAAGATTAGCAATCCATCTAACACAGGGGATGATGGAGTCATGGATTCAGAGCCCAGAAGGCGCCTTTGAGTTCATCTGGTCCAGGTCTCTCATTTGACAATTAAGGATGGTGACACCTAGAGGGATTAAATGAACTGCTCAGGGTCACATGCACCAGAATTTGAACTCAGTTCCTCTGATTATAAATCCAGCACTCTCACCATTGGACCACAAGGCAACGTCCCTGCATAAAAACAAAAAAACACCCATAACATCTTGAGTCAGTGGTTATACAATAAATTGATATTTAAAGTTTCCTATTTATTGATAAAAGGTTGTATACTATATTGCATTTCACAAAATCCTATTTTGCCAACAGCTTAAGTCACGATCCTGAATTAAATTGGTCTGTGGTCCGCCATAATACTAAATCTTCCTCAAAACACCGGCATGTTAAGTTACTTAAGCAATATGCTCTCTTCAATCAAGAGAGTCTCAACAATTCTACCCTCAAAAAAGCATTCATTATTAGTCTGGAGAAGACCAGAAAAATATTTACAATGTCACAGTCCTAGAAAGGGCTATCAGTAATAAGAGTTTATAGGGGACAGGCTTTCAAAGGCCTTAAAAAATTCTTGTTCAAGGTAACTGATACTGTTTCCAGGCTTTAGGATTGGGGCACTCAACTCTAAAATTAATCTTTTTACTTTTCCTTTCTGTTTCTTTAATAATTTTTTTTGGATACTGGATGTCCCTATCCTGTCTAATATGGAAGTGAGGTCACTCACAGTTTGACCTGGAAGCTTTAATCAGTTCTGTTTCTGATATGGGATGATTTGACCCTCTTTAGGGAGTCTGGTGGATTCTCTGCTTCTAGGGTTCATCAAATTAACACAGAAACCAGATGGGCTTTAGCAGCTCAGAACCTAAACTCAAGCTATCCACCAGCCTCAGGCTCAACAATAGTGGGGCAATCATACTCAGTTTCTTTAGCAGGGAAGAGAAACTGAGGAAAGAGAGAGAAACAAAAACAACAATAAAAAGTCAAGTCTATATTAGACCGCAGCAAGGCACAAGAGCCAATGTCTATCTCCATGAAAGGGTCCTTCAGTGAGTACCTGCCCTGTCATCTAATCAAATTTATTGGAGGAGACCCCTCAGATCCTTTCAAGAATTCACACTAACACCTAACTTCCCTTAGTATCATTTGGAAAATGTTTCTCTCTAGTTGAGGGTTTGAGCACCCTGAAATCCAACAGCAACAGATCCCTTTCCCTAGATTTGGTCTGATGTTCTACAGTTCTCTTAGGAAAAGGGTCTGAACCAGGGAGGGGGAACTTGTAGCCTCCAGGCCACATGTGACCCTCCAGGTCCTCAAGTACTACCTTTTGACCAAATCCAAACTTCACAGAACAAATCCCCTTAATAAAAGGATCTATTCTGTAAAACTTGGACTCAAGCCAACATGTGGCCTCGGGACGCAGGTTCAGCACCCCTGATCTGAACACTCAACACAACAAATCTTATAGAGGTTAGTTTTCGTGCTCATAATTTCAATATTATACAACAAGTATTAGGACAAATTGAAATTTCTTCATTTCCTGACCCCAGGAGAAGTCCCTTACTCTAGCTGAGTCATGTTAGGCCCCAAGCATGCTTGTTCTAACTCAGATGAAGCCCAGTGGTCTAGAATAAATCGAGTTTTTATGAATTAATTTACTCTCTGGTTTTTTCAAAAGTTTGAATGAACCTCGTTTTAAACAACCCTATTCAATAAAAGCACGGTGAGTCACAGGTTTGCAAACATTTACAAACGATGATGGGCCAGACAATGAATTTATCCTGCCATGGAATTAATATCTACATTAAAAACATAACATTTAGCTGACCGAGGTCCATCACTGACAAAGTTTAAGTAGCTGGATCCACATCATGCTGAAATAGAAAAGAAAATGGTGCCATCTACAAACTGCTCATTCACTGGCATTATCTCAGAATTAGCAGTAGTTAATTTTAGGTTCTTTGGTACAGATGTAATACCTTGTTAACAGCAATGGCTTTGGATGCACTGAATCACACTGGAATTCCTTGAGCTGCCATAATTACCTGAGAAGAGATTTTTTTATTTTGGGGTTTTCTTAGTTTTTTGGTTGTATAGAACACTAATTAGCTTTGGGTTCTGTCTCTTTTTAAGTGCAATCGTGATGTTAATTTAATTAAGGACTGAACACTTGTGTGCCTGATGGAAGCCTGATGGAACTTTATTTTGTTGGAACAGTTGGCTTGTGAGATATTTCTGGTAAACAGTTATGTTTTTTTTAAACAATTAAGTTGTTTTGGTATTTATGAGTACCTGATATAAATAAAATACCAATCCCTTAGAACTCATAAACAGCTTCTTTTCAAATACTTTTTTTCAGTGTCCCAGAACTTCTATTGGGGCATTTGGAGAGTGTTCTAGACTGTTTGAACATGTGAATGCACGGTGAAATACAACTGACAGGCAGGGAAGGAGGTCATGTTCTCCTTCTGGTCAGCTCTGGTGTCTTGTAAACCTACGTATCTTCGGGCTGCCTCTTGTGGTTAGAATCAAGTTCTGGCATACATCGAGACCTTGAACTGATATGGCATCCTGTCCTCTCACTGAATGAGTTCTCTGTCCTGCCCCTGACCTCGCTGCCTGATGGGCAGGCACTGGCACCAGCACATGGGGCTGTTTGAATACCCCTTTATTGGTTTTCTAGATTTTTCTTTTTTTATTTACATAGCCTTCATTCTCTGGCAAATGCAAAGTCATGGGGTTTGGTGATGAGTTAGATATATTTAATTTTTACTATTAAACTGGGGAGCCCCAATAACACCAATCTGAACCAAAAGGAGAAAAACAGCTTTCTATAGAATGGTCCTTCTGGATTCACACTAAGCCCCCTCAAATTAACACAATGAGGAAACACTTAATAACATTCACTTAAAAATGACTTTCAATTAATTAAATTATACCACCATTTATTAAATGCCTACTTTGTTCCCTGACACTGAGCACTGTTAATCAGTGTTGTAAAGCAGCTTTTTAAAAAATGATAAACTATCACCACTGATAAGTGATACAGTGGATAGACTTGGGAGTCTGGAGGGAGTCTTGAGTTTGAATCCTGCCTAATAATACACTTATTAGCTGTATAATCCTGGATAAGTCACTTAACCTCTGTTTCAGTTTGTGAATCTGGAAAATGTGGATAATGACTGCATTTATCTCCCAGGGTGGTTGTGGGAATCATATGAGATAATGTGAAAAACATTTCACACACCTTAAAGCATTTTATAAATGCTAGCTATTATATGTACATTACATACATACATACATATATAAAATTACTCCATGCTAGAAGAATAAAATTTCTCTTTGGTACAAGTACATGGAGGAGCTTTAAGAAGGCCACCATGAGTAGCAGTATCCTCAGGAGGGAAACTATAGTGAGGCCTACATCTTTTGATGCCCCTGCCCAAGCAACTCTGACAAAGGAGTATTGGGTTTACTTTTTCCCTTTAAATAAGTAAGTTTCATTGGTGCTTTTTGTTTACACCCCCACTTTTACATTTAAACTATCCCACCCCACCCTCGCTTATAACAAGCCGAGTCTGCCAACACAGTGACCTCATATGACAGAGAATGCAACATTCCACACCCCAAATCCTCCACCCTTCCACCAAAAGCAGGGAGGCCCTTCCTCAGCTCTTCTCCAGGCCGCAGAGGGACCATCACAATTATTCTGTTTTCAGCCTCTTTTTAATCATTCCTTTTTGTTTACATTGTTACAGTCATCATCATCACGTATATTGTTCTCCTGGTGGTAATTCAATACACACTGATTCACACAGACTCTTGTTTCTCTGAAATCCTCCTATTCATTATTTCTTATGGCCCAGAAATATCTCATTATATTTGTAGCACCATTATTCAGTTATTCCCCTGATCAATGGGCACTGGCTTTTTTTTTTTCTCATTTTCTGTCATCACACAGGGCCGCTAGGACTATTTTGTCACATTTGGGGCACAACAGTTACCTCGCTTGTGCGTGGCCCCTCGGGGGCCCCCTCACCCCTCTCCAGGTGCACATCAGCTGCCAGGGCTATGAGACACTTCACTGTGAGCCTGACTCCCTGGGGATGATGATAACCTCCCAGAACGAATTCCTCAATGAGTAAACCATAAAAACTAAATTTTGCACATTGTAGTCTAAGTTTTATTCCATGAAAAGAAGAACATCTGGTCACCATTAGATTACAAATGCACTGTCCTTTTCCTCTCTGTATCTTCCCCAGTATCTGGGGCATCCACAGTAAATCGCAAAATTTTAAAAACTAGAAGGAATATCAGAGGTCACCTAGTCTAATCAATCTCTACCCCATCTCTGACTAGTGGTCATCTCTCTGTCTGCTTCAAGATTCCCACTGACATTGTGCTTAGTACTCTGTTACCTAATTGTTAGGAAGTTACTCCTTATTTTGAAAAGAAATCTGCCTCTAAAACAAATCACAAAACAAAACAAAACCATCATAGGATGTCATCTAGTCCAGCTTTCCCACCCTCATTTTGCACCAAAGAAGTGAAAGTTAAGTGACTTCCCCAAGGTCAGGCAGGTAGAAGGTGGCAGTTAGGATTTGAACAGTGCATTCCACCTTGAAATCCCATCAACCTTCCATTGCACCATATTGTCTGCTTCAGTGTCCCTCTTCCAAGCGATGACTCTTCAGGTATTTTAAGACTGCAAGCAGTAAGAAAAGGCACTGAATTTTGGTTGGCATCCCAGCTCTACTGGGTAGATCGTTTTACTGCTCTAGGATGAGGGAGTTAGGCTAGGATCCAAAGTCCATCCTAGTTCTAAATCTTGAGATGCTCTTATATATTTCTCCATAGTATCAGACTGAATCATTTACTACCCCTTTTCTAAAAAACTGATGATTTGATTGAAACCTTTTATTACATCACTCTTACTTCCCAATGACCCCCTACGCCAAACCCTTCCTTATATCAAATATATTTAAACAAAACAAACCAACACATTGGCATTTCCAATAAAATTTAGTGGACAATAAATAAATGCTTGTTGACTGACTGGCTGGCATATGCCTCATTCTGAAACTCTGGTTCACCTTAATTCTCCGTTAGGAGGAGATGTGTTTTCACCGTCAGCCCTCTGATCTCAGACTAGTCACTATACTGGTCATAGTTCTGTTTGACTCAGTGGTCACATTATTGTGGGATCTCTGTAAATAGTTCTTAATTCCACTTACTCTGCTTAGCATCTGTTCATACAGGCCTTTCCAAGCTTCTCTGAAAGCCTCAGAGTTGCCAGCCACCTTCTCTGACACCAAAAAACCCAATGTAATGCATGTGAGGAAGGGTCTCTTCCAACTTAGAGACAGCAGTTTTTGAAGGGAAAAGAGTAGGACTTTTGGAGTCCTAGGACCTTGATTCAAATTCTGCCACTTTCCCTGACTAACATTATGACCTTTGGTGTAAGTCAACATCTCCTAGCCTCACTTTCCTCACTATAAAATAAGATATTTGTCTTAGATGATATCTAAGATCCTTTCTAGTTCTAAAGCTATGATCCTATGAATTCTTAAATCCCTTAGACCAGGGGTGGGGAACCTTCAGCCTCAAGGCTACATGTGGCCCTCTAGGTCTTCAAGGCCGGAGGTTCCCCACCCCTGCCTTACACCTTCTTTAATTTCACCACATCCACCCAATGGTGTCAAGAATCCAAAAGAATATGATTCTCTAATGCAAGACTACTAAGTATTAGAGGCAGGATTCAAATTGGGGTCTTCCTATTTTCAATTCCAGCACTCTAGCCAGCATGCCACACTAACATTTCAATACTCTTTCCATGAGGAAAAGGAAACAGCAAAAGTTGAAATCCTCCAGGAAAGAAGGCAAAGCCCCCCCAAATCCCCATGCATCATTTTAAAAAATCCTCAACTATAACTGATAGGTTGATGCAATGGTAATGACATGGGAGGAAATCTGCTCCCATATATTTTAAAGGATTATCTGGATCAGAGATTTGCAGATATGAACCCCTGGCCAAATCTCAGATCTGTAATCTAAAATTCTGCAAATGTAAATTGTTCAAGAGATCCTCAAATGGTGAAACGGTCAACTTAAATATAGGTGAATGAAATAATACGAAGAAAGGAAGTTTGGTAAGAACTGAGGGGTCAGAGGACAAGAAAAGTCACTCTCTTACAATACAATTATTTAATGTTTTATTTGTTCATATTTAGTCAGTCATTGCTTAGCTCATTCAATCACAGTTAGGGCTCAGAAAAAAAGTTTTAGATGATGATGATGAAGTTCCACTCCTAGAAATCTGATGGGGGGTGATGGACTCTGATGCAAGATAAGTGTTCTCTTCCCCAGACTCCTTACTAATGGAGGCAGAGAAGGAGGACTCCAAAATTTTCGTCAAGGTAGAGACTCCACCTCATTTATCTTTATATCACCCTCAGTATTTCTGTATGTAGCAGGTGCTCAATAAGTGATCAAGTGTTAGAACTATGTGGAATTTGAGAGGTGATCTAGTCTAACCCCTTCAATTTAGAGGTAAGAAGGCAGAGTCCCAGAGAGCAGAGGTGATTTGCTCAAGGTCCCTTAGCAAGTTCACTGGAGATCTCCTGATTCCCAAGTTCATGCCACTATGCTCCATTCCAGTGTTCCTGGAATCTAGGGAACTCCACACCAAGGCTGGTTCTGACATGTCCTTGCTGAGTAGCGTCTTTGTTGATGATTCTGAAACTCCCTACCTTCCCACATACATCCTGATCTTATAGCGTCTCCCAGAACTGTAGCTAGCAATTCTGGCACCTGGGGCAAGCACTGCAAAATTGTACATTGGTGAAAAAGCTATGGTATGAAAGGCACCATCAAATCAATGTCTTTTTTTTTTTTTTTGCTTTTTTGGAGGGATGAAGGCAGAGCAACTGGGGTTAAGTGACTTGCCTAAGGTCACAGGCTAGTTTTTGTGTTAAGTGTCTAAGGCCAGATTTGAACTCAGGTGCTCCTGACTCCAGGGCCAGCGCTCTATTCACTGTGCCACCTAGCCGCCCCCAAATCAATGTCTTATGAGAAATTCAGTTGTGGGCTAGGCAGAGAAGACCTCAAGGAAAGAGAGGCTTGGACCTCAGGATTTGGGACTTTAAGTTGTCTCGGGGCCATCTCCGAGGCAAATGTCAGTAAGGAGAGAACAGGATAGAGCCAGGCCAAGTGGTAACTGAACTGGGGTGTGGTAGCTGAGGGGAGGAAGCAGAGGATCTGATATAGCTTACTATTTTACCTAATCTTTTCTTGCTAATTCTAATTTTTCCTAGCTACCTACTGAAGGTATACAAGAGCTGTCAGCCCCTTCTACATTTTGGCACCCTGAGCAAAGCCCCAGTCACCCTGTCCTAGTGATGGTGCAAGGTCTACCACACCCATACAGCTTCTAAGATATTCTCTACAACCATGCTGAGGTGGTGATGCTCGTTCTATGACTAGTCTAAACCAGCACTGAAGGGGTCTACAAGTGGAAAAAGTTTAAGAAGTCCTGGTCTAAATAACTAACAGAGATAGGCTTTCTTCTCTTTAGTCTTAAGTTCTTAGTTTGACTGGTGATGGAAATTCATGACCTAAGCTCCACATGAGGCAGGCTGCCACTTCTTCATGAATAATGTCTTTTTTCTTCCTTTTATGTCTGGTTGGTTGGATTTTCTGCCCATTCATAGCAAGGATTTTTTTTTAATCTCCAAATACTATATTCCTAAATCCATGAACAACTTAAAAAGACACAAGACCAAAAGCTATTCCCCAATAGATACATGATTCTCAGAAGCATTGTAAACTATTAAGAACCACATAAAAGAAATGCTCTAAAAGTCATAACAATAAGAAAAATGCAAATCAAAACAACCCTGCAGTTTTACCTCATCCCCAGAAAATGAGCAAAGCTGACCACAGACAGGAAGTCAATGTTGGAGGGGCTGTGAAAAGTAGGCACACTCAGGCATTGTTGCTGCGTTTGTGAATTAGTTCAATTATTTTGGAAAGCAACTGAGAATTATGCAAAAAAAGTGACTAAAATATCCATTCCCCTTGACCCAGAAACTCACTAAGCATATATTCCAAGGAGATTGCTGTTCAAATCCTGGCTCGGAATCCTCATACTAGCTTTGTAATCTTTGGCAAGCTATTTCACTTCTATGGGTCTTAGTTTGTTCATGTGTAAAATGGGATGTGTATACTAATCTCCCTTTCCAATAATATGGGAAATTTAACTGATATCTTTCAGATACGATAGTGTCCGTTGAAAAAGTCTCTCATATCATAAAGTAATGCAAATAAATCACAAATACACTCACAAATTAAATACTTCTAAAGTCCTAGATATCAGATAATTAGAACAGTATATGGAAGGCTGGAAGGAACCTCATGACTCTACATATCCAGTTCTAGTCACCTGCAACACCTTTGGAACATTTCAAAACTGGATGTCCCAGAGACCTCAAACTTAACATGTCCCAAAGTGAACACACTATCTTTCTCCCCCCCAAACCCTTCACCTCTTCTGAACTCAACCTCTTTCAAAGGCACCACCATCCTCACCTAAACAGTCTCTGGTCTTATTCTCAACTCCGAATTCTCTCCTTCAGGCTACATAATAATAAATAAAAACAGCTAGCATTTCTGTAGGGCCTACTATGTTACCAGAAATTTTGGTAAGCACTTTACAAACATGATTTTATTTCATCATCACAACAACCCTGTGCCACCTAGTGCCAACCATCAATTACCACATATTTGCCTTTTCTATCTTCACAACACCTCTCCCATCAAACCCCCTTCTCTGCGGACACACAGCTAACACCCTAGTTCAAGCTCTCAGCCCTTCTTGCCTAGATAATTGCAAAAGTCTCCTAGTTTAAGTCTCTGGTCTATCCTATGACACTGAGCTGTCAAAGTAACTTTTCTAAAGTGACAATCCAACCATACAATTCCCTCACTCAAGCAACTCCAGTGGTTGCCCATTATTTATTACTGCCTCTAGTTCTGCATTTAAAGCCCTACACAACCTGGACCCAATAACAGTCCATCTTTCATCCCCATGCCTTTTCACCAGATGCCCCAAAGGCCTGGAGTCCACTATCTCCTTATCTTCATCTTCATCTCTGATTCTTCTCCTCCTTCAAGATGCAGCTCAAGCATCATCTTCTGCAGGAAGCCTCTCTTGAACCCCTCAACCGTTACTGTCCTACATCTCAAACTACCTTATATCTAGCTCCTTTGTATTTTTAAATATTTATTCACTTTATATTTATGCTGCATATATTGACATATGCACTTGTTTCCTCCATTAATGGATGTAGAGGAATATGATGTGAACAAAGGTAAGAAGATAAGTATATTTAATGGAAGCTAGAGTGCGATAGGGACAAAACAGAAATCCAGATGGTGTCAACTAGGATAGTGGTATCAAACCCAAACAGAAACATATCCCCGTGGACTGCATATTGATTTAGAAAACCATAAATTTACATTATCTAGGTTGTATTCTATTTTAATTTATTCTCTTAAATATCTCCCAATTATATTATAATATGGTCCAGACCACCCTCAAGAGTATTGCCTGTCGATGATGAGTGGGACACCTCTAGTCTTGTACATTTTGAATGGGGAATATATATTTTCAGTGGGAGGGTTCAAGGAAGGTTTCATGGTGACACAGGAGATGAGCTATGAAGGAAAAGAAAGACTTTGAGAGGTAGACAGAGGCAAAGATGGGGAGGGAATTCACTCCAGGCACAGGGGATGGGAGTCTGGGTAAATGCACCAAGGAGGAAGAGAGAGGGTCAAGTCAGGGCTTTCTGGTGGTGCAGCGTGGTAAGATCAGGTTGCCCAACTGTAGGGGGAAAAATGCCAAGGAAAGGAGATCTTATTTTGTTGAATAGGAACCACTTAGGATTTTAGGTCAAAGGGATGAGTGACAAGGTCATTAGATTATTGCAGCAGCTATGTGAAACATGTATTGAAGTAAGGAGAGACTGACGACAGGGGAAAAATAAATTAGACACTATTACAAAAGTACAGGAAAGGTAGTAAGAAGAGCGGACAGAAGAGGATGGCTAAGAAATCACTGGGTTTGGAGACTGAGGGTATGGATTTGTGCACTGGCTTTATTCCTGTAAGCTGTGTAATTTCCATTTCCTCACCTATAGAATAGGGTGGGTGGGGGTTATCTGGATTAGAGGACCTCTCAGGTTCCTTCTGGTTAGTTCTAACTCCCACCATCCTATAAGTATCTAGGATCCTGCCGAGTCATGGAAAAGAATGCGTTTCATGAGATAAACAAAAAGATTCTTTGGTAATTATATAATTGAGCATATGTAAAAATGCCTGTGCTGGTAATTTAAAGAATGAAATATAAAAATCACTTCAAAATTGCAAACAACTCACAAAGCGTTTTAGGCACACACATAAAAAAAATCAAAATTAAGGTGGAAGAAGACTGGGAAGTCACTGAAAATAATAATAGTTTTTAAAGGCATTCACTTACCTAGCTGTGTGACCCTAGATAAGTCACTCAACCCTCAACTGTCTCCAAAAATAATAACAACAGCACAACAAATAAAAATAAAAGTACAGCGGTTTGAGAAAAAATTATTGGGATATCAAATTACAAATTAGGAATTTAGAGACCTTGCCATTTGTTGCTTTTTCTAAAATAAATTGCACGGATATAGCAATATCTGGGCCATAAAACAGCCATTAAATATTTATTAATAGCCTACTATGCACAAGGCACTGTGCTAAATGTTTTGGATACAAAAAGAGGTAAAAGACAATCCCTGGCCTCCAGGAATTCACAATCTGATGGGGGAGTCAAGAAGCAAACAACAAATGGGTACAAACACATAAATAATTAATAATAAAAATAGGGTAATTAAAGGCAGGACAGGTATCTTCTAACATAGTACACATCCTAAATACAAATACACTTTAATGAAACCCACATAAACTGGAAGAAAACTAGTTAGACACTGAATTTTGGATTAAGCAGACCTGTCAGCAAAAGACAATCTATGTTATGAAATTGTGTTTCTTGAGAGATAATTATGCTGGAGACCTAGAATCTATTCTTTGTGACCATACTCTCCCTTAACTAACAAGACAGATAGGCTCTCTACAGAACCTTGGGTAAGTCAATTCTTTATCTCAAAAGTTCCATCTCCTAAATAGAGGCCTGCCCATCTCATGGCCCAGAGATATACTATACTCTGAGGACTAAATAACTATTTATCAAAATACTCTGGACTTCTCAGAAGCAAAGGGGTACAAAGGAATCAATAAATTAGAAGCTTTCTTTGGATCTTTTTCCACCTGGAATGAGGTTAGGCAGACTTTTAAGTTTGTAGGGTAACGAGCAATTCTTTTATATATTAATCTAAATATAGTCAGCATTCATTCAAGTCAGAATTGGAAGAGGTTTTAAAGATCCCTAGCCTTTTACAGTGGAAAAAACAAAAAAAAAAACCCAAACCTGAGGCTTAAAAGGTCTAAGTGCCTTGTCCAAAGTCACTAGTTAGAGATGGAACAGTGAAGATTAACCAGGTATCCTGATTCCCCAGATCAATGGACTTGTGTTTTTAGGGTAGGGACATGTGATGTTTTGGTTTTAAGAGACAAGGATATATATTTTTTTTTAATGCCAGGGACCGTAAAATGAGATCTCTGAATTTCTTTGAAAATGCTTAAAAAAGAATTTTAATTAAAACAAGACAAATTAAGTAAACAAGTCTCACACCCCTTTTCTCATAACTGGCATATTTACCTCCTCACAACTGTATCAGTATGTTCACCCCAAATTTATAATGCTGCCCCCAAAATCCCTGTTGTTACCGTAAAGCTACCAGAGAAACACAGAGGTGTTTATTGAAGAGGTGACACAAGGGTCCTCGCTCTAAAATTTTTGAATAAAGCCCCCAAATTTAAATTTAGTCTTGCCTTGAATATTTAGCACTGACTTAAAATTGGCTACAACAAAGAACTCCAACGGCTGTGAAATAAAGACTGGGTTACTGGGTTTCCATGTTATAATCCTGTACTTCTCTGAATACTCTAATTTTATTTTTCTGACTAGTTCCTTTATTATGAGCACATGCAGGGACACCGTCACCTTCACCATCTAATGTCTAAAGAAGCACAACCACGTGTCTCCCTCACACCACTCTTTTCAATGGGGGATCATCGATTCAACCGCACACAACTGGAAAGCTTACCATGAGCCACCACCTGCCTCCAGTTCCTTATAGAAATTTAGCTTACGGTTGCTATAAAAAGCAAACACGTTGGGGGAAGGAGCTGTAGCATTTATTCTTTCCCCAGTGACTTAGCCGATTGCCTGGAACATAGAAAATGCTAAATGTTTTCTCATCGATTGGTAAAATAAAATTCATCCTTGTGATTTATTCTCATCAACAATACAGGGTTGTAGCCAATGACTTCCTGAATTTTACTTTTTTTTTTAACTTAAAGGGAAAAAATGATGGTTTTTAACAATTATAATAATTAATATTTATATAAGATTTGCAAAGGACTCTCTACGTGTTATCTCATTTGCCCAAGGGAAGTGGTCATCAGAAAAAAACAAAATTAGATGATTCAGAGAAGAAATCCTAGCAGCAGAAAGGTAGCTAGGTCCTTAGGTCACAACCATTTGGGTTCTTTGGGGGTAATGCTAGGGACAGACACGCTCCAGTCCTCTCCCTCTAGAATCACACCCACGGGGCTAAGATCGCCAGCACGGTCCAGATCAGAACGAAAGCCAACCCAAGGCTTCCTCCAGGTTTTCCCAGACAAGCTCCAGGTTTATCCGACGGGTGGGCAGCTCTGCCTCCTGCAGCTTCTCGGGGTTAAAATTGGGATAAACTTTGAGCAATTTTCTTGGCAGGAAGTTGTGCAAATTTGGCGAAACAGATCTAGGGCCAGACACGCGCCTAGCACCCGTGCGAGTTTCGGGTGAAGTGGGAGCGAGGATGGCGGAAGGGCGCCCCTTTTTTTTTTTCCCACTTCTTTAAGGAGTAAGTTCCCTGTACGTGGAAATCCCCAGAAAAGGCGAGGGGCGCTAAGATCGGTGGGACCTAGGGAGGCTGGCGGCCGTTCCCCTCTGCCTGGTGTCCCCCACCCCAATGGAAGGGGCCTGGGCGCCCCATCTCAAGGTCACCCCGGGTCTCGGGTGGGTGAGGGGCACAGGCGTCCCAGCCCCGGGCGCCCCTGGCCCCCGCGCCGTCCGTGCATGGAGCTTTACCTTGGCGAGCCTCGGGCGCGGTCTCTTCTGCTCTGATACGGTCGGTGGGAGGCCGGCGCGGAGCCGGAGGGAGGATTCAGCTGGTCCCCAGGCGAGCTGGGGCTGTGAACTCTCTTGCTGCGCTCCGGGGAGCGGCCTCGGGGAGGAAGTCGGCCAGCCCCGTCCCCCCGCCCCCCGGGAGGCTGTCGGGGGCTTGGAGTGCCAAGTTCGCACGTGCGTAAAGACGCGTGTGGCGCGCCCCGAGCCGAAGCCCTAGGAAGCTGACCGGCAGATCTGGGGGTCACTTAGCCTACACTGCCCTTCCCGATCCTACGCGCCCCTCCTGTCTGTCCCTTCCCCTTCCTCTCTCTTCCGGCTGGGGGTGTGGGAGTAGGACAGTTAAACTGGCCTCTGCGGTCACCCGAGCCTCGACAGTTCCCCTTCCTAGCACACGGGGCTCCCCGCTCAGGCCCGGTCCACAATCTGGGCTGCTGGAGCGGAGGCAGGGCACAAATAACACCCTTGCTCAGGAGTCATTGGGCAACCTCCTCTTCTATTTACAGGGTTTCCTGCAGCCCTTGAGCTCGGCGCTTCCTCTTTCGGAGTCACTTAAGCAAGTTCCCAGCCACCAGACATCCAAGGACGCGGAAACTGCGGGGCTTTCTTGGGAGTAGGGGTCGGACCCCACCTGAACTCCAGCAGCATCTGCTCCCCTTCCCGCACCCCCTTATCCCTCTCAAAGTTAATGGCAATAAGAACTATTATATGAAACTGCCAAGTTTGCAAAAACACTTTTGATACTCTCAGTAACACTGCCTTTATCCCTATTTTACAGTTGGGGAAACTGAAACAAAGAAAGGCCTGATTTAAACTCGGGTTTTGCCTGATTCCATGTCCCTGGCACTATCCACGGCTCCGCCTTGGATCATGTAGTCGCCTTCCACAGCCGAACCTAGCAGGCAGGTTAATAATGTCTAGTGTTTACCTTCTGTTTTAAGGTTTTCAAAGTACTTAATGGTATGTTATCCTCTTTGATACAGTGGGAGGTTGCGAGAGTTTAAGTGATTCCCCCAGGGGCACAGGTTGGTCGGCTGAGGGCGGCGGTATTTGAGCTAAGCCTCCCTAACACCACATCCAGCTTCTACCCCCTGGCAGTGGCTGTTAGCCCGTCTTTCTCCTGTCCTTCCTTCCAAGGACCTCCTTACTAGTCTACACCATCTCCCTACCTCAGCACCTTTGGCACAAGACCTTCTCACATCAATCCAGAACGTCTTCCCAGCCAAAGAGAATTTGTTGTTGTTGTTTTGCTTTTTATAACTTCCCCCTAACCTCTAACATTTCTTCCTTTACATTGTTCCACGTAGGAGCATAGATTTACAGCAGGAAGGGACCTTAGAAGTCAGTCACTGGATGAATAAATCAACAAGAACTCGTTAAGTCCCCACAATGTGCCAGGTATCGTTCTGGCAACTGGAGATAAAGTAGGAAGAATGAGAGCGTCCTCCAAACCTGAAGGTGCTTACATTCTAGCAGGAAAGAAGATAGGAATTTATGTAAGAATAGGCAGGCTACATGCAAGGTGGTCAGGGAGGGAAATTGGGAAAGGCTTCCTGAGAAGGTCGTGAAGGTGAGGAAGGAGTACATTTCAAGCCCAGGGGGTGACCAGGGAAAGGCATGGAGATGGCAGGTTTGACTGGATAGAGTTATGGAGGTGGAGTTATGGGTAATAACTCTGGAATGAGTTTGGGACAAGATTGGGAAGGGTTTTAAAAGCCAAACAAAGGAGCTTATATTTTATTCTAGAGACAACTCAACATTGGGGGAGGGGGAAGGGTCACATGATTAAACTTGCAGTAAAGGAATATCATTATAGCAGGAGGACATTGGAGTAGTTATTTGTGGAAAGTGATAGGGGTATGAACTAAGGTAGTAGTTATGCCAGTAGCCAAGTGTCCAACTAAAAAGGTGTTGTGGAGGTGGAAATAAAAGAACTTGACAATTGATTGGCTGTGTGGGGTGAGAGAAAGGGAGGAATCAAGGATGATGCCAAAGGTACCAACCTGGCAGAATGGATGAGTGGTGATTCTTTTGGCAAAAACAGGAAAGTCTGGAAGAAAGTTAAAAAAATTTTTTTTTTTGCTTTTTGGAGGGCATTTGGGGTTAAGTTACTTGCCCAAGGTCACGGGGCTACTTTTTGTGTTGTTTCTGAGGCCAGATTTGAACTCAGGTCCTCCTGACTCCAGGGCTGGTGCTCTATTCACTGTGCCACCTTGCCACTCTGAAAAATTAATTTTTCTAGGGGGGAGTTATGAGTTTTATTTTAGACGTTGAGTTTGAGATGTCTCCAGTGTATCCAATCTGAAATGTCCAATAGGTTGTGCCAGGGCTAGACATGGATATGTGTATGTGTGAGTAAGATATTATATAAATGTATATGTGTATATTATTATTATCTTCATGCAGATGACTCAGATATATATGTATATACATACATACCTATGTGTATGTATGTATCTCAAGTCACTGAGAGAGTATATAGAGAGAAGAGAAGCCCTAGGACAGAGCTTTGGGGAGTGTCCACAGAGAGAGGATTTAATATGAATGGTGAGCTGGTAAAGGATACTGAGAAGTGGTCAGACAGGTGGCCAAGTCTGGAGACAGTCTTTATGAGAGGGATTTGGAAAACCATGGTGGAAAAGAATGTAAAGCACTTTAGAACCAGGATTAGTCCCTTTCAGGATCCAAGTATCTCAGATCCTGAATTGTAGAAGAATTGTAGTGTTCAGTATCAGTTCTTCTCCATATATCTTAGAGCCACAGAACTTTACTTTGGTAAAGTTCTTCACTTCCTCAACTCCCACTCAAACTGGCAGGTTGGATCCAGCAAAGATGGGCCACTACATATCCTCAAAGGGTTCTAGGAATAAACCTGGGGCTGGGAATTGTTTACTAATATGTTTTTTTTGTTTTGTTTTTGCTTTTTGGAGGGGGAAGTTAGGACAATTGGGGTTAAGTGACTTGCCCAAGGTCACACTGCTAGTTTTTGTGTTAAGTGTCTGAAGTCAAATTTGAACTCAGGTCTTCCTGACTCCAGGGCAGGTGCTGTATTCACTGCGCCACCTAGCCACCCCAACCTGCAAGCACTTTAAATCAGGACTTGATTTATTGTTTTGTTGATTGGCTAGACTTCAGAAAGTGATGGAAGAAATATTAATGCAGATTAATCTCAAAAGAGTATTATAGATACATTTTGGAGAGCTGATTATTAAAAATTTAACAGCATACCCTTATGAAGGTATTGGGATAGAGTATCTTGCTAGTTACATGAATTGAACTTGGGGTATAGGATATCCCTGTTATATTTGTATAATGCTTTACATACATAATCTTATAGTAATAATCTCAATTTCATTTCTAGCCACCTCAACCTCCCTCCCCCCATTTACCTAGGACTGGTGTCTATCTGACACACTTCTTCTTTTTTCCCTATATTGGTCAAGGCCTGGGAATGACAATGAAACCCAGATATCTTGCTATTTTTTTCTGATTCCAATACCTGAGATTTTTATCCCAGCCTGTTTTCTTGTTGTGTCATTTTTACTCCTACTAACTTGATCTAGTCTGATCTCTTCAACTATTATTCTGCCCATTTTACAGATGAAAAAGATGAAAAAAGAGTCTCAGAAAGTATGAGTGACTTGTCCAAGGTAACATCGTCATCATCATCATCATCATCATCATCATCATCATCATCATAGCTAACATTTATATAGTGCTTATTATGTACCAGGCACTATGCTAGGCACTTTACAAATATCGCATTGTGAATGGCCAGGCACTTGAACCTAGATCCCTATACTTCAAGGCTCTCCATTGGAATGTACTGCTTCATATAAAGTTTCCTAGAAAAAGTGACAGTAGAATTTGGGAATGGAGATGTAGAGTCAATAGAAAAATCAATTATTCTCTGGAACCTCCTTGCATCCCTTGTCTTTTATCCTTCAAGAAAGAGTAAACTGTCTTGTCTCTACTTGCCTCCTAACAAAATTCTAGTAAGAATTCTTAACTTATTAACTGCCTTACCTTTATAGGGAGGAGGATGCTTCTTCTTTTTCTTGATTTATTCAACAATTCTGTGGTGTCATTTTTTATTTAACCTAGTGCACAATGATATTTAAGCTACTTTTTGGCAGGTAATGGGTTAAAAGGAAGAGTCAGCTTGAGCAGTGAGTGGATACTGGGACAGTAAAGATTACTTGAGTTCCAATCCAATTTCTGGTCCAAATTGGATGTGCTCCTGGGCAAGTCACTTAACCTCCAGCATCCCAGGAGATCTTTTAGCCTCTAAATTAGAGTTGCCCATCTTCATTGGTCTAGGGAATTTTTCTGGCTAAAGTTCCCTCCATTGGTGAAACCACAAGTCCAGACCTTGACCCATATTTTCTGATTCTCCCCCCAAAGGAGTTTCAAAATACTAAATAAAAAGATGACTAATAAGATTTTTAGGGCTATCCCAATCAGTGAAAAAGGGTACTGTTGTAAATTTGATTAAACATATTCTGTTTGTACTTTTTAAAAACCTTTTCTGGGAAAAAGTAAATGACAAAACTAAAAAGCATTAAAAAAAATTAAAATGGATAACTGGGCACTAAATGTATAAAAGCAAGCATTACTTTGCAAAATAAAAAAAAAGGCCTGTCACCTTGGGATAAATCATCTTTTTAATAAATAATACATTTGTCTGACAACAAATACTTGCTAAGCTATTAGATAAAGTAGGTGATTTCAAGCTGTTACAAGATTCCATTCTAATATCATTGTAGTGAAACCCTTTCATTTTACATCCCATAAAATTTCTTCAGCTTTGGGTGAGGCTTAAATCATTTTATGAAGGATTATAATGAAAATCCAGAGTTCGCAGAAGCAGAGAGAAATTATGGAATATAACTAAAATTCTTATAAAGAACGTTCCCCTCTGAGAATTCCACAGCTACCCCAGTTGTTACTCTCCTCAAATGCAACACTCCATCTTCCATCTTTGCTCTGGCTGTCTGCCATGCCTGGAATATTTTCCCTTCTCACCTCTGCCCCTTAGTTTTCCTCTCTTCCTTCAAGATTCAGTTTAAATCTTATTTTTGGCAGGAGATCTTTCCTGGTGCCCCCCAGGAAGGTATTGCTAGTCCTTTCCCCACTGAGATTATGTCTCATTTACTCTCTGTATCTATCTTGTATGGATCTAGTTACTTTGGTGTTTCTTTCCTTATTAGAATACAAGCTCCTTGAGGGCAGAAACTGTTTAGACCTTTTTTTTGTATTCCTAGCACTTAGCAGAATGTTTGGTAGATGAGCCTTAATAAGGTGGTTGAAGAAATGACCCAAATCAGTATTTTTTTCCTAGTTTCTGTTAGTTGACAAGCTTTTGTAAGTCTTATTAATTAATTGTTCTTGACTTTCCTTAATACAGGCCATTGTAGATGTTACTTTCTAACACTGATGTTGCCTTCATTCCCCTGTGCAAATTCTCTTTTTCTTTCTTTCTTTCTTTCTTTCTTTCTTTCTTTCTTTCTTTCTTTCTTTCTTTCTTTCTTTCTTTCTTTCTTTCTTTCTTTCTTTCTTTCTTTCTTTCTTTCTTTCTTTCTTTCTTTCTTTCTTTCTTTCTTTCTTTCTTTCT
>NW_027185777.1:18461979-18475310 GCF_028583685.1 Petaurus breviceps papuanus | reverse complement strand
CTTCCTTCCTTCCTTCCTTCCTTCCTTCCTTCCTTCCTTCCTTCCTTTTTCTCTCTCCCTATCTCTTTCTTTCTTTAGCTTTTGCTTATTTATAAGTTTTAATAAACTTCATCTATCTGTTTCAAATTTTAAAACATTACCAGCTGATAATTAAAGAGCTTTAGGCATGTGCAGCAGTTTTGTGAAGTAGGGAAATTAGGAACAGTTTTCTCAGGGAGGTGGTGCCTGAGCTATGCTTGGACAGCAACTAGCTCTTTTAAAAGGTTGGACGTGAAGAAGAGAGGGAATAAGGGAGAGGAAAGCATTTATTAAGGTACTAGCTGTGTGCCAACCACTGTGCTTTCCAAATATTATCTCAATTGATCCTCATTCAAAGCACGGGTGACAGCTTGTTCACATGCACCAAGGCTGGAGATAGAGGAACAATGAGGACACCAACTTGGCTAGAATACAGAGTAAATGAGGGGAGGGAAATGTAAGCTCAGTCTGCAAGTCATAGGCTAGAGGCTAGAGCCATATTGTGAAAGGCTTTAAACACCAAAAAAAAAGTTTGTATAGATGTAATAGGGAACCTTCGAAGCTTCTTAATTCAACAAATATTTGTCTACTATGCGCATAGCACTGTTTACACTTCTTCCCCCTGTCATCTCATGAAACCTACTGATACAATCCACTTCCCAACCATTCACAATAGGATTCGGTAGAGCGAAACCACTGATTGAATAAAGCTAGAGCAAAGGTCTAAGTTAATAGCTTGTGAGGCCACAGAGTGAAGACTACACATTTTGGGAATGGATGTATGGCCCTGCTACACTTCTATCTGAGACCATGGGTTAAATTCAGGTCCACGTAGACACAAAGTATGGTAATTAGCTGGTAAATCTAGACCATATAGAAAGACAATCCTGGTCACTTATTCCCCAAAAGAATTTGGTCCTCATTGTAATCCAAAGTGGTAGAGAAATGGACTTTTTTATGTTTCACATCATCTGGGTGGTCTACTATCTTCTTATATTCAATTTTTCAAAAATGTGAAAAAATATATGTATATATATATCTACATATGTATGTATTTATATATGTATGTGTATAAATATGTGTATATACACACACATATAAAACACAATACCAAGAGTGCAGTGGAACCAGCTCTCAGGAGCTTAGATTTTGAGTTGCAGGGATTTATACCTGGGAAATGAGCAGATGGGACAAACCAGGACTTGATTTCTTATTTTGTTGATTGTCTAGAATTAAGAATGATAGATAAAAAATTAATAATGCAGATTAAATTTAAATGTGTGTCAGGCTACATTTTGCTTTCTAGAAAATCAGCTGTTAAACATTTACCTGGGATCAGCTAGGTAGTGTTGAATAGAGCACCGGCCCTGGAGTCAGGAGGACCTGAGTTCAAATGTGGCCTCAGACACTTAACACAAAAACTAGCTGTGTAATCTTGGGCAAGTCACTTAACCCTAGTTGCCCTCCAAAAAACAAACAAAAAAAACCATTTACCTGAACATAACTCTTCTAAATGAAATTTTCATGATATTCTCATGATACTTTTAAAAGTGGAACAGTATAGACTAGAGCATGTAGGAACAACCCTTAAATGTGAGCCCCTCCAAATAGATTGTGGACAAGAACTATCTTTTGCCTCTTTTTTTGTATCCCTGGTGCTTGGCATCTAGTTTAGGTACCTAATAAATATTTATTGACTGACTGATAAGTTATAGATCAGTTGCTGATCTGCATTTGGAAAGAATTTCTACACCAAAAGTCCTCCACATTGATGAAATCATGGGTCTACCCCTTGCCCCCTACCCACTGAAATTACAGCCCTTCACTTATTTCCTATATATTATATGCAAGGTACTAGAGTTGCGTTTTGTCTTAAGCAGCTATGGGTGATACGGAACCAATTTGTATCAGCAACTGTTTAGCAATTTATAGCCTTAGAAAGTTGTCTTGGGGTATTAAGGTGTTAAAAAGTCAAATCAACAGGCATTTATTAAGCATACTATATACTAGCCATGTCCTAAATGCCGGAGATGCAAAGAAAGGTAAAAAAAATTCCTTGCTCTCTTTGAGTTTATAGTCCAACAAGAAAGACAACATGCAAACAATTATGTATAGACAGGCTATAAACAGAATAAATTGGAGATAATAAATAGAGTGAAGGCAGTTAAGGAGAATCAAGAAAGGATTCTTGTAGAAGGTTAGATTTTAACAGAGATTCAAAGGAAAGCAGGAAGCAAAGATGGGGGGGGGCAGAATTCCAGGTATGGGGGACATCTAGAAAAAATGCTTAGAAGGAAAAGCTGTTCTTCATTTCTATGAAGCATTATTGTCTCAGAAATGGTGAGGAGTTTGAAAAATTGTTGGGGGCCATGCTGAGCTTAAAGTACCTGAGTAGAGTGGGAGGGAGGGACCACCCCTGTTAGCTAGATTACTCTCCCTGTTGGAATAACTGCACATATGCATGGGATGTGATGGTAGCACTTGGGCTTGCTAGATCAAAGGGCTAAAGGTTTTAGAACTGGAAGGGATCCTTGAAATTATCTAGCCCCCATATATTATAGACAGGCCTGATGTCTTGTTAGATCTGTGACTTTAGATGCCTCCCCGTTCTGCCCCAGGTAGAAGTTAGTTCAAAATAAAGCAAGTAACATTTTTGCCTTAACCACAGTGAACATCTCAAAAATATATGATACACTGTTGGTGGAATTGTGAACTGATCCAACCATTTTGGAGAACAATCTGGAATTATGCCCGAAGAGTTATTAAATTGCCTACACCCTTTGACCTAGAAATACCATTACCTGGTCTATTTCCAAAGATAATTAGGTAAAAAGGAAATGAACCTGTGTGTTCTAAAATGTTCATAGCAGCTCTCTTTGTGGTGGAAAAGAACTGGAAATTGTGGGGTTGCCCATCAATTGGGGAATAACTAAACAAGTTGTGGTATATGATTGTGATGTAATACTATTGTGCTGTAAGAAATGATGAACTCGGGGGTAGCCCGGTGGTGCAATGAATAGAGCATCGGCCCTGGAGTCAGGAGAACCTGAGTTCAAATATTACTTCAGACACTTGACACACTTACTAGCTGGATGACCTTGGGAAAGTCAGTTAACTCCAACTGCCTTGCCTTCCCCCTCCAAAAAAAAAAATTGATGAGCTCTATGATCTTAGGAAAACTACGGATAGACTTACAGTGAAATGAGTAGAACCAAGAAAAATTTGTATGTGGTAACAGTAACAATATGGTTTTAATAACAATGTTGAGTAGCTAAGTCATTTTTTTACTATTATAAGTACTCAAATTAATGACAAAGGACATACGAAGGAAGATGCTTTCTGCATCCAGAGAAAGAACTGATAAATAGAAGTATGTATAGAATGGTTTTATATACAAATACATATTTGTATCTAATGGTAGGCATTTCTAGGGTGGGGGAGGGGGAAGGGAAGGAAAAAAAGAAAGTTACATGATAACTTTATTATATATTTTAAAAGAATAGCAAGTTGTACATAATCTACATTTTCATATACAATCATTTTCTTTCCTATTCTGTGTTATGGAAATTACTGTTTTATTTCTTGAGTTAAGAATAAAATAAATAAAATTTAAAAAACCTGATTTCCTAAAACTAAGAAAAATGATATTTTATTATAAACTGGATCCATTTCATGGGAAATAATATAAATTTCTTTTTCAAAACTGCTCTTTACTGCCATTCATTTTTCTTCAGACAATATTCGCATAAATGATGGGAAAGTAAAGCAGAATAGATTAGAAAAGGCAGTCGTTGTGAAATATAAACTAGGATTCCATTCTCTAAACTCAATTAAAATCAATTTCAAGTGTTCCATATGCACTTGGTGGAACAGTATGACAATGTCAGGATGTGTGTACTTTAAATAATTTGTGAGTCTACAGGCTCTGTTGCTTAGTGAAGTACAAGTATTTCATTGGCATAGGCAATCCACATGTTTTTGAAAGTTTGTTGTGTCTAAATATTTGGTTTTCAGTCCCTACCATCTGGATATTACAAAAAACTTGTAATAAAAAAGACTGAATATAGTATTGTTTTAAAGTGCCACTTTATAATATGCCTCTATAGAGAATGATACAAATTATTCTTTATTTCAATTTTTTCTCCTTTGCTTACCTTTCCACTCCCAAAACTTGAGATTTGATCGCAGATATCTTTGAAGTAATTTTTCTTGAATGTCATAGCTTTATCATTTCAAATTTTAAAAAGAAAATTGTTATACTTTCTCCTTCTTTCATCTAACCCATTCCTATTCTTCTCAGCAACACATTGGACAAATCAATAAATTTCTTTTTGTCTATCCATAAATGTTTATTGAACCTAATTATAAACGGATCTTTCATGGCTTTCTTCTCAAAATAAGAGAACTTCCTTGCACACAGTAAACACTTAGTAAATGTTCATTGATTGAACTGAATTCAAATGGAATGAGGATCTTTATTGGTGCCTTGAATATCACCAAAGAAAATCAACTCAGCAATCACATAAGAAAATAAAATCTTTTTTTTTTTTTTTTTTGCTTTTTGGAGGGCAATTGGGGTTAAGTGACTTGCCCAAAGTCACATGGCTAGTAAGTGTGTCAAACGTCTGAGGTCACATTTGAACTCAGGTGCTCCTGACTCCAGAGCCGGTGCTCTATTCACTGCGCCACCTAGCCACCCCAGAAAATAAAATCTTATCAGAATTTTTAAAAGAAAAGAGTAAAGTGAAGAAAATATTGATACAATAAAAAGATTATGGAACAGCTGAGAAAAAGTGAAAAAAACCAGAAGTCACAATTATTCCAATATTGACTATTTCCATTTATTGCTGTCTTTGCCAATTTACTGCATATGAAGTGAAACTACAAGGTTGTTTCTCTTATTTGGAGTAATCTTTTATGTGTTTGTTAATACTTTGCAATCCTTTTGAGAGCTATTTACTTTTACCAATTCATCCATTTGGATTAAGTTTCCTATTATCTTAGATATTAAATTCTTATTAGAGATATTTGATGCAAAGATTATTTCCCCGTTGACCACTTTTCTTCTCATTCTAGTTTCATTGCTTTTGATGGTACAAAAGGTTTTCAATTTTACATAATCAAAATTGCATATTTTATTTTAATATATCCTAGAGGACAATATAACAAGATATGAACCACAAAACTGACCTTTTGCTAGAACTTTACCCTTAAAGCAGAATTAGAAAGGAGAAAAGTAGTTTAGCATAAAAATATTATTTTGCTACATTTATCTAGTTATGTTTGCTACATTTATTAGAAATAGCTGGAAAGAACCTTGGTGTCCAGCAGTTAAAGATTGATGGAATAAATTATGGTATGTTAATGTAATAGGATATTTCAAGGCTATAAAAATGATAAATACCAATACAAGTAAATATGGAAAGACCTTTTTGAAGTGATACAAGATGAAAAGAGCATACACATTAACTACATATAAAATCAAAGGCAAGGACATCGAAACGTCAGAAGGACTTGGAAAGGGTAAGTAAAATGGACAAAAACATTTCTAATTTCTTTTTCATCTCTTAGATTGCTTCCAACTTGTTAAATGTTTAAGGTTTTTTTCATAATAATAACTACCATTTAGAGAGCACTTACTATGTTCCAGGCACTGTGCTATATGCTTTATAAATATTATCCCATTTGACCCTCACAACAAACAACCCTGGGTAGCAGGTGCTGTTATTATTATTTCCCTTTACACATGAGAACACTGAAGCATATAGAAGTCAAGTGACTTGCCTGGGACCACATAGCTAATATGTAAAACCATACTATGCATACTTCCATTTATCAGTTCTTTCTCTGGAGGTGGCTAGCATCTTCCTTCATAGGTCCTTTGTAGTTAATTTGAGTTCTTATAATATTCAGAATAACTTAGTACTTTGCTGTTGTTCTTCGAACAATATTGCTGTTTCTGTATACACCGTTCTCTTGATGTCATTTCATTCTTCATTATTTCATACATGTCTTTCCATGTTTTTCTAAAATTCACCTGCTCATCATTTCTTACAGCACAGTGTTCCATCACAATAAAATACCCCAACTCTTTTAGCCATTCCTCAGTTGATGGGTATCTCCTAAATTTCCAGTTCTTTGCTAGCACAATGAAAGCTGCTCTAAACATTTTAGAACATATAGGTTCTTTTCATTTTTCCCTGATAACCTTGGGAAACAGAACTAACAGTGGTATTGCTGGAATCAAAGGGTATGTACATATATATGTATATATATACACATATGTATGTATGTATGTATGTATGTATACACAGTTTTATAACTCTTTGGGCATAATTCCAGATTGCTTTCCAAAATGGTTAGATCAGTTCACAGTTCCACCAATAGTGTATTAGTGTTCCAATTTTTCCACTTCCCATCCAACATTTGTCATTTTCCCCTTCCATTATTTTAGTCAGTCAGATAGGTGTGAGATATCTCAGAGTTGTTTTAATTTTCATTTGTCTAATCAATAATAATTTAGAGCATTTTATATGACTTTTTATAGTTTTTATTTCTTCACATGAACTACTTGTTCATATCTTTTGACAATTTATCAATTGGGGAATGACTTATATTCTTATAAATTTGACAAAGTTCTCTATATATTTGAGATGTGAGACCCTTATCTGAGAAACTTTCTATAACAGCCCCAATTTTCAGCTTCCTTTCTAATCTTCACCACATCTATTTTATTGGTACAAAAACTTTTAAATTGAATGTAATCAAAATTATCCATTTTGCATCTCACAATATTCTCTATATCTCGCTTGTTCATAAATTCTTCTCTTATCCATAAGTCTGATAAGTAATATGTTCCATGTTCTTCTAATTTTCTTATATCTCCCTTTATATCTAGATCATGTTTACATTTTGACCTTATCTTAGTAAATGGTGTAAGGGGTACAAGGCTGGGGAACCTGCAACCTTGAGGCCACAAATGACTCCCTCCATCCTCAAGTGCAGCCCCTTGGCAAAATAATGGTTCATACCCAATTACTGCCAGACTGCTTTCCAGTTTTTTCAACAATTTTTTTTAACCAAATAGTGAATGCTGATCCCCAAAGCTTAAATCTTTACATCTGTCAAATACAAGGTTACTAGAATCATTTACTGCTACTGTCTTGTATGTCTACTGTGTTCCAGTAATCTGCCTTTCTTTTTCTTAATCAGTACCAGATAGTTTTGACGATTACTGCTTTTCAATATAGTTTGAGATCTCATATTGCTAAACCTCGTTACTTTACATTTTCATTAATTCCTTGATTATACTTGACCTTCTGTCTTTCCAAATGAATTCTCTTATTATTTTTTTCTAGTAATAAGATAATTTTTTGGTAATTTAATTGGGATGGCATTGAATAAGTAGATTAGTTTAGGTAGAACTGTAATTTTTATTATATTGACTCTTCCCCCCCATGAACAATTAATATTTATCCAGTTATTTAAATTTAAATAAAATTGTACAAATTTATTTGTACAAAAAGCGTTTTATAATTACATTCATGCAGTTCCTGGATTTGTCTTGGCAGGTATACTCCCCAGTACTTTGTAGTGTCTACAGTTATTTTAAATGGGATATTTTACTCTCTCTTGCAGAGTTTTTTTTTGTGATATACAGAAATGCTGATGCTTTGTGTGGATTTATTTTATATCCTGCTACTTTGCTAAAATTATTGTTTCAACTAACTTTCTTAGTTGAATCTCTAGGATTTTCCAAGTATATCATCATATTGTCTGCAAAAAGATAAAGTTTTATTATCTTATTGCATTGTGATCTGAAAATGATACATTTAATATTTCTGCTTTTTTGGATTTAGCTATAAAGTTTTTATGCTCCTATATATGGTCAGTTTTTATAAAGGTACCATGTACTGTAGAGAATATATATGTATCATATATACACATATATTCCTTTCTATTTCCATTCAGTTCTCTCCAGATATCCATTGTATCTAGTTTATCTAAGATTCTATTCATCTCCTTGGCTTCTTATTTATTTTTGGTTAGATTTATCTTGTTCTGAGGGGGGAGATTGAAGTCCCCCATTATTATAGTTTTGTTATCTATTTCCATCTGTAATTCATTTAGCTTTTCCTTTAAACATTTAGATGCTATAGCATCTGGTGCATATAGGTTTAGTATTGATATTACTTCATTATCTATTGTACCTTTTATCATAATGTAGTTTTCCTGTTTTATCTCTTTTAATTAAATCTATTTTAGCTTTAACTTTGTCTGAGATAATGATTGCTACCCTTGCTTCTTTTGCATCAGCTGAAGCATAATAAATTCTACTCCAGCCCTTTATTTTTACTCTATGTGCACCTCTCATTTTACAATATGTTGCTTGTAAATAACATAGTTGGATTCTGTTTTTTTAAATTCATTCTTCTATCATATTTAAAGTTATAATTATTAGTTGTACATTTCCCTCCATCCTATTTTCCCTCACTGTTTATCCTTCTTTTTTTACGCTATCCCTCCTCAAATGTCTAATTTACTTCTAACCACAGCTCCCCACACCCCTTCTAAGAATTCCTCCCTTATCTTCTCTCTTATTTCTTAATCTACCCACCCTCTACCCTTACCCTGCTATTTCTTGATCTACATACCCTTTTAAAAGTCCCTCCCTTATCCTATCCCCTTGCCTTCACATTTCTTTGTAAGTTAAGAAGGTTCTTACACTTCTAGATGCATATGTTTTCCCTTTTTAACCCAGTTCTGATGAGAATAAAGTTCTAGCACTACCAGCTTTCCACTCCCTCCTCCCCTTCACAGTAACAAGTCTTTCATTCATACCTTGTTTGAATGAGATAATAGCTCCATTTTACCTCTCCCTACTCAATTTTATTTTTTAGGATCTTCCCATCATACTCAACTCAACCCCAAGCCTTCTATGTATGCTCTTTCAAACTACCCAAATAATAATAACATTCTTGTTACATACAGATAACTTTTTCCCATATAACAAGTAAATAGTTTGTCCTTACTAAATCCTTTATGGTTGGTCTTTAATTTTTACCTTCCTATATTTCTCCTGATTCTTGTAGGTCAAATTTTCAGTTTAGTTCTGGTCATTTGCTCACAAATACATGAAGGTCCTTTAGTTCATTAAATATCATTTTTTTTCCATGCAGAATTACATTCAGGTTTGCTTGGGTAAGTTATTCTTGGTTGTGGAGCCACCTCTTTTGCTCTTAGGAACAAAGTGTTCCATGTCCTTTGGTCTTTTAATGTAGAAGCAATCTTGTGTTATCTTGACTGTAGCTCCATAGCATTTAAACAGTTTTTTTTTTTTTTCTGTTACTTATGGCATTTTCTCCTTGACTTGGGAGCTTTGAAACCTAGCTATAATGTTCCTGTGAGTTTTCATCTTGGCATCATTTTAACCTCTCTCAGCCTCAGTTTCCTCATCTATAAAATGAGAAGATTGGATTTGATTTAAATCTATGATGTATCATATTCTATTTTGGTACCAAGATCTAGCAGTATTATTAGTATTCTAGTGTGGATTTGTTGTTTATTTTTACTTAAGCATTTAGTGTTCTCATTCAGGCTTACTAGAAGTTCATTATGTAGTTTTGATTTCATAAAACTTCAATATGCTTGACTTAACACAAACATAATTCTCAATCATGTGCCATTTCTCTGAGTTTTAATATTTCATTTTCTCACTACTTGTTTCTTTTTTAACCTAGAAGGAAACTCTTATTTTGAATGATTATCTTGAAAACAAAGGGAAGCCAGTGCAAGCT
Organism: Petaurus breviceps papuanus; assembly: GCF_028583685.1. Classification (NCBI taxonomy): domain Eukaryota; kingdom Metazoa; phylum Chordata; class Mammalia; order Diprotodontia; family Petauridae; genus Petaurus; species Petaurus breviceps. The sequence goes on along the minus strand of NW_027185777.1, from coordinate 18,465,495 downwards.
TCAATGGATCCCTCCCATCTCCAGCTTCCCCATGTTCAATTGTAAGCCACAACACTATAGTGTAAGTTATAAAACTATCATAGATTATTAAAATACAATTACTTCTTATGTAGCTCTCTTTAATCTACTCCTTTTAGAAGACTCCCATTTTAAAATATGGCTTCAGTCTTTTAATGATAGAAATGCAACTTACAAGGTGAATCTAAAAGGTATTGATAATTTTACCAATGCTGTTATTTAACATATCTGACTGATATTTCCAAGATTAATTAACCCACCTCTGACACTAGCTATGTGATGGACAAATCAATTATATTCCTTGGACCTCAGTTTCCTCATCTGTGAAATAAAGAGGTTGGACCAGATGACCTCTGAGGTTCTTTACAACTCTAGCTGTGATCCTACAATCATATGATATTCTTCTGCTGCTTCTCACACACAATTGCAATTTGTTCAGTCCAATGAGCATTTATTAAGCACCTAATGTACACAAGGCACCGTGCTTGGCGTTAGAGGTGCAAGGGAATGAATGCAAGATTTCCTTCCCATAAGGAACTTAATTTACTATGAGGGGGAAACTACATATATACAGATATATAAATACAAAATATATACAAATTAATTTTTTTGGTGGAGAGAATACTTACCACTCAGGATCTCAGGAGAGGTCTTGTGTAGAAGGTGGCACCTGAGCTGACTTTTAGTCCAAACCATATCCACCAGATCCTTGCTACAACATCCTCCAGAAATAATTATATGGACTGTTTAAAGGTAGCCCATCCCTTAGGATAGCTCTAATGATTGGAATGGTTTTCTTTACATTAAGCCCAAATTTGTTCCCTTTGCAATTTCTACTCCCTCTTGATTCTTCCCTCTCTGCCAAAGAGAAGTCTAATTCCTTTTCTATATAATATCCTTGAAATACTTGAAGACAGCTATCAGGTCCCCCCTAGTCTTCTCTTCTTCATTGTTCAACCAATGCTCATATAACACGAACTTGAGACCCTTCACCATCTTGGTTACTCTTCTCTGAGTCCTCTTCCAACTTACCGTTCCTATAATATAGTTATCATAGATGAGAATAACATTGCACGTGTATCATAACAAAGGACAGTATATAGTGGGATACTCTCCTAATTCTTGGAAGCTATACCTCTGAATGTAGCCCAAGAGGGTATAAGCTTTCTTGGCCACCATCATATACCATTGAGGCATTGAATTTGCAGTCCACTAACACTGCCAGGTTCTTTTTTTTTTCTGACAAACTACTGTCCAATCCTTCCCCTCCAATCTTGTACTTGTGAAGATTGCTTTGAATCAAAGTGTAGACTTGGGGAAGATTTACTCCTGTTAGATTTTACCTTATTGGATTTAGCCTGAAGTTCTAGCCTGTAAAGATCTTTTTGTATCTTCACTTTGTCATACAGTGAACTAGATAGATTGAAACCAGATTGTGAAGAATGCCAAAGAGAGGAGTTTGTATCTTATTCTTTGTAAGGGGGGGCATCATCCTGCTTTGTGGGGGTCACGGGTGTATATATGGGTCTGTAGTTTCAAGAGTGCTCTAATGCCAGGCAAGGCTACATTCCAGCAACAGTCGTGCCAAAAGTGTACCCGATCACAACCAAGATAACGCTCACTCTGTTCCTCATACAGGCTTGTTTCTTTGTTAATTTTCTCTTCTGATTCAGAAGTAATCTACTGAGCATAAATATGCTCATTTACGAAAAATTTCAGATATTTGACTTGCCCACACCCTAATGCTTAAAACTTATAGAATTTTGAAATGAAGAGAAGTGTTAGAAATCCTATAATAAAACTTCTTCATCTTCTAGAAACTAAGAACCATGAGGGTCCAAGTGACTGCACAATGTCATAGTGAGTTAGTGTCATGATCAAAAAAACCCCTGCAGCATACTGGTTCCCAGTCTAGTATGTTTTTAACTTCTTCACATTGCTCATCCCAACCTATAAAACCTTTTCAGACTAAACCTAGCCATAGTGAATCATTCCAGCTTTCTTTATAATTCTGTCATGTTTCAATTATTCATCTGTATATTTCCTTTAATTTTTTCTTTCCTGTCTCATTTATTAAATTCTCTTTTTTTTTGGAGGGGTAAGACAAGGCAATTGAGGTTAAGTGACTTGCCCAAGGTCACACAGCTAGTAAGTATTAAGTGTCTGAGGTCGGATTTGAACTCAGGTTCTCCTGACGCCAGGGCAGGTACTCTATTCACTGCGCCACCTAGCTACCCCCAAATTCTAAGTCTCTTAAGGGCAGGGATTGTATCTGTGATTTCTTTTCTCTTTCTTATGATGATGAATACATAACTTTGTAGACACAAGATACCTATATTGGGTATTCCAGAATAAGATATGGGTAATGAATTCAATTATTAATCTAAAGAAAATATATGAATAGATAGTTCAAATGGATTGTGTTCTTAAAAAACGATCTTTATAATTTTAATATAACATACTTAGCTTTCATTTTGAGTTAATGTCTTAATGCAACTTGAATCATTCATAAAAATATTTTTGTACTTTTATTGATTAACCATTATTTGGATTAAAAATAAAAATAACTGATAATTATGTAACAATTAAAACTTATAATATACTTCATATGATCTCATATATTATTTATATATAGAATAAATAAATGCCATTGCTGCAGCATATACAAGTGTGATAAATATAATTTATTATCATGAGCAAAATGATTTTAAAAATCTACAGCTTCTACTCAGTGTGATATAAGGAAATGTCTTTGTTTTTGGTGAATCAAAATTTTCAAATGCTGTTATGCAGACTCAAGGTAAAAGAATGTTAAATAGTTTCTTTATGTGGTTCATACTTGGAAATAAAATTCAAAATATCATCAGCATAAGGAATAAAAACAAAATCAAAGCCCATTAGTCTTCCAGAGCCTCCTGGACCCAGATGTCTGACAACCATAAGCCATGACAAACAAATGAAGAGTGTGGAAGGTGTATTTTAAGAGGGTGATGAAATAATAGTAGGTGTGTAAACCACGGCAGAGAAATTCCAATTCAATATCTGAATCCATCAAAAAAAAAGCACAGGATGTAAGTGAAACTGGTGTCATATAAGAAAAAAGATATAGAAACATAAACTTTACTCAAAGGTCTTTTTCATTCAGGAATAATGTTCTTGCCAATTTAGTCTTATTCTGGCAAAGAGGCCAAAATATACAAGCTACTTGGACTATCTGATGAAAGTCTCTCAAGAGGATAAACTCAACTGGGTCTAAATCAATCAGCATTGCAACCTTTTCCGCTTTCAATAGTTAATTTTGTGTTTGCCTATATGCCAAGATTACAGTATTAAGATTGGTTAAAATTAGAAAAAAAGTATAGGAAAAGTTACTGTAATTGACCCTGCCCAATTTTTAGAAATATCAAATTAAGATTTCGCAGCTTTCAGTAAGGAGAGAGAGAGAGAGAGAGAGAGAGAGAGAGAGAGAGAGAGAGAGAGAGAGAGAGAGAGAGAGAG